>NC_090935.1:26511684-26814714 GCF_040938575.1 Ambystoma mexicanum
CGGACCTCTGGTCACCTCAGGACAAGCTCCTGCACATAAATCATTTGGAGCTTCTGGCGATTTTTCTGGCGCTCAAGGCGTTCAGACCTCTCATTGTCAACAAGGTGGTCCGCATAAGAACGGACAATGTGGTATCAATGTATTACATAAACAAGCAAGGGGGAACAAAGTCTCCCCCTCTCGTGGACAGTGCAGTGCACATCCCGGGCCAGCTGAATGTCACCGCGGATGCCCTCAGCCGGCGGACAGCAGTCAGCTACGAGTGGGAGTTGAAGGCGGAGATCCTCTCATGGATTTTCTCGCATTGGGGCACACCGGAGGTGGACCTCTTCGCCACGGCGGTAAACAAGAAGCTTCCTCAGTACGCCTCGAGAGGGGGGCTGGGAGCCTCCTCTCTGGGGGACGAACTCAAGATTCCATGGCACAACATGAGAGCTTACGCCTTCCCGCCTCTTCCCCTAGTTCATCGAGCAATTTGGAAGTTGAAGAGCTCTGTCAACTGTTCTCTTCTACTGATAGCCCCGTGGTGGCCGGCCAGGTTTTGGTTCTCAGAACTTCAACACCTGTCGGTGTGTCCACCGATCAGGTTACCAGTAACTCCCGACCTTCTTCACCAAGGGGAACAGCAGATGTGGCACCCCTCCCCACAATCGCTCAACTTGGCGGCATGGTGCCTGAGTTCACGTCTCTAGAGCATTTGGGTTTGACTGCGGATAACATGCGCATTATTCAGGCAGCCAGGAAACCCTCGACCAGATCCCAATACAGGAGTAAATGGCTCAGGTTCTGTCATTGGTGTTGGAGAAAGAAATGGACCCGAGGGTGGCAACGATTGACACGGTGCTGTCCTTCGTATCCTCCCTAGCAGAGTCAGAGGTTCATGTTCTGTCTTGTAGAACTTATCTCTCGGCGATTTCCGCTTACCTCTCTACAGACCGGTGTTCTTATTCTTTAACTAACCCGGTGGCGAAGAGACATTTTGCTGGCTTGACACGTATCTACACTCCGGTTCGTAGTCTGCACCCGCCTTGGGACCTAAATGTAGTCCTGACGGCGCTGTGCCATAAACCCTTTGAGCCAATGGCTACGGTTGACCTCAAGTACGTGTCCTGGAAAGTGTCATTTCTGGTAGCCGTTACGTCAGCGAGGAGAGTGAGTGAGCTCCAGGCATTGTCGGTGGAGCATCCTTTCTTGGTCTTTCACAAGGACAAGGTAGTTCTTCGGACAGACCCAGCTTTCCTACCAAAGGTAGTGACCGAATTCCATCTAAATCAGTTGATTTCCTTTCCGGTCTTTTTTCCGAACCCTGCATCGGAGGCGGAAAGGGTTCTACACTGCCTGGATGTCCGAAGAGCTCTTAAGTTCTACCTGGACAGGACTTCCGAGCTTCGGAGCTCTTCCCAACTGTTTGTGACTTTCGGTAAGCCTAAGGGCAGGCCGGCGTCTAAGGCATCCATATCCAGATGGATTGCCGCCTGTATCACGGAATCTTTCACCTTCCAAAAGCTGAAACCTCCTAAAGGTATCCATGCACACCAGGTGCGAGGCAAGGCAGCCCCGGTTGCTTTTCAGAAGTATGTTCCCTGGGAGTCCATCGCTAAAGCGGCTACTTGGGCCTCCCCATCTGCTTTCTGTAAGCATTACTGCCTCGATATGAGCTCTAGAGCTGACGCTCAGTTCGGACAGGCTGTGCTGAAGAACCTGTTTCAGTAAGCGGTATTTCCATCCACCCATAGTTCCTGTAAGGAGTGCTTGGGTATCTCCCATAAGTATGGAGGAAAGGGGACAGGACGTAGAAGTATTAACAGGTTACTCACCGTAGTGACCACCTTACTCCTTGTCCATAGTCCCCTTTCCTCCATACGCCCGCCCGCCGTCCCCTCTAATAAGGTACCTCTGTTATTGCTAATGGGTCTTTGACCCTGCGATAGAAAAGGACTGATGGGCGATGCATGGGGCGGAGCCAAGGTGGGCGGGGTTACGGCCGCGTGCCGGGCCCCGCGCAGGAAAGAGAGGAGGGACACATTTTTGAAAGAAATGTGGATGCTTTTTAGAAAGTGCTCCGGTCCCGTCCCACAGGACGGAGAGATGTTCATAAGTATGGAGGAAAGGGGACTATGGACTAGGAGTAAGGTGGTCACTACGGTGAGTAACCTGGTAAATCTACCCTATCACAGAGACAAGAAACGTAACTGCAAAACCAGAAGAAACCTGAAGCCAGTGGCTGTATAACTCGGGTAGGTCGGGTGGGGGTAGAGAGAGTGGGGTTGGGTGGGTTGATGGGGTAGAGTAGTGGGGGTAGGGCGGGTGGATGGGGTAGAGAGTCTGGGAATTGGGTGGCTGGGGCTAGAGAGCATGAGGGTATGGTGGTGGATGGGGTAGAGAGAGTGGGGGTAGACAGGGTTGGTGGGTTCTTGGGGGTAGAGAGAGTGGGGAGCTGATGGTAGAGAGTGTCGGGGGATGGAATGGGTAGAGAGAATGAGGCTAAGGTGGGGAGGGCTAGAGACAGTGGTGGTATTGTAGAGAGAGATGGGGGCAGGGTTAGTGGGTGGGATAGAGAGAGTAGGGGTAGCATGGCTGAGGGTTGGGAGAGTGGGGGTAGGGTGGGTGAGTGGAGGTAGAGAGGGTGTGGGCATAGTGGGTTCGTGGAGGTCCAGCGAGTGGGGGTAGGGTGGGTGGGTTTGTGGGAGTAGGTAGGGTAGGGATATTGCAGAGAGTGTAGAGAGAGAACATGGGTTGGGTGGATGGGTGGTGGTAGAGAGAGTGGGGGTAGAGAGAGTGTGGCGGTAGGGTGGGAAGGGGGTGGTAAAGAGGGGGTAGGGTGGGTAGGTAGGCTAGAGAGAGTGGGTTGGTGGGTGGGGTAGAGGGCATGTGGGTAGGGAGGGTGAGTGGGTGTAGAGTGAGTGAGTGGGGGTAGAGAGAGTCAGGGTAGGTGGGTGGGTGTAGAGAAAGTGGGGGTAGAGAGAGTGAGAGTAGGGTGGGTTGGGGTAGGGAGAGTGGGAATAGGGTGGGTGTTTGGGGTAGCAAGAGTGGTTATAGTGTGGGTGGGTGCAGGGGGTGCAGGGAGACTGTGTGGGGGTAGGGTAGGTGGGTGCAGGCATATAGAATGTGGTAGAGTGGGTGGGTGGGGGCAGAGACAGTAGGGGTAGGATGGGTGGATGGTGCTAGCTATAGAGTGGGGGTAGAGGTCGGTGGGAAGAGAGAGTCAGTGGGGTGGGTCGTTGAGAGTAGAGAGTGAGTGGAGGTAGGGTGGGTGGGTGAGGATGGACAGAGAGTGGGGGTGGGGTGGGTGGTTGGGGTAGAGAGAGAGTGGGGGTACAGTGTGTTGGTGGGCCTATTGCAAGTGGGATATGGTGGCTAGATGGGGTAGAGGAGTGTCAGTAATTTGGGTGGGCGGGGTAGAAAGAGAGTGTGGGGTTTGGGTGTGTGGGTGTATAGAGAGTGGGGTAGGTTGGCCGAATAGGGGGTAGAGGAGTGAGGGTAGGGTGGGAGGATGGGGCAGAGAGAGTTGGGGTAGGATAAGTGGGGGGAAAGAGAGTGTGGTAGGGTGCGGTTAGAGATAGTGGAGGTAGGCTGAGTTGGTGGAGGCAGAGAGAGTGTGGGTTGGTGGGTGGCTGGGGATAGAGAGATAGTGGGTGTAGGGTGTGTGGGTGAGGGTAGACAAAGAGGTGGTAGGGTGGGTGGTTGGGGGTACAGAGAGTGGTGTAGGGTAGTTGGAAGGGGTTATAGAGAGTGGGGTAGGGTGGATGGATGGGGTAAAAGAGTGGGTGTCGGGTGGGTAGGGGTAGAAATAGAATGGGGGCGGCTGGCTGTGTGGGGGTAAAGAAACTGGGGTGGGTTGGATGGATGGGGTAGAGGAGTGGGGGTAGGTTGGATGGATGGGGGCTGAGAGTGGAGGTAGAGAGAGTGGAAGTAGGGTGGGTGGGGTAGAGAGTTGGGGTAGGTGGTGGATGGGATAGAGACAATGGGGTTAGGGAGGGTGGGTGGGGGCAGAGAGAGTCAGGGTAGGGTGGCAGATGGGGGTAGATAGAGTGGGGGTAGGGTGGGTGGTTGGGATGTGTGGGTTAGAGAGGGTGGGGCTAGACTGGGTGGGTAGGGCTAGAGAGAATAGGGGTGGATGGGAGTAGAGAGAGTGGTGGTAGGGTGGATGGGGATAGAGAGACAGGGTGTAGGGTGAGTTGGGTAGAGAGAGTGGAGGTAGTGTCGGGGGTGGGTGTGGGTAGAGAGTGGGGTAGAGGGAGATTGGGTATTGTAGAGAGAGAGAGTGGGGTATGGTGGGTGGGGTAGAGAGAGTTGGGGTGGGGTGGTGGATGGGGTAGAGCAAGTGGGGGCAGGGTGGGTGGTTGGGGTAGGGAAAATGGGGGTAATGTGGGTGGGACAGAGAGAGTGGGGGTGGGGTGGGTGGTTGGGGTGTTTGGGGTGAGAGAGTGGGGTAGTCTTTTGGGGCTAGAGAGAATAGGGGTAGGGTAGGTGAGAGGGGGTAGAGGGAGTGGCGGTATTGTAGGGAGAGATGGGGTAGGGTGAGTAGATGGGGGTAGGTAGAGTGCAGGAAGGGTGGCTGTGGGTAAAGAGAGTGGAGGTAGGGTGGGTGGTGGTAGAGTGATTGGGGGTAGGATGAGATGGGTTAGAGAGAGTGGGAGTAGTGTCAGTGGGTGGGGCTAGGTGGGGTAGAAAGTGGGGGTACAGTGGGTGGGTGGGGTTAGAGAGAGTGGGGGTATTGTAGAGGGAGAGTGGGGTAGTGTTGGTGGGGGTAGTGAGAGTGTGGGTAGTGTGGGCGGGCGGTGAGAGAGTGGAGCTAGGGTGGGTTAGTGAGGGAGAGAGAGTGGGGGTAGAGTGAGTGGGTGGAGGTAGAGAGGGTGTGGGCATAGTGGGTTGGTGGAGGTCCAGCGAGTGGGGGTAGGGTGGGTGGGTGGAGGGGGTATAGAAGGTAGGGATATTGTAGAGAGAGAGCGGGGTAGGGTGGGTGGGTGGTGGTAGAGAGAGTGGGGGCAGGGTTAGTGGGTGGGGGTAGAGAGAGTAGGGTTATTGTGGGTGGGGGTTGAGAGAGTGGGGGCAGAGGGGGTTAGTGGAGGTATAGAGAGTGTGGTAGGGTTTGTGGGTGGAGGTAGAGAGGGTGTGGGTATAGTGGGTTGGAGGAGGTCCAGAGAGTGGGGCTAGGGTGGGCGGGCAGTGGGGGTAGAGTGGGTAGGGATATTGTAGAGCGAGAGGGGGTAGGGTTGGTGGTTGGTGTTAGAGAGTGCCGATTGGGTGGATGGGTGGTGGTAGAGAGAGTGGGGGCATTGGTAGATAGAGTGGGGGTAGGATGGGTGGGTGTGGGTAGAGAGGGAGTTGGGGTAGAGAGAGAGTGGAGGTAGAGCAGGAGGGGGTGGTAGAGTGGGGGAAGGGTGGGAGGGTAGGCTAGAGAGAGTGGGTTGGTGGGTGGGGTAGATGGAGTAGGGGTAGAGAGGGTGAGTGGGTGTAGAGTCTGAGAGTTGGGGTTAGAGAGAAAGTTAGGGTAGGTGGGTGGGTGGGTTTAGGGTTTGTTGAGGTAGAGAAAGTGAGAGTAGAGTGGGTTGGGGTAGAGAGAGTGAGGGTAGGGTGGGTTGGGGTAGAGAGAGTGGGAATAGGGTGGGTGGTTGGGGGTAGCAAGAGTGATTGTATTGTGGGTGGTTGGGAACAGACTGTGTGGAGGTAGCATGGGTGGTTGCGGGTACATAGAGTGTGGTAGAGTGGGTGGGGGCACAGAGAGTGGGATGAGGATGGGTGGATGGCGCTAGCTATAGAGTGGGGGTAGAGAGACATAGGGGGTAGGGTGGATAGGTGGGGAGAGAGAGCGAGTGGAGGTAAGGTGGGTGGGTGAGGGTAGAGAGAGAGTGAGGTGGGGTGAGTAGTTGGGAGTAGCGAGAGACTGGGGGTACAGTGTGTGGGTGGGCCTATAGCAAGTGGGGTAGGGTGGGGGTAGAGGAGTGGTGGTAACTTGGGTGGGTGGGGGTAGAAAGAGAGTGGGTGAGTTGGTTGTGTGGGTGTATAGAGAGTGGGGTAGGTTGGGTAAATGGGAGGAGAGGAGTGGGGGTGGGGTGGGAGGATGGGCAGAGAGAGTGGGGGTAGGTTGGGTGGGGTAAAAAGAGTGGTGGTAGGGTGGGGTTAGAGATGGTGGAGGTAGGCTGGGTGGGTGGAGGCAGAGCGAATGTGGGTATGGTGGCTTGGTGGGTGGGTGGGGATAGAGAGAGTGGGTGTGGGGTGTGTGGGTGAGGGTAGACAGAGAGTGGGGGTGGGGTGGGTGGTTTGGGGTATAAATAGTGGGGTGGGGGGGGTGGGTGGGGTATAGAGAGTGGGTTAGGGTGGATGGATGGGGCAGAGGAGTGGTTGTGGTAGAAAGAGAATGGGGTAGACTGGGTGTGTGGGGGTAAAGAGGCTGGGGTAGGTTGGATGGATGGGGTAGAGGAGTGGGGGTAGAGAGATTGGGAGTAGGATGGGTGGGGTAGTTAGAGATGGGGTAGGTGGTCGATGGGGTAGAGAGAGTGGGGTAGGGAAGGTGGGTGGGGGTAAGGATATTGGTGGTAGGGTGGGTGGGGGCAGAGAGAGTCAGCATAGGGTGGCGGATGGGGGTAGATAGGGTGGGTGGTTGGGATGTGTGGGTTAGAGAGAGTGGGGCTAGGCTGGGTGGGTGGGACTAAAGTGAATAGGGGTGGGTGGGTCGGGGTAGAGAGAGTAGGGGTAGGATGAATGGGGATAGAGAGACTGGGGGTAGGGTGAGTTGGGTTAGAGAGTGGGGGTAGTGTCGGTGGTGGGTGTGGATAGAGAATGGGGTAGAGTGGGTGGATGGGGGTAGAGGAAGTGGGGGTATTGTAGAGAGCGAGTGGGGTATGGTGGACGGGGTAGAGAGAGTTGGGGTAGGGTGGTGGATTGGGTAGAGAAAGTGGGGGTAATGTGGGTGGGAGAGAGAGAGTGGAGGTAGGGTGGTTGGGTGGGGTGTTTGGGGTAGAGAGAGTGGGGCTAGTCTTTTGAGGATAGAGAGAATAGGGGTAAGCTGGGAGTAGAGACAGTAGTGGTATTGTAGAGAGAGATGGGGTAGGGTGAGTAGATGGGGTAGGCAGAGTGCATTAAGGGTGGGTGGGGGTTGAGAGAGTGATGGTAGGGTGGGTGGGTGGAGGTAGAGAGGGTGTGGGCATAGTGGGATGGAGGAGGTCCAGAGAGTAGGGTTTGGGGGTCAGAGAGGGTAAGGATAGTGTAGAGTGAGAGGGGGTAGGGTGGGTGGGTGGGGTTAGAGAGCTTGTGGGATTGGGTGGATGGGTGGTGGTAGAGAGAGTGGGGGCAGGTTGGGTGGGTCGGGCTAGATAGAGTGGGGGGAGGTTGGGTGGGTGATGGTAGAGAGAAAGTGGAGGTGGGTGGGAGTGGGTGGTAGAGTGGGGGTAGGGTGGGTGGGTAGGCTAGAGAGAGTGTGTTGGTGGGTGGAGTAGAGAGAGTGGGGGTAGGGAGGGTGAGTGGGTGTAGAGTGAGAGAGTGGAGGTAGAGAGAGAGTCAGGGTAGGTGAGTGTAGAGAGAGTGGGGGTAGGTGTGGTTGGGGTAGAGAGAGTGAGGGTAGGGTGAGTTGGGGTAGAGAGAGTGGAAATAGGGTGGGTGGTTGGGGGTAGCAAGAGTGGTTGGATTGTGGGTGGGTGGGGGAGACTGTGTGGGGGTGGGGTGGGTGGTGGGGTATATAGAGTGTGGTAGAGTGGGTGGGTGGGGGCAGACAGAGTGGGGGTGGATGGCAGTAGCTATAGAGTAGGGGTAGAGAGACAGTGGGGGTTGGGTCGGTGGGGACGAGGAATGGGTGGTTGGGGGTAGAGAGCGACGGGAGGTAGGGTGGGTGGTGAGGGTGTGGAGAGAGTGGGGTAGGGTAGGTATTTGGGGTTAGAGAGTGAGTGGGGTACAGTGAGTGGGTGGGCCTATAGCAAGTGGGGCAGGATGGCTGGATGGGGTAGAGGAGTGGCGGTAATTTGGGTGGAAGGGGGTAGAAAGAGAGTGGAGGTAAGGCGGGTGGGGTAGAGAGAGTGGTGGTAGGTTGTGTGCGGATAGAGAGAGAGGGGTTTGGGGGGGCAGGGAGACAAAAGCCTGCTTAACTTTACTCACAATGGGGAACATGTTTGTCCCAAATCATTTGAAAAGGGGATGGGGGTGGACGTGAAACCTGCATTTATTGGAGCTCAGGAGGAATGTAAAAAGAAAAGCAAAGGGCGAGCTCGCTCCCACCTCCCCAAACAATACGCAGAACTCCAGGGTGGGGCGCACATATGCACATTGTCCTGGCCCTGCTCTGGTTGCCCCAGGCGAACAGCTACATTGAAATGGAGACAAAGATGGGGGCCGACGCTGAGAAGGGGGTGTCCAAGCTACTGTTCCAAAATACCTCAGGGGAAGGAGGGGTCACTACTTTAGTAGATGAGCGCAATAGTGCCAGGAAAGATAGTGTACATTTGCAGACTGTGTAGAGTCTGTGGGCTGTGAGTCAGGGATTGGTCTGAATGGGTGGGACCAGCGATCTCTCCGCCTCTCCTCTCTGCATTCGCTGATAAAAGTGCAAGCCTGGGGCTGAATCCGGATCCTAGCATGGTGCCCACACACACAAGACATTCCAGTGCGCAGCAGAGACGTACACAGGGTAAGGTCTGAGTGTGCAAGGCCCCACTACATTAGCTTCAGGCCCCACTAGTTAGATAATCTTGGCTACGTCCCGGTGGGCCCCACTACATTAGCTTCAGGCCCCACTAGTTAGATAATCCTGGCTACGCCCCGGTGGGCCCCACTATATTAGTTTCAGGCCCCACTAGTTAGATAATCCTGGCTAAGCCCTGTGGGTCCCACTACATTAGCTTCAGGCCCCACTAGTTAGATAATCCTGGCTACGCCCGGTGGGCCCCACTACATTAGCTTCAGACACCACTAGTTAGATAATCCTGGCTACGTCCCGTGGGCCCCACTACATTAGCTTCAGGCCCCACTAGTTAGATAATCCTGGCTAAGCCCCGGTGGGCTCAACTACATTAGCTTCAGGCCCCACTAGTCAGATAATCCTGGGTACGCACCGGTTGGCCCAACTACATTAGCTTCAGGCCCCAATAGTTAGATAATCCTGGGTACGCCCCGGTGGGCCCAACTACATTAGCTTCAGGCCCCACTAGTTAGATAATCACTGCTACGCCCCGGTGGGCCCAACTACATTAGCTTCAGGCCCCAATAGTTAGATACTCCTGGGTATGCCCCGGTGGGCCCAACTACATTAGCTTCAGGCCCACTAGTTAGATAATCCTGGTTACGCCCTGGTGGGCCTTACTAGTTAAACAATCCTGGCTACGCCCCAGTGAGCCCAACTACATTAGCTTCAGGCCCCACTAGTTAGATAATCCTGGCTACGCCCCGGTAGGCCTTACTAGTTAGACAATCCTGGCTATGCTCCGGTGCGCCCAACTACATTAGCTTCAGCCCCTACTAGTTAGATAATCATGGCTACGCCCCAGTGGGCCCAACTACATTAGCTTCAGGCCCCACTAGTCAGATAATCCTGACTACACCCTGGTGGGCCCAACTACATTAGCTTCAGGCCCCACTAGTTAGATAATCACTGCTACGCCCCGGTGGGCTCAACTACATTAGCTTCAGGCCCCAATAGTTAGATAATCCTGGGTACGCCCCGGTGGGCCCAACTACATTAGCTTGAGGCCCCACTAGTTAGATAATCCTGGCTACGCCCGGTGGGCCTTACTAGTTAGAAAATCCTGGCTACGCCCTGGTGCGCCCAACTACATTAGTTTCAGGCCCCACTAGTTAGATACTCCTGGCTATGCCCCAGTAGGCCCAACTACATTAGCTTCAGGCCCCAATAGTTAGATAATCCTGGGTACGCCCCGGTGGGCCCAACTACATTAGCTTGAGGCCCCACTAGTTAGATAATCCTGGCTACGCCCGGTGGGCCTTACTAGTTAGAAAATCCTGGCTACGCCCTGGTGCGCCCAACTACATTAGTTTCAGGCCCCACTAGTTAGATAATCCTGGCTATGCCCCAGTAGGCCCAACTACATTAGCTTCAGGCCCCAATAGTTAGATAATCCTGGGTACGCCCCGGTGGGCCCAACTACATTAGCTTGAGGCCCCACTAGTTAGATAATCCTGGCTACGCCCGGTGGGCCTTACTAGTTAGAAAATCCTGGCTACGCCCTGGTGCGCCCAACTACATTAGTTTCAGGCCCCACTAGTTAGATAATCCTGGCTATGCCCCAGTAGGCCCAACTACATTAGCTTCAGGCCCCAATAGTTAGATAATCCTGGGTACGCCCCGGTGGGCCCAACTACATTAGCTTGAGGCCCCACTAGTTAGATAATCCTGGCTACGCCCGGTGGGCCTTACTAGTTAGAAAATCCTGGCTACGCCCTGGTGCGCCCAACTACATTAGTTTCAGGCCCCACTAGTTAGATAATCCTGGCTATGCCCCAGTAGGCCCAACTACATTAGCTTCAGGCTCTGCTTGTTAGACAATCCTGGCTACGCTTCTGGGGCACAGACTAGCGCATGGGAGAAATCTGCTCTGCAGAAGCGTGCTGCGATTTCCTTCAGATTACTGATTACAGGAAGAATTTTGTCCGATTTCTTTTTTTTTTATGCTCTGCTGTTTTCAAACAAAACTCAGTGGTAAAAATTGAAAAATGTAAAGGGGAATCCCAATGTAGTGTTGGCAATTGAAGTCCGGGGAGGTCAGGGGCAGGTCCAGGGAGTGCCTAGGGAAGTGACGTGAATGGGAAGAGGGAAGGGCAGTCTGTAACTGGTAGGTATTGAATAAATACGTGGAGTAGCTTATTCCATCTCCACCTGGTCTTGTTCCTGCGCACTGTGGTGCGTGCAGGCATATCCTGTAGATCAGAAGTCCCGGTCAAGGCAAAGGGGCAGACCTTACAACTGGCAACAAGAGTGACGGCCTGCATGTGCAGCCATTACCATGGTGACCTGTTTGTACACGTCGGTCGAAGCGGGAAGTTCCCAATCAGTGCTGACACGCTGTAGAAGGCAGTACCCGGCCCGGAGGCGATACTTCAAGGCCAGGGCCGTGGCAGAGAGGGAGGAGTGCTCAGAGGAGCACGGGACCACGTGGGAATCCACAAAGGCAACGGTGATCATGCCTCATGAAGGCAGCCATTTTGCCCAGCAGGGGGAGCTCTAAAAGAAATAAGAAGGTGAGAAGATCTGGAAACATCCAGGGGAGGAGCAAGGAGGAATCTTTGGGAAGTGCAGGAATTTCCGAGGGGGAGAGGGGGGCGGTGGTCATGCCTGTTCAGGCGGCTGCACCCAGCGGGCACTATCCACATTGAATAGGACAATACAGACACTAATTGAGGAAAGCACAGTGGTCTGCCCACAACATGTCGGATCAGGACATCCTAGCCACAGTACCAGTGACCCCACAACAACAGGGCCATCAGCAAGTGGCAGATTCCCTGGCTGTGCAACTATTCGGGACATTCGATGTCACTGACACTAGTAACAGGGGAACAAGATGGGCCAGGTGGGCGAGAGACTTTGACCTGTATGTAGGGGCAATTGGCCCAGCATAAAATGCACGTCAACAGTGCCTCCTAAAACTAGCAGCGGGCCCAGCCACCAGAGACATAATTGATAAGTTCCTGACTGACTCCATCAACATTATCCAGGGCCTCAAGACAGCTCTAGCCACATACTTCACGCACCACATCAACGTGGACTACGAGAGACATCTCTTCCACACCACAAAGCAGGCGAAAGGGGAGACAAGGATGCCTTTGTGATGAGACTACACAGCAAAATGAAACACTGCGATTGAAGCGCTACGCTCGCAGATCATCGATGGGTGTGAGCCAATGTCATTCAGGAGGAAACTACTACAGAAGTCGAGGTTCCTGGAGGAAATACTCATGTCGGCAAGGGCGGAAATGGCTATCGACTCACAAGCAGAATCATTTGGGAGACAAAAAGGTCAGATGCCCAATCCGACAGTGTACAAAAACTAGCAGGAGCCTCCAGAGCGCCTGGCAAACCTTTCTGTTATCGATGTGGCTACGAGTACCCACATGAAGGCTTGTGCCCAGCAATTGGACAACGTTGCTCAGACTGCGGAGAAGCAAATCATATCAAGTCAGTGTGCTGCCTAGTGAGAAGTCCCGGTCGGGAGAACAACGGAGGCACATCCAGCAGATCGTGCAGAAGGCTCACCATTACGACCACTGAAATTTCTCAGACGGCTGCGCAGTCTTTACAACGGGGAAATGAAGGAGAGAGGAGAGACCACGGATCAGGCGAGGAGAGTAACCGAAGAGAAAGGAAGGAAGAACAATCAGGGAGCGAAAGCAGGCGATACCAGACGTCTTCAACAAGACCGAAACGCTGCTCGAGGCGTCACATCCATTTCTTAGTTGAACAATCGCCGACGGATGCCAAACGGAGTTCCTCAGAAGGGGAGCAAAGACAAAAAGGATACCTCTATGCACTAGGAAATCAGAACACAACCAAGCACAGCCCCATGCTACTAATGCAACTAAACAAGACACATACAGAATTTCTCATTGACACAGGTGCAACGGTCAATGTCGTCAGCGAATAGGTGTACCGGTCATCGCCACACACTCCGAGCCCACGCCGAGCGGAAGTAGACATCTACCCATATGGCTCAAAAATCCTGTTGCTGTGCTCGGGGCAATTTGAGGCACACTGTCGATACTAGACACAGACCATGGACATACCAGTACTCATGATCTCCACCCCTACAGAGTCAGGGTTCATCATGAGCTTCAAGACAGCAATCGAAATGGGCCTAATTCACATCCTCTACGAGCTCATGGTCCATAAATACAATGATAATGTGGACAGAATAGAACAGCTTTAGCCGGCCCTGTTCAAAGGAATCGGCAAACTACGGAATCACCAAATTATGCTTCACATTGACCCAGAAGTACGACTGATGGGTCAATGTGAAGGGGGCAGCATTACTGGGGAATCCCAGTGAATATCCAGTGTCAAGTGGAAGAAGAGCTACACATGCTGTTAAGCCAAGACATCATTGAACCAGAGTCCGGGCCCACGCCATGGGTGCCGCTCATTTGTGCCCGTCCCAAAGAAAGGGTCAGATACCATCTGACTATGCGTGGACATGAGAAGGCCTAATGAAGCCATCAAATGGGGGAGGCATCTAGCCCTCAGCATCACGGACATGGTTCATTTCCTAAACGGTGCAAAAGTCTTTTTGAAACTGGACTTGAATAAAGGGGACCATCAGCAAGTCTTACACCCAGAGAGCAGGTACATTACAACATTCGTTGCTCCGGCGTCTCTTCAGCAACCGTAATCTTCCATGCGGGAATACACAATGTGATCAAGCATATCCTGAACTGTATCAATTGCAGCAACGACATCTTGGTCTTCGGCACAACAAAGGAAAGGCACAATGACACACTGGCGTCAGTATGCATGGCCCTAGAAGCAGCCAATCCATCCGGAGAAGGTACATGCACTAAACTAGACATCGCCACCAACTAACGTGTCAGAACTTTGTTCGTTTTTGGGCCTGCCGAGTTATTGTGCTTGTTACATCAAGGACTTTGCAACGATACGTGAACCACTGAGACTACTGTCTAGACTAAGCAACATACTCCTTTTCACTGGTCAACAGAGTGCCAAGCAAGCTTTGCAGCCATTCATGGCAGGATAGCAAGGGCGGAAATCATGGCCTACTTCGACACGGACAGGGAGACCGAACTGACGGTCGATGCGAGCCTGGTGGGTCTCGGGGCTATATTAGCACAGAAGAGCCCTGATGGCTCACAACAGAGACAAATTGTCTCATATGCGAGCAGACTCTGGTCAAAAACTGAACAAGCCTATTCCCAAGAAGAAAGAGAAAGCTTAGATGTCATGTGTGCCTGCAAGCATTTCCACTTGTACCTATACGGAACAACTTTCACAATCATAACGAACCACCAAGCATTCTGTTCTTCTATGGCAACCCACAGGCGAAAATGCCACCCAGCATCGCACGATGGGGCCTGTGGCTACAAGACTACTCTTTCAATATCATCCAAAGACCAGGGAAGGAGGACAATCCAGCTGACTTCTTGTCACGCCACCCCAGACAATAACAAACCCCAGAACCGTTGGTGGCCGATTGCTACATCAGATGCCTCATCCAGCAAACTGTCCTGCAAGGCATAGAACTCCTAGAGTTAGCGAAGGCGGTGGAGGATGACAGTGCATTTCAGATAATAACGGAGGGGCTGAAGACAGGGAAATGGTGGTTAGCTAAAGAAAGAAGCAAAGGGGAGTCAGCTGCGACAAGGAAGGATGTGGGCGGTCTACTACTGGTTAGAGATGAGCTAGCGCTGTCAGAAGAGAATTTACTCTTAAAAGGGAACAAGATCATCATACCGAATCAGCTCAAGAGACGAGTGCTAGACCTTGCACATCATGGACACTGAGGGATAGTTTCAACAAAAAGAATGCTCCGCTAGAGGATGTGGTTTCCACAACTGGATGGAATGGTGGAAGATTTACTGAAAGATTGCCCCACATGCAGTCTCCTCACCCCTGCAAGACACCCTGAACCACTGAACATGTCACCATTACCTGAAGGTGTGTGGATGAGGTTGCCATAGACTTCTTTGGCCCAGTGGAAGGGGGAAATATGTGGTGGCAGTGATGGATGAATATTCCAGATACCCAGAGGCACAAGTGATCTCATCCACGGCGGCCCATCATGTCATTCCTGTGTTGGACATGATCTTCACGGCCTATGGCATTCCCCAGCAGGTCAAATCTGATAACGGGCCACCTTTCACGAGCCAAGCCTTCCGTGACTTTGCAGAATGTATGGGCTTCAAACACAGGAAGGGGACGCCATTGTGGCCCTAGGCAAATGGCATGATTGAAAGATTTATGGCCAACCTGAAGTGATCACTGCAAATATCACAATTGACAAGGCAACCTTATGAGCAAGTGCTCCATCAACTATTGAGGGATTATAGGAGAGCACCTCACAGCTCGACAGGCAAGTGCCCTACTGAAGCCATGTTTGCATGGAGTGTTCGCACCAGACTGCATCACCACAATGGGGCTGTTAAACGCAAGGAGGAAGACAAAGAGATGAGAAATAGGGACTTCTAATCAAAAGAAACGGTGAAGGCCTCCTCTGATTAACAGAGGCAAGCAAGAGCATCCACTCTAGAGCTAGCGGACGTGGCAGATGTGAAGCAAACCAGGACCAGCAAAGGGGAAACCTTCTTTCATGAAGATCCACTCATCATCACCAGAAAGAAGGGCTCACTTGTCACTGCGGAAGGGAACCAACGTCAGGTGACCAGGAACTCGTCACACTTCAAGAGAGTGTCTGGGACACTGCAAGAGCCACGACAGGGATCACAAGAAGATGAAAGAGGGGATTACTCAGACGAGTCATGTCAAGGAGATGGAGAGGAGTTGCATTCTTGGAGCCAGGAGAAAGGTGGAACTGACGATCCGAGGGAGAGGCCCGAACTAGGGACCTTTTGTCCACAAAGGGCTTGATCCAAACCCTGCAGACTCATTGAAGAAATGGAGTAAAGTTGCTTTGTTGATATTGTTGGTAGCGTTTAAATTAGGGGGGGGGTCTAGTGTCGGGGGTTGTAGTCCGGGGAGGGCAGGACCAGGGCATGGAGGGGAAGGGGGAAAGGCAGTCTGTAACTGGATGGCGTTGAATAAAGACGTGGAGCAGCTTACTCCGTCTCCGCCTGGTTTTGTTCCCACGCAGCGTGGTGCGCGCAGTCTTATACTTATCCTGTAGACCAGAGGTCCAAGTCAAGGCAAAGGGGCCCGACCTTACACCCACAAGGGTCGGGGTAGGGGTGGAGTTTGGAGGAGGGGTGGAGTTCAGAGGGTGGGCGGAGCTGGCAGTTGAAATCCGCTCAAAGGAAATCTTTAAAA
Organism: Ambystoma mexicanum; assembly: GCF_040938575.1. Classification (NCBI taxonomy): domain Eukaryota; kingdom Metazoa; phylum Chordata; class Amphibia; order Caudata; family Ambystomatidae; genus Ambystoma; species Ambystoma mexicanum. The sequence goes on from NC_090935.1 coordinate 26,527,616, forward strand.
TAAAAGAGTAGAAATGGGTGCAATTTCGTTCATGCTACTTCTTTTCAATCACTGCGCTGGTAAAGCATAAAAAGTTCTCACCTTTTAAACCCCACAATCTATAGTGCAATATTTCAAGGAAAAGAAAATATCCAAATATGAGACAATTTCGTGTGCTCTTGTGGGTAAGCGTCAACACTGGGAACGTGACAACCTGGGGGTAATCCTGGTAGCCAAACACTTGAGCAAGCTTGCCGGCCTCAAAACACCCAAGGGGTGCTGTGGCGGCCCACTGAAAAAAAGCGACACTGTCCACACACACACGTTTCTTTTCCTTGGTGGAAAGCAGCACAGGGTCTCAATCAGGGAAAATACCCACTTCAGTCTCCGGGATTGCAAACTCTCTGGCCACACCCTGGGCAAATATTCATGACTTACTTGCCCTCTCATCATTCCCCCTCCTCAACCCCATGTCTGGCTTTCAACAATGCTCTGCTTTATAAAAGATGCCATGAAAAGTACACAGACCATAGTAGGGTAGGCACACACACACATATTATAAGGATTTATATATTAGTGTGCGGCCCTTACCATGGTGTGTGTCGCTTTCAAGTTATCTTTTGTAAACATAAGGAGAAATATGGTACGAAAAACATGTACAATTGTGACGTTCCCCAATCTTCACTGTGAGTCAATGCACGTTCCCCGCCATGCTTTGCTGCAGAATATCATGCTTTAGCTTTGCTGCAAACATGAACAGCAACTTGTCAACGAAAAGGCCCTTATCTGAGCACAGCAAGACTGCAAAATAAGCTGGCGTATCAAGAGGGGGGTTGAGGGAGCACTGTCTCTGGCACCAGCTAATTCTCTGTTCTTTCTTTCTGCAGTTGGAAGAGGAGGGAGCACTGTCTCTGGCACCAGCTTGTTCTCTGTTCTTTCTTTCTACAGCTGGAAGAAGAGGGGGCGCTGTCTCTGGCACCAGCTAGTTCTCTGTTCTTTCTTTCTACAGCTCGAAGAAGAGGAAGCGCTGCCTCTGGCCCCAGCCAGTTCTCTGTTCTTTCTACTTTCTTTCTACAGCTGGAAGAAAGGGGAGCGCTATCTCTGGCACCAGCTAGTTCTCTGTTCTTTCTTTCTACAGTTGGAAGAAGAGGGAGCACTGTCTCTGGCCCCAGCTAGTTCTCTGTTCTTTCGTTCTACTGCTGGAAGAAGAGGAAGCACTGCCTCTGGCCCCAGCTAGTTCTCTGTTCTTTCTTTCTACAACTGGAAGAAGAGTGAGCACTGTCTCTGGCCCCAGCTAGTTCTCTGTTCTTTCTTTCTACTGCTGGAAGAAAGGGGGTGCTGTCTCTGGCACCAGCTGGTTCTGTGTTCTTTCTTGGAAGAAGAGGGAGCACTGTCTCTGGCACCAGCTGGATCTCCGTTCTTTCTTTCAACAGCTGGAAGAAGAGGGAGCACTGTCTCTGGCCCCAGCTAGTTCTCTGTTCTTTCGTTCTACTGCTGGAAGAAGAGGGAGCACTGTCTCTGGCCCCAGCTAGTTCTCTGTTCTTTCTTTCTACAGCTGGAAGAAGAGGGAGCACTGTCTCTGGGCCCGGCTAGTTCTCTGTTCTTTCTTTCTACAGCTGGAAGAAGGGTGAGCACTGTCTCTGGCCCCAGCTAGTTCTCTGTTCTTTCTTTCTACCGCTGGAAGAAAGGGGGTTGCTGTCTCTGGCACCAGCTGCTTCTGTGTTCTTTCTTTCTACAGCTGGAAGAAGAGGGAGCGCTGTCTCTGGCACCAGCTGGATCTCTGTTTTTCTTTCTACAGCTGGAAGAAGAGGGGGTGCTGTCTCTGGCACCAGCTAGTTCTGTGTTGTTTATTCTACAGCTAGAAGAAGATGGAGCACTGTCTCTGGCCCCAGCAAGTTCTCTGTTCTTTCTTTCTACAGCTGGAAGAAGAGGGAGCGCTGTCTCTGGCACCAGCTAGTTCTCTGTTCTTTCTTTCTACAGCAAGAGGGAGCACTGTCTCTGGCACCAGCTAGTTCTATGTTCTTTCTTTCTACAACTGGAAGAAGAGGGAGCACTGTCTCTGGCAACAGCCGGTTCTCCGTTCTTTCTTTCTACAGCTGGAAGAAGAGGGAGCTCTGTCTCTGGCACCAGCCGGTTCTCTGTTCTTTCCTTCTACAGCTGGAAGCAGAGGGAGTGCTGTCTCTGGCCCCAGCCGGTTCGCTGTTCTTTCTTTCTACAGCTGGAAGAAGAGGGGGCGCTGTCTCTGGCAACAGCCGGTTCTCCGTTCTTTCTTTCTACAGCTGGAAGAAGAGGGAGCTCTGTCTCTGGCACCAGCCGGTTCTCTGTTCTTTCCTTCTACAGCTGGAAGCAGAGGGAGTGCTGTCTCTGGCCCCAGCTGGTTCTCTGTTCTTTCTTTCTACAGCTGGAAGAAGAGGGAGCGCTGTCTCTGGCAGCAGTCGGTTCTCTGTGCTTTCTTTCTACAGCTGGAAGGAGAGGGAGCGCTGTCTCTGGCACCAGCTAGTTCTCTGTTCTTTCTTTCTACAGCTGGAAGAAGAGGGGGCGCTGTCTCTGGCACCAGCCAGTTCTCTGTTCTTTCTTTCTACAGCCGGAAGAAGAGGGGGCGCTGTCTCTGGCACCAGCTTGTGATGTGTTCTTTCTTTTACGGCTGGAAGAACAGGGAGCACTGTCTCTGGCACCAGCCAGTTCTCTGTTCTTTCTTTCTACAGCTAGAAGAAGAGGGAGCGCTGTCTCTGGAACCAGCTGGTTCTCTGTTCTTTCTTTCTACAGCTGGAAGAAGAGGGGGTGCTGTCTCTGGCACCAGCTCGTTCTGTGTTCTTTCTTCTAGAGCTGGAAGAAGAGTGAGCACTGTCTCTGGCACCAGCTGGTTCTCTGTTCTTTCTTTCTACAGCCGGAAGAAGAGGGGGCGCTGTCTCTGGCACCAGCTAGTGCTGTGTTCTTTCTTTTACGGCTGGAAGAACAGGGAGCACTGTCTCTGGCACCAGCCAGTTCTCTGTTCTTTCTTTCTACAGCTAGAAGAAGAGGGAGCACTGTCTCTGGGCCCGGCTAGTTCTCTGTTCTTTCTTTCTACAGCTGGAAGAAGAGTGAGCACTGTCTCTGGCCCCAGCTAGTTCTCTGTTCTTTCTTTCTACCGCTGGAAGAAAGGGGGGTGCTGTCTCTGGCACCAGCTGGTTCTGTGTTCTTTCTTTCTACAGCTGGAAGAAGAGTGAGCACTGTCTCTGGCACCAGCTGGATCTCTATTCTTTCTTTCAACAGCTGGAAGAAGAGGGGGCACTGTCTCTGGCCCCAGCTAGTTCTCTGTTCTTTCGTTCTACTGCTGGAAGAAGAGGGAGCACTGTCTCTGGCCCCAGCTAGTTCTCTGTTCTTTCTTTCAACCGCTGGAAGAAGAGGGAGCACTGTCTCTGGCCCCAGCTAGTTCTCTGTTCTTTCTTTCTACCGCTGGAAGAAAGGGGGGTGCTGTCTCTGGCACCAGCTGGTTCTGTGTTCTTTCTTTCTACAGCTGGAAGAAGAGGGAGCACTGTCTCTGGCACCAGCTGGATCTCTGTTCTTTCTTTCTACAGCTGGAATAAGAGGGGGTGCTGTCTCTGGCACCAGCTAGTTCTGTGTTCTTTCTTCTACAGCTGGAAGAAGATGGAGCACTGTCTCTGGCCCCAGCAAGTTCTCTGTTCTTTCTTTTCTACAGCTGGAAGAAGAGGGAGCGCTGTCTCTGGCACCAGCTAGTTCTCTGTTCTTTCTTTTTACAGCAAGAGGGAGCACTGTCTCTGGCACCAGCCAGTTCTCTGTTCTTTCTTTCTACAGCTGGAAGAAGAGGGGGCGCTGTCTCTGGCAACAGCCGGTTCTCCGTTCTTTCTTTCTACAGCTGGAAGAAGAGGGAGCTCTGTCTCTGGCACCAGCCGGTTCTCTGTTCTTTCCTTCTACAGCTGGAAGCAGAGGGAGTGCTGTCTCTGGCAGCAGCCGGTTCTCTGCGCTTTCTTTCTACAGCTGGAAGGAGAGGGAGCTCTGTCTCTGGCACCAGCCAGTTCTCTGTTCTTTCTTTCTACAGCAGGAAGAAGAGGGGGCGCTGTCTCTGGCACCAGCTAGTGCTGTGTTCTTTTTTTTACGGCTGGAAGAACAGGGAGCACTGTCTCTGGCACCAGCCAGTTCTCTGTTCTTTCTTTCTACAGCTAGAAGAAGAGGGAGCGCTGTCTATGGCACCAGCTGGTTCTCTGTTCTTTCTTTCTACAGCTGGAAGAAGAGGGGGCACTGTCTCTGGCCCCAGATAGTTCTCTGTTCTTTCTTTCTACAGCTGGAAGAAGAGGGAGCGCTGTCTCTGGCACCAGCTAGTTCTCTATTCTTTCTTTCTACAGCTGGAAGAAGAGGGGGCGTTGTCCCTGGCACCAGCCAGTTCTCTGTTCTTTCTTGCTACAGCTGGAAGAAGAGGGGGCGCTGTCTCTGGCACCAGCTGGTTCTCTGTTCTTTCTTTCTACAGCTGAAAGAAGAGGGGGCACTGTCTCTGGCCCCAGATAGTTCTCTGTTCTTTCTTTCTACAGCTGGAAGAAGAGGGAGCGCTGTCTCTGGCACCAGCCAGTTCTCTGTTCTTTCTTTCTACAGCAGGAAGAAGAGGGGGCGCTGTCTCTGGCACCAGCTAGTGCTGTGTTCTTTTTTTTACGGCTGGAAGAACAGGGAGCACTGTCTCTGGCACCAGCCAGTTCTCTGTTCTTTCTTTCTACAGCTAGAAGAAGAGGGAGCGCTGTCTATGGCACCAGCTGGTTCTCTGTTCTTTCTTTCTACAGCTGGAAGAAGAGGGGGCACTGTCTCTGGCCCCAGATAGTTCTCTGTTCTTTCTTTCTACAGCTGGAAGAAGAGGGAGCGCTGTCTCTGGCACCAGCTAGTTCTCTATTCTTTCTTTCTACAGCTGGAAGAAGAGGGGGCGTTGTCTCTGGCACCAGCCAGTTCTTTGTTCTTTCTTGCTACAGCTGGAAGAAGAGGGGGCGCTGTCTCTGGCACCAGCCGGTTCTCTGTTCTTTCTTTTACGGCTGGAAGAACAGGGAGCACTGTCTCTGGCACCAGCCAGTTCTCTGTTCTTTCATTCTACAGCTAGAAGAAGAGGGGGCGCTGTCTCTGGCACCAGCCGGTTCTCTGTTCTTTCTTTCTACAGCTGGAAGAGGAGGGAGCACCATCTCTGGCACCAGCCAGTTCTCTGTTCTTTCTTGCTACAGCTGGAAGAAGAGGGGGCGCTGTCTCTGGCACCAGCTCGTTCTGTGTTCTTTCTTCTACAGCTGGAAGAAGAGGGAGCACTGTCTCTGGCCCCAGCTGGTTCTCTGTTCTTTCTTTCTACAGCTGGAAGAAGAGGGAGCACTGTCTCTGGCCCCAGCTGGTTCTCTGTTCTTTCTTTCTACAGCTGGAAGAAGAGGGGGCGCTGTCTCTGGCAGCAGCCAGTTCGCTATTCTTTCTTTCTACAGCTGGCAGAAGCCCAACCGCACCCCCTACCTAGCCATGCACACCTCCCTGCCCACATGCGGGACTGTACTGGGAAATTGTTTCACATTGTAATGGCAGATGTTTCCCCATAGAAACCTGCTCAAGGGCGCCTTTTCCATCTCGACCTTTGCTTTTCCACAAGGCCTGTGGCATCTATTGTACTCCTCTGGGAAGTCCCAGCAACCCTTGTCTTTCCGGTGCTGAGGCAGGCAGGGCCCCAAGATCCAGCCAGACATCTGATCCCGGGTCTTAACCCGGCAAGAGCCGGCCCAATGACCAGCGCTGTCTATACCTCCATAATCTTTCCACATACTTTAGGGCCTCATTAAGAAGCGGAAGCACAGCCCGGCTGGAAATAAACAAGGCTCAGCTGGTGCTTCGACCATTTCATCAGCAAGTTGCCATGCCAACGCCATACACTGCTCCCGAACTCCCCTTTCTCCTTTCACTTATACGGTACCAATGTTTTGGGAGTTATGTGGCGCTACCACCACCAAATGTGCCAAAAAGGGACAGAAAAGAATCTGATTGCAAATGATAGCTATTGGTCAGAGCTCTCACGAGGGCAGGTAACTCGCCAGGTCTGTTATTTTGCTTTGGATTCTGGGATTTGTAGTCCTGCATTTACCATGGGAAAAGGTAGACTACCAGTTCCAGAATAAAAAGGACTGCATGAGCTTCTCACACCTGACATGAGGCAAAGTGAGAGGTCTAACCATATAAACAGCTGGTAATAAGGGCACGTGTGCTCTCATGTAGCATTAGGTGCTGCAGATTCGCAGTGCTGCAAATAACAGATTATTGACCTGTTTCTAACAGTACTCTGCCTCATGTAAGGATAAAAGGCTGAGCTGGTCCTGGCAGGTTTCAAATCTGGGACCTGCTGTCCATGCGCCTGCGTAACTCACTGAGCTATCTGACCAACAGGGTGGTGGGTGAGACCTCCCTGGAGTGCATGACTGCCCCTGCCCCAACCCCACCAGGAAGACATTGCTGACAACAGCCCAGTTCTTCTGTTGCAGCCCGACTGATGCCTGCAACACCAGAGGTCTAGAGATACGTTTAGAACTCGGGCAATGCATTCTGGGGCCTGGGACCTATCTATCTGCAACGTTGCCTACTTAAATATTGTCCCTCCCGAGCCCTCCCCTCATCTACCTCCAACCTTCGGTACTCCAAGCAGCGATTTGGAGGGAGATCCTCATCCTCAGCAGGGGCCTCTCTGGAACAGCCTACCTGCCGCCCTCAGTCTTGAGCCTGATCTTCTTAAGTTCTGGAAACTCCTCAAGACGTTCCTCTTCTCCTCTTTCTCCCTCCCCCTGCTAACCTAGCTCTCGTCTTTCCCTCTCTCCCGCCTCGTTTCCGTACAGCTTGCTGTCTGGCCTCCTGGGGTACCTCAGAGTCCCACAGGTCACTGGCACCCCCACCAGTCCTCTCCCACTCACCTCCGGGCCTTGCATTCGCCTCATCAACACTGCACTTGAGCAATGACCCATGGGAGGGGCTCTCCCTGCACTTACAGCAGCCTCCAGCTGGGTGCACTTGGGCCCACCTGCCCCATCCCCTGGAACAGGCTGTGCAGTTGCACATCATTTGTCTTTTCTCCCTGGTCATCATTGCTTGATTGCACTTGGAAAACTGCACTTGGAAAACTGCAGAATCGTAGTCAGGCCTATTTGCTGTACCTACGCCCTTACTCTGCCTGCACTGACTATTATCCTCTCAGAAGTTCAAGGGAGTTGTTTTCCCCCATGTTCCCACCCTCCTTGAGCGCATTGAAACACGTGCATGTGTGCAGACGCTATATAAATACACATTACCATACCAATGCTCGGCTATGGCAAGCCTGGCCGTCTTTCATGTGGGGCCCACTGCCAGGCCTCAAGGAAGCGCGTCCTGTGCGAAACATGTGTTGGCCATCACCAAACCATGCAGAAATGCCTGACGTCATCACTCTGACCTTGGAGTCACTGGACAGCCACTGAAAAGGGTGGCCCCGTCCAATCCCATGCGCAGAACTGCACCGGCCGGATCCTAGAAGCCCCAATGTCCGCTCCTAGGCGCTTCAGTAATTAAGGGACAGACTCCCTGAGTTTACACAAGCGGAGGTGTAAATGCCCTCTCTCCCATACCAGTGAAGTGTGTCTCACGCACAGAGGAGACGGCACGCCTCAGAGTACGGTGTTTACGTCACAGAACTCGCTCACTACGTCACTCACTCATCTATCCATTTGTCTATTCTACAGTTTACCCCCCCTCCCTGCCCCCCGCCCATCACTCATTAACGGGTACTTACTGTCCCGCGTCTTGTCCTGGAGTCTCCTCCAGCCGATCAGAGGCAGAGAGGGCTCCGCACCCTCCCCAGCAGCATTTATACTCTCAGGGAAGGGTCTGACATGTGACCCCCATCTAGGGCCTGCCTGGGTAGGGCCACCCGGCCAACACTGGTCTGAGCAGCCCTGCCCTGCAACTCCGCACATCAATCACTCCCTCTCTCATCACATGGCAAGTTCATCCCCGCCCCCTCCACCAATAAAAGAAAGCCCCCTCGGGGTGCCCAGAGGTGGGGACGTCCATCCACTCCCAACAGCAGCAGGAATGCAGGCAGGCCTTGCACTGACTTTGGCAGGGGAGGGGGGGGGGCGGTGAGAGGTGGAGGGTGAGAAGTTGGGGGACAGTTTTAAACAGCAGGTCGCTAGTGGTGGGACTGTGAGGACATGACTCCTAGGTGACGAGGAGTGCCCCCCACTCTTCTTCTAAACCAGCAGTGTCCCCAATCATAATGGTGAAACAGGCGCCGCCCACAAGGTACAAACCCCTTTGCCTTGTGTGAGGGCAGCTGTAGTCCTCAGGAGGTGCATGGGCTGGAAACAGGCCAACAGTCGCAGCACAAATCATGTATTGGTATTTTGTTTATTTGTAAAGGCACCAAGCCCTGAGGCGTCTGGGCGCATTTCTTAGTGTTACACTACTTACAGGTTTGCAGTCGTCATGATTGGGCATTAGGCATAGTGATGTTAGACATATTTACATGTTACAGGGAGGTATTGCATATCACAGGCAGGAGTAACGTCTACTGTTGGAAAGCTAATAATCTTGCACTAGGAGCCAGATTGTGACTTTGCTTCTGAAGGAGTGGTAGAATGGTTCAGATCAGAGTAATTTGGGTAGAGTATTCGCTGTCCAGTCAAAGTTCCGAAGCAATATTTTCGAATGCCAAAAGTTCTGACACAAAAGTGCTAGAAAAAAAAGTTTCAAATGTTTTTTTTATATTAAAAGGTTTATTTTAATTTCGTATTGTAAAACAGGTGTTTTTTTTAAAAAAACAGGGTTTTTGGGGGGCCATAAAAAATAAAAAAAATGTAAAACTTTTTTTTTCGACATTTTTGTGTTGAAACTTTTGCCATTCGAAACTTTGACTGTCAAAACAGTCACTGTGAATGAACTGAGTATTCCACAGTTTAGCGGCAAGCACAGGGATACTGCTACCCCCCCCCCGCCTTCTGAAGGTTGAACCTCAGGATCTTAAGGCAGTGTGCTTGTGCAGCTCTGACAGGGCGGTCACAGGTGTTGCGTGTGAATAGATTTGACAAGTAACTCTGTGGGAGGTTTCCGAGGCATTTATGCATGAGTGACACTGATTTAAAAGCAATTCTTTGGTTGACCGACAGCCAGTTTAGGCTGCGTCTGATGTCCGAGATATGATGACTCTGGGGATTTTCATTGCTGCCCTAATGGCGTTGTTTTGTACTACCTGTATTTTGTTTGTATTCTGTCGGCTAGCTCCTAGATAGAGCGCATTGCAGTAGTCGATTTTTGTCAATACTAGAACTCTGGCTATCGTGGTGCAGTTGTTGGTGATTAAAAATGGTCGGCATGCAGTGATTAGTTTGCAAGTGTAGGCTGTTAAGGAGGTTATTGCGTTAGTTTGTCTGTCTAAGGTAAGAGTAGAGACTAGGTAGATACCAGGAGTTTTTGCGTCCTTAGAGACCTTGATGGTGTTGCCATCTATGGTGAAGGATTCAAAGTTAGAATCTAATTTGTAGAGTCTATGTTGTGAACCAAGGAGGAGTAGCTCTGTCTTATCATCATTAAGACAGAGCCTGTGTTGTGTCATCCAGGCCTGGATGACAAGGTAAATGTCGTTGAGTGCTTTGGAATCTACTTTGTGGTCATTGGTGATGGGAAGGAGTATTTGGGTGTCATCTGCATAATTTGTGTAGGTGACACCCAAATGATTGAGGAGGGGCTTCGTAAACACATTGTAGAGTGTTGGAGATATGCATGATCCTTGGGGACTCAGTACATGACTGGTGCAGGTTCGGCAGAGGCTGATGGAGAAAAGACCCTAATTGATCTGTTCTCTAGAAATGATCTGATCCAGGTAGTAGCTTTGTCTGAAAAGTGTGCTACGGAGATAAGATGGTTGCATAGTACCTGGTGATTTACCAAGTCAAATTCAGCCGACAAGCCAAGTAATAGGAGTAGGGCCAATTTTCCATTGTCTATTAGTTCTTCTATTTGAGTTTTCAAGTCAATCTAGGCGGTCTGATTCCAGTGCCTAGGTCTGAAGCCTGATTGCCTGATGCCAAAGAGATTGTTTGTTCCTAAGTTTTCCTGGTTCTGCAGATAAGAAGCTCTATCCAGGATTTTCAGAAGAAAGGGGATTGTGGTGTTGGGTCTATAATTGGTGGGGATACTCAGCCCTAATGATGGTATCTTAAGTAAAGGGAGCACCCAGGCATCTTTAAGGTTGTTGGGGATGATGCTGGTATTAAATGAGGCGTTGATTATGTAGGTGAGGAAAGGAGCTCGTTCTTTGGTTGCCTCCTTGTTGATTGGGGCTGGGCAAGTGTCTCCCTGGCAGTTAGATGGTTTTAGTTTGAGGAATATGTTATCTACATCTTTGGTGGAGAGTGGGGAGAAGTTGAATAGCTTGTGGGTATGTTGAAGTGGAACTAAAGTGGTGAATTGTGATGTGTCGAGTGAGATGCCAGTTCTTTTAGATTAGATTTTTTCTTGGAGCATGGTGATTTTATCAAGAAGTGCTTTTTGAATGTTGGAGCTCCGCATGGTGCCTTTGATGCATGTGTTGGGGGGCACTGCTGGGGATTCTAGTTCTCAAAGTATATTGAAGAGTCCTTTAGCACTCGATTTGGCTTGGATGATTTGATTATTGTACGTGTCTTTTTTGGCCTGAAACATCGCCCCTTTGTAATTGATGGATGCTATCAGGAGGTTGTCCTTATTAGTTGCTATGGGCAGGCTCTTCCAGAGGGCCTCAGCATTTCTTTTTTGTTTGCGTAAAGCTCTGAAGTGCGATGTAAACCAAGAGTTAAGGTGTGTACAAGGTTTCAGTTTGCATAGTTTAGGTGAAGCAATGGAGTCGATAGCCTTGAGGAGGGTTTGGATGTAGATGTCAACTAGCGCAGTGGGATCTGTGTGTGAGTCGATAGAGTTGTTGAAGATGGGTAGTATCAGTGGATGCAGTTTCTCCCTAGTTATCTCTCTGTTGTTCCTCGTGCAAATGGGAGGAAAGAGGGTCTGGTAGGTGAGCTGATAGTCATTCTTGATAGTGAATGTGATCAGATGGTGGTCTGACCAGATACAGGGCATGTTGGATAGTATGTTGATGTTGCAGTTAAGGTCTGCAAGCCAATCAAGTGTCCTACCTTTGATGTGGGTGGGTTCCGAGATGCGATCAACGAAACCAAGTTCCGTTATCGTGTTGGCAATGTCTGGAGCTTTAGCATCCTTGGCGTCTTGGAAACTGAGGTTAAGGTCGCCCAGTAGGATGATATGAGAGCATAGCTTGGTTTTTGTGGAGAGAAGAGTTGTAATATCTTCTTCAAAGGTGGATACCAGCCAAGGTGGCCTGTAGATGAGGTGCATGCTAAGTGTTTGTGTAGCTGCGAGAGGAGGCTTGACGGACAGTAGTTCTGCTGAGGGGAGAGGTTGGCACGATATAGGTCTGAGGCCTAAGGAGGTTTTGGATATGAAGGCGACACCCTCGCCCCTGACATTACCCGCTGTAATCTAAGAACAGCGGGTAAAAATAAATGAAAGCATGTCGAAACCAAGGTTCTGTTAAAAGATAGACTAACGATCAAAGAATAAAATGCAAGCATCTAATTAGGGAATACTAGTAAAAGCCATCACTGTAAATACAACATAGAGAATGCCAACTATTGCAGATGGACACTCTGGGTAGATGAACAGGGTTGTGCAGGCACTCACTGGACACAATGAAAGGGTTCATGAATGTCTGAAGAAAGGAACGGGGGCTTATATGTCCCCATGGGCTGAAATGTGGACCAGGGGCATGGGTCCTCTTCACAGTACCTTCATTGTTACTCTTAGGTGCTGAAATCACTGAGCCTGCTTCTTGCTGTCGAGTCATTCTGAACCAGTGCCAAGTTGACATCAAGTCTGGGTGCTCTTTACTAGTGCAATAGGGCATTGAGAGAGACCCAAGGGACAGGGAAGAAGCTCGAAGTTCACAGAGTGCCACAAGCAGCACCATGAGTCCAGTGCCAAAGCAGCTCGCAGTGAAACAGGATTCCAGCTTCTGTTGGTCTCTTGGGTTGCTGGGAGTCTCAAACTAGGGGCACCAGGATGAGATGAGTCCTTTTGGCTTGCACTCCCACTCAAGGGAGTTTTTCTGGCACCTTCAGGGAACAACGTCCCGGTCCCAGTGCAGCCAGCAGTGTGGCCTTGGTCCAGCAGAAGCGAAGGAACACCCCTAAACGCTCACACCAGAAAAAATACAACCCACTAGGAGAAAAAGGACCAAGAAACTCTTGCAAGGCTAACAAGTTGTATTTCTACAAAAATAGGTGCTTCAGCAAATAACTCTGCTGCCAAGGAATGTTTTGAGAAAAAAGGGCGCAAGCAGAGGCTTAAAAGGGGACATAGCATTACTCTTTAGCTAGGGGAGGTGGTGGGCGTGTACCAAACCAGAACCTTCAAAGGGGACACGTTCTTTCATGAAGATCCACTCATCATCATCAGGAAGAAGGGCTTATTTGTCACTGCGGAAGGGGGCGGGCATCAGGTAACCAGAAACTCTTCACACTTTATGAGATTGTCTGGGACACTACAAGAGCCACGACAAGGGTCATAGGAAGATGAGAATATTCCTCAGACGAATCATATCAGGGAGATGGAGAGGAATCTGATGCTTCGAGCCAGGAGGAAAGTGGACCTGACGATCCGAGGAAGAGGCCCAAACCAGGGAACCCTCGTCCACAAAGGGCTCGAGCAAAGCCCTGCAGATTCATTGAAGAAATGGGGTAAAGTTGTGTTGTTGATATTGTTATTAGCGTTTAAAATGGAGGGAGGTGTAGTGTCGGGAGTTGTAGTCTGGGGAGGGCAGGGGCGGGTCCAGGTTGTGGGAAGGGAAGTGACGTGGAGAGGAAGGAGGAAAGGCAGTCTGTAATTGGTAGGCTTTGCATAAAGATGTGGAGCAGTTTACACTGTCTCCACCTGGCTTTGTTTGTATCCTGTAGACCAGAGCTCCCGGTCAAGGCAAAGGGGCCAGACCTTACACCCACAAGGCCGGGTTAGGGATGGAGTTTGAAGGAGTGGAGAAGCTCAGAGGGGGCAGAGCTGGCAGTTGAAATCAACTCAAAGGAAATCTTTAAAAATAATAGGGTAAAAATGGGTGCAATTTCTTTCATGCTACTTCTTTCCAATCACTATGCTGGTAAAATATAAAAAGTTCTCACCTTTTAAACTCCACAATCTATAGTGCAATATTCCATGGAAAAGAACATATCCAAATATGAGACATGTGCATTTCGTGTGGTCTTGTGGGTAAGCGTCAACACTGGGAATGTGACAACCTGGGGGAAATCCTGGTAGCCAAACACTTGAGCAAGCTTTCCGGCCTCAACTACACCCAAGGGGTGCTGTGTCTGCCCTCTGAACAAAAGCGACACATTCCACCCACATGTATCCTTTCCTTGTGCCCTGGAAAGCAGAACAGGGCCACAATCAGGGCAAATAAGTCTTGTGGTCTCCAAGATTGCAAACTCCCTTGCCGCACCCTGGGCAAATATTCACGACTTACAATCTCATCATCTCCCTTTTCAACCCCAGATGTGGCTTTCAGCAATGCTCTGCTTTATAAAAGATGGCATGGAGACTACACAGACCATAGTAAGGTAGGCACACACATATCTTAAGGATTTATATATTAGTGTGCGGCCCTTACTATGGTGTGTGTCGCTTTCAAGCCATCTTTTGTAAACATAAGGAGAATAATGGTAGCAAAAACATGTACAATTGTGACATTCCTCCCATCTTCACTGAGAGTCGAGACTACAAATACCAGAATCCAATTCAGCAAAGCCCCCAGTGTAGACCAGACGACTACAACAATGCACGTTCCCCGCCATACTTTGCTGCAGAATATCATGCTTTAGCTTTGCTGCAAACATGTACAGCAACTTGTCAACGAAAAGGCCCTTATCTGAGCACAGCAAGGCTGCAAAATAAGCCGGCGTATCAAGAGCGGGAGGGAGCACTGTCTCTGGCACCAGCTGGTTCTCTGTTCTTTCTTTTTACTGCTGGAAGAAGAGGGAGCACTGTCTCTGGCACCAGCGGGTTCTCTGTTCTTTCTTTCTGCAGCTGGAAGAAGAGGGAGCACTGTCTCTGGCACCAGCTAGTTCTCTGTTCTTTCTTTTTACAGCTGGAATAGGAGGGAGCACTGTCTCTGGCACCAGCTAGTTCTCTGTTCTTTCTTTCTGCAGCTGGAAGACGAGGGAGCGCTGTCTCTGGCACCAGCTGGTTCTCTGTTCTTTCTTTCTGCAGCTGGAAGAGGAGGGAGCACTGTCTCTGGCACCAGCTGGTTCTCTGTTCTTTCTTTCTACTGCTGGAAGAAGAGGGAGCACTGTCTCTGGCACCAGCTGGTTCTCTGTTCTTTCTTTCTACTTCTGGAAGAAGAGGGAGCACTGTCTCTGGCACCAGCTGGTTCTCTGTTCTTTCTTTCTGCAGCTGGAAGAGGAGGGAGCACTGTCTCTGGCACCAGCTAGTTCTCTGTTCTTTCTTTGTGCAGCTGGAAGAGGAGGGAGCACTGTCTCCGGCACCAGCTAGTTCTCTGTTCTTTCTTTCTGCAGCTGGAAGAGGAGGGAGCACTGTCTCCGCCACCAGCTAGTTCTCTGTTCTTTCTTTCTGCAGCTGGAAGAGGAGGGAGCCCTGTCTCCGGCACCAACTAGTTCTCTGTTCTTTCTTTATACAGCTGGAATAGGAGGGAGCACTGTCTCCGGCACCAGCTATGAAGAGGAGGGAGCACTGTCTCCGGCACCAGCTAGTTCTCTGTTCTTTCTTTCTGCAGCTGGAAGACGAGGGAGCACTGTCTCCGGCACCAACTGGTTCTCTGTTCTTTCTTTATACAGCTGGAAGAGGAGGGAGCACTGTCTCCGGCACCAGCTAGAGCTCTGTTCTTTCTTTCTGCAGCTGGAAGAGGAGGAAGCACTGTCTCCGGCACCAGCTGGTTCTCTGTTCTTTCTTTCTGCAGCTGGAAGACGAGGGAGCTCTGTCTCCGGCACCAACTGGTTCTCTGTTCTTTCTTTCTGCAGCTGGAAGACGAGGGAGCACTGTCTCCGGCACCAGCTGGTTCTCTGTTCTTTCTTTCTACAGCTGGAATAGGAGGGAGCACTGTCTATGGCACCAGCTGGTTATCTGTTCTTTCTTTCTACAGCTGGAATAGGAGGGAGCACTGTCTCTGGCACCAGCTAGTTCTCTGTTCTTTCTTTGTGAGCACTGTCTCCGGCACCAACTGGTTCTCTGTTCTTTCTTTATACAGCTGGAAGAGGAGGGAGCACTGTCTCCGGCACCAGCTAGAGCTCTGTTCTTTCTTTCTGCAGCTGGAAGAGGAGGAAGCACTGTCTCCGGCACCAGCTGGTTCTCTGTTCTTTCTTTCTGCAGCTGGAAGACGAGGGAGCACTGTCTCCGGCACCAACTGGTTCTCTGTTCTTTCTTTCTGCAGCTGGAAGACGAGGGAGCACTGTCTCCGGCACCAGCTGGTTCTCTGTTCTTTCTTTCTACAGCTGGAATAGGAGGGAGCACTGTCTATGGCACCAGCTGGTTATCTGTTCTTTCTTTCTACAGCTGGAATAGGAGGGAGCACTGTCTCTGGCACCAGCTAGTTCTCTGTTCTTTCTTTGTGCAGCTGGAAGAGGAGGGAGCACTGTCTCCGGCACCAGCTAGTTCTCTGTTCTTTCTTTCTGCAGCTGGAAGAGGAGGGAGCACTGTCTCCGCCACCAGCTAGTTCTCTGTTCTTTCTTTCAGCAGCTGGAAGAGGAGAAAGCACTGTCTCCGGCACCAGCTGGTTCTCTGTTCTTTCTTTCTACAGCTGGAAGACGAGGGAGCACTGTCTCCGGCACCAACTGGTTCTCTGTTCCTTCTTTCTGCAGCTGGAAGACGAGGGAGCACTGTCTCCGGCACCAGCTGGTTCTCTGTTCTTTCTTTCTACAGCTGGAATAGGAGGGAGCACTGTCTCTGGCACCAGCTGGTTCTCTGTTCTTTCTTTCTACAGCTGGAATAGGAGGGAGCACTGTCTCTGGCACCAGCTAGTTCTCTGTTCTTTCTTTGTGCAGCTGGAAGAGGAGGGAGCACTGTCTCCGGCACCAGCTAGTTCTCTGTTCTTTCTTTGTGCAGCTGGAAGAGGAGGGAGCCCTGTCTCCGGCACCAACTAGTTCTCTGTTCTTTCTTTATACAGCTGGAATAGGAGGGAGCACTGTCTCCGGCACCAGCTAGAGCTCTGTTCTTTCTTTCTGCAGCTGGAAGAGGAGGAAGCACTGTCTCCGGCACCAGCTGGTTCTCTGTTCTTTCTTTCTGCAGCTGGAAGACGAGGGAGCAATGTCTCCGGCACCAACTGGTTCTCTGTTCTTTCTTTATACAGCTGGAAGAGGAGGGAGCACTGTCTCCGGCACCAGCTAGAGCTCTGTTCTTTCTTTCTGCAGCTGGAAGAGGAGGAAGCACTGTCTCCGGCATCAGCTAGAGCTCTGTTCTTTCTTTCTGCAGCTGGAAGACGAGGGAGCACTGTCTCCGGCAACAGCTGGTTCTCTGTTCTTTCTTTCTGCAGCTGGAAGAGGAGGGAGCACTGTCTCCGGCACCAGCTGGTTCTCTGTTCTTTCTTTCTACAGCTGGAAGAAGAGGGGGAACTGTCTCCGGCACCAGCTGGTTCTCTGTTCTTTCTTTCTACAGCTGGAAGAAGAGGGGGCTCTGTCTCCGGCACCAGCTGGTTCTCTGTTCTTTCTTTCTACAGCTGGAAGAAGAGGGAGCACTGTCTCCGGCACCAGCTGGTTCTCTGTTCTTTCTTTCTACTGCTGGAAGAAGAGGGAGCACTGTCTCCAGCAACAGCTGGTTCTCTGTTCTTTCTTTCTGCAGCTGGAAGAGGAGGGAGCACTGTCTCCGGCACCAGCTGGTTCTCTGTTCTTTCTTTCTACAACTGGAAGAGGAGGGAGCACTGTCTCCGGCACCAGCTGGTTCTCTGTTCTTTCTTTCTACAACTGGAAGAAGAGGGAGCACTGTCGCTGGCACCAGCTAGTTCTCTGTTCTTTCTTTCCGCAGCTGGAAGAAGAGGGAGCACTGTCTCTGACACCAGCTAGTTCTCTGTTCATTCTTTCCGCAGCTGGAAGAGGAGGGAGCACTGTCTCTGGGACCTGCTAGTTCTCTGTTATTCCTTTCCACAGCCGGAAGACGAGGGACCACTGTCTCTGGCACAAGCTAGTTCTCTGCTCTTTCTTTCCGCAGCCGGAAGAAGAAGGAGCACTGTCTCTGGCACCAGCTAGTTCTCTGCTCTTTCTTTATACAGCCGGAAGAGAAGGGAGCACTGTCTCTGGCACCAGCTAGTTCTCTGCTCTTTCTTTTTGCAGCCGGAAGAGGAGTGAGTACTGTCTCTGGCACCAGCTAGTTCTCTGTTCTTTTTTTCTGCAGCCGGAAGAGGAAGGAGCACTGTCTCTGGCACCAGCTAGTTCTCTGTTCTTTCTTTCTGCAGCCGGAAGAGGAGGGAGCACTGTCTCTGGCACCAGCTAGTTCTCTGTTCTTTCTTTCTGCAGCTGGAAGAGGAGGGAGCACTGTCTCTGGCACCAGCTAGTTCTCTGCTCTTTCATTCTGCAGCTGGAAGAAGAGGGAGCACTGTCTCTGGCACCAGCTAGTTCTCTGCTCTTTCTTTATACAGCTGAAAGAGGAGGGAGCACTGTCTCTGGCACCAGCTAGTTCTCGGTTCTTTCTTTCTGCAGCTGGAAAAGGAGGGAGCACTGTCTCTGGCACCAGCTGGTTCTCTGTTCTTTCTTTCTGCAGCTGGAAGAGGAGGGAGCACTGTCTCTGGCACCAGCTGGTTCTCTGTTCTTTCTTTCTGCAGCTGGAAGAGGAGGGAGCACTGTCTCTGGCACCAGCTGGTTCTCTGTTCTTTCTTTCTACAGCTGGAGGAAGAGGGAGTACCGTCCCGCACCCCCTACCAAGCCATGCACACCTCCCTGCCCACATGTGGGTCTGTACTGGGAAATCGTTTCACATTGTAATGGCAGATGTTTCCCCCATAGAAACCTGCCCAAGGGCGCCCTTTACATCTCGGCCTTTGCTGTCCCAAGAAGGCCTGTGGAATCTATTGTACTCCTCTTGGAACTCCCAGCAACCCTTGTCTTTCCGATGCTGAGGCAGGCCTGGTCCCAAGATCCAGCCAGACATCTGATGCCGGATCTTAACCTGGCAAGAGCCGGCCCAATGACCAGAACTGTCTATACCTCCATAATCTCTCAACATACTTTAGGGCCTCATTAAGAAGCAGAAGCACAGCCCGGCTGGAAATAAACAAGGCTCAGCTGGTGCTTCGACCATTTCATCAGCAAGTTGCCATGCCAACGCCATACACTGCTCCTGAACTCCCCTTTCTTCTTTCACTTATACAGTACCAATGTTTTGGGAATTATGTGGCGCTAGCGCCACCAAATGCTCAAAACCAAAAAGGGACAGAAAGGTATCGGAATGCAAATGATAGGTATTGGTCAGGGCTCTCATGACGGCAGGTAACTCGCCAGTTCTGTTATGTTGCTATGGATTCTGGGACTCGTAGTCCTGCATTTACAATGGTAAAAGGTAGACTACCAGTTCCAGAATAAAGAGGGCTGCGTGAGCTTCTTACACCGAGGTGACCTGGGGCAAAGTGAGATGTCTAATCATGTAAACAGCTGGTAATAAGGGCACGAGTGTTCTCATGTAGCATTATGTGCTGCAGATTCGTAGTGCTGCAAATAACAGACTATTTACCTGTTTCTAACAGTACTCATGTAAGGATAAAAGGCGGAGCTGGTCCTGGCAGGTTTCAAATCTGGGACCTGCTGTCCATGCGCCTGCGTAACTCACTGAGCTATCTGACCAACAGGGTGGTAGGTGAGCCCTCCCGGGAGTGCATGACTGCCCCTGCCCCAGCCCCACCAGGAAGAGATTGCTGACAACAGCCCAGTTCTTCTGCTGGAGCCCGACTGATGCCTGCAACACCAGAGGTCTAGAGATAAGTTTAGAGCTCGGGCAATGCATTCTGGGGCCTGGCACCTATCTATCTGCAACGTTGCCTACCTAAATACTGTCCCTCCCGAGCCCTCCCCTCATCTACTTCCAACCTTCGGTACTCCAAGCAGCGATTTGGAGGGAGATCCTCATCCTCAGCAGGGGCCTCTCTGGAACAGCCTTCCTGCCACCCTCAGTCTTGAGCCTGATCTTCTTAAGTTCCGGAAACTCCTCAAGACGTTCCTCTTCTCTTTCTCCCTCCCCCTGCTAACCTAGCTCTCGTCTTTCCCTCTCTCCCGCC
Organism: Ambystoma mexicanum; assembly: GCF_040938575.1. Classification (NCBI taxonomy): domain Eukaryota; kingdom Metazoa; phylum Chordata; class Amphibia; order Caudata; family Ambystomatidae; genus Ambystoma; species Ambystoma mexicanum. The sequence goes on from NC_090935.1 coordinate 26,546,868, forward strand.
TCGTTTCCGTACAGCTTGCTGTCTGGCCTCCTGGGGTACCTCAGAGTCCCACAGGTCACTGGCACCCCCACCAGTCCTCTCCCACTCACCTCCGGGCCTTGCATTCGCCTCATCAACACTGCACTTGAGCAATGACCCAAGGGAGGAGCTCTCCCTGCACTTACCGCAGCCTCCAGCTGGGTGCACTTGGGCCCACCTGCTCCCATCCCCTGGAACAGGCTGTGCACTTGCACATCATTTGTCTTTTCTCCCTTGTCATCATTGCTTGATTGCACTTGGAAAACTGCACTTGGAAAACTGCAGAATCGTAGTCAGGCCTATTTGCTGTACCTACGCCCTTACTCTGCCTGCACAGACTATTATCCTCTCAGAAGTTCAAGGGAGTTGTTTTCCCCCATGTTCCCACCCTCCTTGAGCGCATTGAAACACGTGCATGTGTGCAGACGCTATATAAATACACATTACCATACCAATGCTCGGCTATGGCAAGCCTGGCCGTCTTTCATGTGGGGCCCACTGCCAGGCCTCAAGGAAGCGCACCCTGTGCGAAACATGTGTTGGCCATCACCAAACCATGCAGAAATGCCTGACATCATCACTCTGACCTTGGAGTCACTGGACAGCCACTGAAAAGGGTGGCCCCGTCCAATCCCATGCGCAGAACTGCACCGGCCGGCTCCTAGAAGCCCCAATGTCCGCTCCAAGGCGCTTCAGTAATTAAAAGACAGACTCCCTGAGTTTACACAAGCGGAGGTGTAAATGCCCTCTCTCCCATACCAGTGAAGTGTGTCTCACGCACAGAGGAGATGGCACGCCTCGGAGGAGTGCAATGTTTACGTCACAGAACTCGCTCCCTACGTCACTCACTCATCTATTCATTTGTCTATTCTACAGTTTACCCCCCCTCCCTGCCCCCCGGCCATCACCCATCAATGGGTACTTACCGTCCCGCGTCTTGTCCTGGAGTCTCCTCCAGCCGATCAGAGGCAGAGAGGGCTCTGCACCCTCCCCAGCAGCATTTATACTCTTAGGGAAGGGTCTGGCATGTGATCCTCCCTTCCCCTAGGGCCTGTCTGGGTAGGGCCACCCGCCCAGCCCTTCCCTGCAACTCTGCCCATCAATCACTCCCTCTCTCATCACATGCCAAGTTCATCCCGCCCCCTCGCCCAATAAAAGAAAGCTCCCGCGGGGTGCCCAGAGGTGGGGACGTCCATCCACTCCCAACAGGGGGGGGGGGGAGAGGTGGAGGGTGAGAAGTTGGGGGACAGTTTTAAACGGCAGGTCGCTAGTGGTGGGACTGTGAGGACATGACTACTAGGCGACGAGGAGTGGCCCCCACTCTTCTTCTAAACCAGCAGTGACCCCAATCATAATGTTAAATGTTAAATGTTAAATGTTAAAGGTATTTGTACCGCGCACCGTCACCAACGGAATTGGTCCCCAGGCACTCTGGCGGATCTGCAAACGATAAGGGGGGGATGGGTTAGTAAGGTGAAGAAGGAGTAGGATAGTGAGAGGAGTGGTGTTCTGTTGGCAGCTTCAACTCGGTAGACACCGGGTGCCGAGCTTTGGTGCTGGTATTGGATCGGTGTCAGTCCGCGTGTGCTGTTACTCCGGTTTATGTGTTGTTGCAGTGTTGTGAAGTGCGTGCGGCTTGTAATGCGAGAGATGGTTGTGTGAGTTTTTGAGTGAGATAAGTATGCAGAGTTTGAGGTTATATTGGTTAGTTGGTTATCTGACCTTTTGCATGCTAACATTCACAGTATTGTCCATGCTACAATTCACAATTCTATCTAAGTGTGGACATGCTAATATTCACGGTTCTATCTAGATGAGACGCAGGCTAATGTTCACAATTCTATCTAAGTGTGGACATGCAAATATTTACCATTCTATCGAAGTGTGGACAGGTAATATTTACAACTCTAAGCGCGGGCATGCTAACATTCAAAGTCCTACCTAGATGCGACGCAGGCTAATGTTCACAAATCTATCTAAATGTGGACATGCTAACATTCAAAGTCCTACCTAGATACGACGCAGGCTAATGTTCACAAATCTATCTAAGTGTGGACATGCTAATATTCACAATTCCATCTAGATGTGACGCAGGCTAATGTTTACAATTCTATCTAAGTGTGGACATGCTAATATTTACAATTCTATCTAAGTGTGGATATGATAATATTCACAATTCCATCTAGATGCGACGCAGGCTAATGTTCACAATTCTATCTAAGTGTGGACATGCAAATTTTTGCCATTCTATCTAAGTGTGGACAGGTAATATTTACAACTCTAAGTGCGGGCATGCTAACATTCAAAGTCCTACCTAGATACGACGCAGGCTAATGTTCACAAGTCTATCTAAGTGTGGACATGCTAATTTTTACAATTCTATCTAAGTGTGGACATGCTAATATTCACAATTCCATCTAGATGTGACGCAGGCTAATGTTCACAATTCTATCTAAGTGTGGACATGCCAATATTCACAATTCCATCTAGATGTTACGCAGGCTAATGTTCACAATTCTATCTAAGTGTGGACATGCCAATATTCACAATTCCATCTAGATGTTACGCAGGCTAATGTTCACAATTCTATCTAAGTGTGGACATGCAAACATTCACAATTCTATCTAAGTGTGGACATGCTAATATTCGCAATTATGTCCAGATGCGACGCAGGCCAATGTTTACAATTGTATCTAAGTGTGGACATGCCAACACTCACAATTCTATCTAGATGCGAGGCAGGCCAATGTTCACAATTCTATCTAAGTGTGGACATGCCAACATTCACAACTCTATCTAGGTGTGACGCAGGCCAATGTTCGCAATTCCATCCAAGTGTGGACATGCTAACATTCACAATTCTATCTAAGTGTGGACATGCTAATATTCACAATTCTATCTAGATGCGAGGCAGGCTAATGTTCACAATTCTATCTAAGTGTGGACATGCTAATAATCACAATTCTATCTAGATTCGAGGCAGGCCAATGTTCGCAATTCCATCCAAGTGTGGACATGCTAACATTCACAATTCTATCTAAGTGTGGACATGCTAATATTCACAATTCTATCTAGATGCGAGGCAGGCTAATGTTCACAATTCTATCTAAGTGTGGACATGCTAATAATCACAATTCTATCTAGATTCGAGGCAGGCCAATGTTCACAATTGCATCCAAGTGTGGACATGCTAACATTCACAATTCTATCTAAGTGTGGACATGCTAACATTCACAATTCTATCTAAGTGTGGACATGCTAATATTCACAATTCTTTCTAGATGTGAGGCAGACTAATGTTCACAATTCAATCTAAGCGTGGACATGCTAATAATCACAATTCTATCTAGATGCGAGGCAGGCCAATGTTCACAATTCCATCCAAGTGTGGACATGCTAACATTCACAATTCTATCTAAGTGTGGACATGCTAATATTCACAATTCTATCTAGATGCGAGGCAGGCTGATGTTCACAATTCTAAGTGTGGACATGCTAATATTCACAATTCAATCTAAGCGTGGACATGCTAATAATCACAATTCTATCTAGATGCGAGGCAGGCCAATGTTCACAATTCCATCCAAGTGTGGACATGCTAACATTCACAATTCTATCTAAGTGTGGACATGCTAATATTCACAATTCTATCAGATACGAGGCAGGCCAATGTTCACAATTCTATCTAAGTGTGGACATGCTAATATTCACGATTCTATCTAGATGCGAGGCAGGCTGATGTTCACAATTCTAAGTGTGGACATGCTAATATTCACAATTCTTTCTAAGTGTGGGCAAGCTAATATTCACAATTCTAGCTAAGTGTTGACATGCTAATATTCACAATTCTATCTAGATGCGAGGCAGGCTGATGTTCACAATTCTAAGTGTGGACATGCTAATATTCACAATTCTATCTAAGTGTGGACATGCTAATATTCACGGTTCTATCTAAGTGTGGACATGCTAACATTCACAATTCTATCTAAGTGTGGACATGCTAATATTCACGGTTCTATCTAGATGCGAGGCAGGCTGATGTTCACAATTGTATCTAAGTGTGGACATGCTAATATTCACAATTCTATCTTAGTGTGGACATGCTAATATTCACAATTCTATCTAAGTGTGGACATGCTAATATTATGGCAATCTATGTTATTTGGAGGTAAGGTAGAGTGGCAGGGGTTTTCTGGAGTAAAGTGATTGCTCTACTCCCCACCCATGCCACACTTACAGTTTTTTGTTGGTGTCTGTTAGCTGATGTCTTCCCTGGCGTCCCCTGCGGACACCTGCAGACACATCTTGGAGTCGCCAATGTCGGAGCCGCCCTCGGCCTTGGGGCCCTTAGCCACAGGGTCTGCACGGGCAGGGTGCTGCCCTGCGGTGTCCTTGATGAGGGTGTGGTGCACCAATCAGGGCCAGGGGGGAACTGAGGGAGGTGGGTAGAGGGAGGTTCAGGAGGCGAGAGGGAAGAGGGACCACGCGCCGAGTGCGCTCACCGTGCTTTAAGCACCGGTGAAAAAGATTTGGGAGGCCACAAGATGGCGGGGGTCAGGAGGAACCTACCTGGTCAGCAGTCCCTGTCCAGATGAGACAGGACTGACGCTGCAAGTCGTGCAATACCCTGGAGTTTTCTTTTTTTTTTTTTTTTCCTTTTCAATGTGCCAATCAGGGCCGGGGGGCGCTGAGGGAGGCGGGTAGAGGGAGGTTCAGGAGGCGGATTGGGAGAGGGGGGAGGGGAGAGGGACCACGCGCCGAGTGCGCTCACCGTGCTTTAGGCACCGGTGAAAAAGATTTGGAAGGCCACAAGATGGCGGGGGTCAGGGAGTACCTACCTGGTCAGCAGTCCATGTGCAGATAATGGTGAAACAGGCGCCGCCCACAAGGTACAAACCCCTTTGCCTTGTGTGAGGACAGCTGTGCATGGGCTGGAAACAGGCCAACAGTCGCAGCACAAATCATGTATTGGTATTTTGTTTATTTGTAAAGGCACCAACCCCTGAGGCATCTGGGTGCATTTCTTAGTGTTACTCTACTTACAGATTTGCAGTCATCATGATTGGGCATTAGGCATAGTGATGTTAGGCATATGTACATGTTACAGGGAGGTATTGCATATCACAGGCAGGCGTAACGTCTACTGTTGGAAAGCTAATAATCTTGCACTAGGAGCCAGATTATGACTTTGCTTCTGAAGGAGTGGTAGAATGGTTCAGATCAGAGTAGTTGGGTAGAGTATTCGCTGTCCAGTCAAAGTTTCGAAACAATATTTTCGAATGCCAAAACTTCTGACACAAAAGTGTTAGAAAAAAAACTTTCGAATTTTTTTTTATATTAAAGGGTTTATTGTAAAACAAGTGTTTTTTTTTAAAAACAGGGTTTTGGGGGGCCATAAAAAATAAAAAAAATGTAAAACTTTTTTTTCGACATTTTTGTGTCGAAACTTTTGCCATTCGAAACTTTGACTGTCAAAACAGTCACTGTGAATGAACCGAGTATTCCACAGTTTAGCGGCAAGCACAGGGATACTGCTACCCCCCCCGCCTTCTGAAGGTTGAACCTCAGGATCTTAAGGCAGTTTGCTTGTGCATCTCTGACAGGGCGGTCACAAGTGTGTTGCGTGTGAGTAGATTTGACAAGTAACTCTGTGGGAGGTTTCTGAGGCATTTATGCATGAGTGACACTGATTTAAAAGCAATTCTTTGGTTGACCGACAGCCAGTTTAGGCTGCGTCTGATTTCTGAGATATGATGGGCTCTGGGAATTTTCATTGCTGCCCTAATGGCGTTGTTTTGTACTACCTGTATTTTGTTTGTATTCTGTTGGCTAGCTCCTAGATATAGCGCATTGAAGCAGTCGATTTTTGTCAATACTAGAACTCTGGCTATCGTGGTGCAGTTGTTGGTGATTAAAAATGGTTGGCATGCAGTGATTAGTTTGCAAGTATAGGCTGTTGAGGAGGTTATTGCGTTAGTTTGTCTGTCTAAGGTAAGAGTAGAGACTAGGTAGATACCAGGAGTTTTTGCGTCCTTAGAGACCTTGATGGTGTTGCCATCTATGGTGAAGGATTCAAAGTTAGAATCTAATTTGTAGAGTCTATGTTGTGAACCAAGGAGGAGTAGCTCTGTCTTATCATCATTGAGACAGAGCCTGTGTTGTGTCATCCAGGTCTGGATGACAAGGTAAATGTCGTTGAGTGCTTTGGAATCTACTCTGTGGTCATTGGTGATGGGAAGGAGTATTTGGGTGTCATCTGCATAATTTGTGTAGGTGACACCCAAATGATTGAGGAGGGGCTTCGTAAACACATTGTAGAGTGTTGGAGATATGCATGATCCTTGGGGACTCAGTACATGACTGGTGCAGGTTCGGCAGAGGCTGATGGAGAAAAGACCCTAATTGATCTGTTCTCTAGAAATGATCTGATCCAGGTAGTAGCTTTGTCTGAAAAGTGTGCTACGGAGATAAGACGGTTGCATAGTACCTGGTGATTTACCAAGTCAAATTCAGCCGACAAGTCATGTAATAGGAATAGGGCCAATTTGCCATTGTCTTTTAGTTCTTCTATTTGAGTTTTCAAGTCAATCTAGGCGGTCTGATTCCAGTGCCTAGGTCTGAAGCCTGATTGCCTGATGCCAAAGAGATTGTTTGTTCCTAGGTTTTCCTGGTTCTGCAGATAAGCTGCTCTATCCAGGATTTTCAGAAGAAAGGGGATTGTGGAGTTGGGTCTATAATTGGTGGGGATACTCAGCCCTAATGATGGTATCTTAAGTTAAGGGAGCACCCAGGCATCTTTAAGGTTGTTGGGGATGATGCTGGTATTAAATGAGGCGTTGATTATGTAGGTGAGGAAAGGAGCTCGTTCTTTGGTTGCCTCCTTGTTGATTGGGGCTGGGCAAGTGTCTCCCTGGCAGTTAGATGGTTTTAGTTTGAGGATTATGTTATCTACATCTTTGGTGGAGAGTGGGGAGAAGTTGAATAGCTTGTGGGTATGTTGAAGTGGAACTAAAGTGGTGAATTGTGATGTGTCGAGTGAGATGCCAGTTCTTTTAGATTAGATTTTTTCTTGGAGCATGGTGATTTTATCAAGAAGTGCTTTTTGAATGTTGGAGCTCCGCATGGTGCCTTTGATGCATGTGTTGGGGGGCACTGCTGGGGATTCTAGTTCTCAAAGTATATTGAAGAGCCCTTTAGCACTCGATTTGGCTTGGATGATTTGATTATTGTACGTGTCTTTTTTGGCCTGAAACATCGCCCCTTTGTAATTGATGGATGCTATCAGGAGGTTGTCCTTATTAGTTGCTATGGGCAGGCTCTTCCAGAGGGCCTCAGCATTTCTTTTTTGTTTGCGTAAAGCTCTGAAGTGCGATGTAAACCAAGAGTTAAGGTGTGTACAAGGTTTCAGTTTGCATAGTTTAGGTGAAGCAATGGAGTCGATAGCCTTGAGGAGGGTTTGGATGTAGATGTCAACTAGCGCAGTGGGATCTGTGTGTGAGTCGATAGAGTTGTTGAAGATGGGTAGTATCAGTGGATGCAGTTTCTCCCTAGTTATCTCTCTGTTGTTCCTCGTGCAAATGGGAGGAAAGAGGGTCTGGTAGGTGAGCTGATAGTCATTCTTGATAGTGAATGTGATCAGATGGTGGTCTGACCAGATACAGGGCATGTTGGATAGTATGTTGATGTTGCAGTTAAGGTCTGCAAGCCAATCAAGTGTCCTACCTTTGATGTGGGTGGGTTCCGAGATGCGATCAACGAAACCAAGTTCCGTTATCGTGTTGGCAATGTCTGGAGCTTTAGCATCCTTGGCGTCTTGGAAACTGAGGTTAAGGTCGCCCAGTAGGATGATATGAGAGCATAGCTTGGTTTTTGTGGAGAGAAGAGTTGTAATATCTTCTTCAAAGGTGGATACCAGCCAAGGTGGCCTGTAGATGAGGTGCATGCTAAGTGTTTGTGTAGCTGCGAGAGGAGGCTTGACGGACAGTAGTTCTGCTGAGGGGAGAGGTTGGCACGATATAGGTCTGAGGCCTAAGGAGGTTTTGGATATGAAGGCGACACCCTCGCCCCTGACATTACCCGCTGTAATCTAAGAACAGCGGGTAAAAATAAATGAAAGCATGTCGAAACCAAGGTTCTGTTAAAAGATAGACTAACGATCAAAGAATAAAATGCAAGCATCTAATTAGGGAATACTAGTAAAAGCCATCACTGTAAATACAACATAGAGAATGCCAACTATTGCAGATGGACACTCTGGGTAGATGAACAGGGTTGTGCAGGCACTCACTGGACACAATGAAAGGGTTCATGAATGTCTGAAGAAAAGAACGGGGGCTTATATGTCCCCATGGGCTGAAATGTGGACCAGGGGCATGGGTCCTCTTCACAGTACCTTCATTGTTACTCTTAGGTGCTGAAATCACTGAGCCGCTTCTTGCTGTCGAGTCATTCTGAACCAGTGCCAAGTTGACATCAAGTCTGGGTGCTCTTCACTAGTGCAATATTTCTACAAAAATAGGTGCTTCAGCAAATAACTCTGCTGCCAAGGAATGTTTGGAGGAAAAAGAGCGCAAGCAGAGGCTTAAAAGGGGACATAGCATTACTCTTTAGCTAGCGGAGGTGGTGGGCGTGTAGCAAACCAGGACCTGCAAAGGGGACACGTTCTTTCATGAAGATCCACTCATCATCACCAGGAAGAAGGGCTTATTTGTCACTGCGGAAGGGGGCGGGCATCAGGTAACCAGGAACTCTTCACACTTTATGAGATTGTCTGGGACACTACAAGAGCCACGACAAGGGTCATAGGAAGATGAGAATATTCCTCAGACGAGTCATATCAGGGAGATGGAGAGGAATCTGATGCTTCGAGCCAGGAGGAAAGTGGACCTGACGATCCGAGGAAGAGGCCCAAACCAGGGAACCCTCGTCCACAAAGGGCTCGAGCAAAGCCCTGCAGATTCATTGAAGAAATGGGGTAAAGTTGTGTTGTTGATATTGTTGTTAGCGTTTAAATTGGGGGGAGGTGTAGTGTCGGGAGTTGTAGTCTGGGGAGGGCAGGGGCGGGTCCAGGGTGTGGGAAGGGAAGTGACGTGGAGAGGAAGGAGGAAAGGCAGTCTGTAATTGGTAGGCTTTGCATAAAGACGTGGAGCAGTTTACACTGTCTCCACCTGGTGTTGTTCCCGCGCAGTCTGGTGCGCGCGGGCGTATCCTGTAGACCAGAGGTCCCGGTCAAGGCAAAGTGGCCAGACCTTACACCCACAAGGCCGGGTTAGGGATGGAGTTTGGAGGAGGGGAGAAGCTCAGAGGGGGCAGAGCTGGCAGTTGAAATCAACTCAAAGGAAATCTTTAAAAATAATAGGGTAAAAATGGGTGCAATTTCTTTCATGCTACTTCTTTCCAATCACTACGCTGGTAAAATATAAAAAGTTCTCACCTTTTAAACTCCACAATCTATAGTGCAATATTCCGTGGAAAAGAAAATATCCAAATATGAGACATGTGCATTTCGTGTGGTCTTGTGGGTAAGCGTCAACACTGGGAAAGTGACAACCTGGGGGAAATCCTGGTAGCCAAACACTTGAGCAAGCTTTCCGGCCTCAACTACACCCAAGGGGTGCTGTGTCTGCCCTCTGAACAAAAGCGACACCGTCCACCCACATGTATCCTTTCCTTGTGCCCTGGAAAGCAGAACAGGGCCACAATCAGGGCAAATAAGTCCTGTGGTCTCCAAGATTGCAAACTCCCTTGCCGCACCTTGGGCCAATATTCACGACTTACAATCTCATCATCTCCCTTCTCAACCCCAGATGTGGCTTTCAGCAATGCTCTGCTTTATAAAAGATGGCATGGAAACTACACAGACCATAGTAAGGTAGGCACACACATATTTTAAGGATTTATATATTAGTGTGCGGCCCTTACCATGGTGTGTGTCGCTTTCAAGTCATCTTTTGTAAACATAAGGAGAATAATGGTAGCAAAAACATGTAGAATTGTGACATTCCTCCCATCTTCACTGAGAGTCGAGACTACAAATACCAGAATCCAATTCAGCAAAGCCCCCAGTATAGACCAGCCGACTACAACAATGCACGTTCCCCGCCATACTTTGCTGCAGAATATCATGCTTTAGCTTTGCTGCAAACATGTACAGCAACTTGTCAACGAAAAGGCCCTTATCTGAGCACAGCAAGGCTGCAAAATAAGCTGGCGTATCAAGAGGGGGGTTGAGGGAGCACTGTCTCTGGCACCAGCTAATTCTCTGTTCTTTCTTTCTGCAGTTGGAAGAGGAGGGAGCACTGTCTCTGGCACCAGCTTGTTCTCTGTTCTTTCTTTCTGCAGCTGGAAGACGAGGGAGCACTGTCTCTGGCACCAGCTAGTTCTCTGTTCTTTCTTTATACAGCTGGAATAGGAGGGAGCACTGTCTCTGGCACCAGCTGGTTCTCTGTTCTTTCTTTCTGCAGCTGGAAGACGAGGGAGCACTGTCTCTGGCACCAGCTGGTTCTCTGTTCTTTCTTTCTGCAGCTGGAAGAGGAGGGAGCACTGTCTCTGGCACCAGCTGGTTCTCTGTTCTTTCTTTCTACTGCTGGAAGAAGAGGGAGCACTGTCTCTGGCACCAGCTGATTCTCTGTTCTTTTTTTCTACTGCTGGAAGAAGAGGGAGCACTGTCTCTGGCACCAGCTGGTTCTCTGTTCTTTCTTTCTGCAGCTGGAAGAGGAGGGAGCACTGTCTCTGGCACCAGCTAGTTCTCTGTTCTTTCTTTCTGCAGCTGGAAGAGGAGGGAGCACTGTCTCTGGCACCAGCTGGTTCTCTGTTCTTTCTTTCTGCAGCTGGAAGAGGAGGGAGCACTGTCTCTGGCACCAGCTGGTTCTCTGTTCTTTCTTTCTGCAGCTGGAAGAGGAGGGAGCACTGTCTCTCGCACCAGCTGGTTCTCTGTTCTTTCTTTCTACGGCTGGAAGAAGAGGGGGCACTGTCTATGGCACCAGCTGGTTATCTGTTCTTTCTTTCTACTGCTGGAAGAAGAGGGAGCACTGTCTCTGGCACCAGCTGGTTCTCTGTTCTTTCTTTCTACAGCTGGAAGAAGAGGGAGCACTGTCGCTGGCACCAGCTAGTTCTCTGTTCTTTCTTTCTACAGCTGGAAGAAGAGGGAGCACTGTCTCTGGCACCAGCTAGTTCTCTGTTCTTTCTTTCTGCAGCTGTAAGAGGAGGGAGCACTGTCTCTGGCACCGTTCTTTCTTTCTGCAGCTGGAAGAGGAGGGAGTACTGTCTCTGGCACCAGCTAGTTCTCTGTTCTTTCTTTCTACAGCTGAGGGAGAGGGAGTACCGTCTCTGGCACCAGCTGGTTCTCAGTACTTTCTTTCTACAGCTGGAAGAAGAGGGAGCCCTGTCTTGGGCACCAGCTAGTTGTCTGTTCTTTCTTTCTACAGCTGGCAGAAGCCCGACAGCACCCCCCACCAAGCCATGCACACCTCCCTGCCCACATGTGGGACTGTACTGGGAAATCGTTTCACATTGTAATGGCAGATGTTTCCCCCATAGAAACCTGCCCAAGGGCGCCCTTTTACATCTCGACATTTGCTGTTCCAAGAAGGCCTGTGGCATCTATTGTACTCCTCTTGGAACTCCCAGCAACCCTTGTCTTTCTGGTGCTGAGGCAGGCCTGGTCCCAAATCCAAAAACAAAGAGGTGATGGCTGGAAGGTTTAGACTGAATCTTAACCACTGGCATTGCTCGGGGCAACCCTCCAGACCATCGTTCTTCGCCTGCCAAGCCATTACAGAAGGGGAAAGACCATATGCAAATCAGGCTTGGCCCCACCCCAAAAGGGGCAGTCCAGCCCGAACTGCTAGGTCACATCCCTTCTGCACGAGACCACAAGCATCCCCAAACATGTTTCGCCCTTGTTGGGGCTCATCAGTGAGGAGTAGCTTGGGTCTCTAGGCCCAGCAGGCACGGGACCCACGTCTGGGCATACCCGTCCCACTCGGGGTGACAAAGCAAAAACAAAGAGGTGATGGCTGGAAGGTTTAGACTGAATCTTAACCACTGGCATTGCTCGGGGCAACCCTCCAGACCATCGTTCTTCGCCTGCCAAGCCATTACAGAAGGGGAAAGACCATATGCAAATCAGGCTTGGCCCCACCCCAAAAGGGGCAGTCCAGCCCGAACTGCTAGGTCACATCCCTTCTGCACGAGACCACAAGCATCCCCAAACATGTTTCGCCCTTGTTGGGGCTCATCAGTGAGGAGTAGCTTGGGTCTCTAGGCCCAGCAGGCACGGGACCCACGTCTGGGCATACCCGTCCCACTCGGGGTGACAAAGCAAAAACAAAGAGGTGATGGCTGGAAGGTTTAGACTGAATCTTAACCACTGGCATTGCTCGGGGCAACCCTCCAGACCATCGTTCTTCGCCTGCCAAGCCATTACAGAAGGGGAAAGACCATATGCAAATCAGGCTTGGCCCCACCCCAAAAGGGGCAGTCCAGCCCGAACTGCTAGGTCACATCCCTTCTGCACGAGACCACAAGCATCCCCAAACATGTTTCGCCCTTGTTGGGGCTCATCAGTGAGGAGTAGCTTGGGTCTCTAGGCCCAGCAGGCACGGGACCCACGTCTCGGCATACCCGTCCCACTCGGGGTGACAAAGCAAAAACAAAGAGGTGATGGCTGGAAGGTTTAGACTGAATCTTAACCACTGGCATTGCTCGGGGCAACCCTCCAGACCATCGTTCTTCGCCTGCCAAGCCATTACAGAAGGGGAAAGACCATATGCAAATCAGGCTTGGCCCCACCCCAAAAGGGGCAGTCCAGCCCGAACTGCTAGGTCACATCCCTTCTGCACGAGACCACAAGCATCCCCAAACATGTTTCGCCCTTGTTGGGGCTCATCAGTGAGGAGTAGCTTGGGTCTCTAGGCCCAGCAGGCACGGGACCCACGTCTGGGCATACCCGTCCCACTCGGGGTGACAAAGCAAAAACAAAGAGGTGATGGCTGGAAGGTTTAGACTGAATCTTAACCACTGGCATTGCTCGGGGCAACCCTCCAGACCATCGTTCTTCGCCTGCCAAGCCATTACAGAAGGGGAAAGACCATATGCAAATCAGGCTTGGCCCCACCCCAAAAGGGGCAGTCCAGCCCGAACTGCTAGGTCACATCCCTTCTGCACGAGACCACAAGCATCCCCAAACATGTTTCGCCCTTGTTGGGGCTCATCAGTGAGGAGTAGCTTGGGTCTCTAGGCCCAGCAGGCACGGGACCCACGTCTGGGCATACCCGTCCCACTCGGGGTGACAAAGCAAAAACAAAGAGGTGATGGCTGGAAGGTTTAGACTGAATCTTAACCACAAATCCAGCCAGACATCTGATGCCGGATCTTAACCCGGCAAGAGCCGGCCCAATGACCAGCGCTGTCTATACCTCCATAATCTCTCAACATACTTTAGGACCTCATTAAGAAGCGGAAGCACAGCCCGGCTGGAAATAAACAAGGCTCAGCTGGTGCTTCGACCATTTCATCAGCAAGTTGCCATGCCAATGCCATACACTGCTCCCGAACTCCCCTTTCTTCTTTCACTTATACAGTACCAATGTTTTGGGAATTATGTGGCGCTAACACCACCAAATGCTCAAAACCAAAAAGGGACAGAAAGGTATCGGAATGCAAATGATAGGTATTGACAGGGCGCTCACGAGGGCAGGTAACTCGCCAGCTGTGTTATTTTGCTATGGATTCTGGGACTTGTAGTCCTGCATTTACCATTGGAAAGGGTAGACTACCCGTTCCAGAATAAAGAGGGCTGCGTGAGCTTCTTACACCTGACATGGGGCAACGCGAGAGGTCTAACCATATAACCAGTTGGTAATAAGGGCACGTGTGCTCTCATGTAGCATTAGGTGCTGCAGATTCGCAGTGCTGCAAATAACAGACTATTGACCTGTTTCTAACAATACTCTGCCTCATGTAAGGATAAAAGACTGAGCTGGTCCTGGCAGGTTTCAAATCTGGGACCTGCTGTCCATGCGCTTGCGTCACTCACTGAGCTATCTGACCAACAGGGTGGTGGGTGAGCCCTCCCTGGAGTGCATGACTGCCCCTGCCCCAACCCCACCAGGAAGACATTGCTGACAACAGCCCAGTTCTTCTACTGGTGCCCGACTGAGGCCTGCAACACCAGAGGTCTAGAGATACGTTTAGAACTCGGGCAATGCATTCTGGGGCCTGGGACCTATCTATCTGCAACGTTGCCTACTTAAATATTGTCCCTCCCGAGCCCTCCCCTCATCTACCTCCAACCTTCGGTACTCCAAGCAGCGATTTGGAGGGAGATCCTCATCCTCAGCAGGGGCCTCTCTGGAACAGCCTTCCTGCCGCCCTCAGTCTTGAGCCTGATCTTCTTAAGTTCTGGAAACTCCTCAAGACGTTCCTCTTCTCCTCTTTCTCCCTCCCCCTGCTAACCTAGCTCTCGTCTTTCCCTCTCTCCCACCTCATTTCCGTACAGCTTGCTGTCTGGCCTCCTGGGGTACCTCAGAGTCCCACAGGTCACTGGCACCCCCACCAGTCCTCTCCCACTCGCCTCCGGGCCTTGCATTCGCCTCATCAACACTGCACTTGAGCAATGACCCAAGGGAGGAGCTCTCCCTGCACTTACCGCAGCCTCCAGCTGGGTGCACTTGCGCCCACCTGCTCCCATCCCCTGGAACAGGCTGTGCACTTGCACATGATTTGTCTTTTCTCCCTGGTCATCATTGCTTGATTGCACTTGGAAAACTGCACTTGGAAAACTGCAGAATCGTAGTCAGGCCTATTTGCTGTAGCTACGCCCTTACTCTGCCTGCACAGACTATTATCCTCTCAGAAGTTCAAGGACCGTTGTTTTCCCCCATTTTCCCACCCTCCTTGAGCGCTTTGAAACACGTGCATGTGTGCAGACGCTATATAAATACACATTACCATACCAATGCTCGGCTATGGCAAGCCTGGCCGTCTTTCATGTGGGGCCCACTGCCAGGCCTCAAGGAAGCGCACCCTGTGCGAAACATGTGTTGGCCATCACCAAACCATGCAGAAATGCCTGACGTCATCACTCTGACCTTGGAGTCACTGGACAGCCACTGAAAAGGGTGGCCCCGTCCAATCCCATGCGCAGAACTGCACCGGCCGGATCCTAGAAGCCCCAATGTCCGCTCCTAGGCGCTTCAGTAATTAAGGGACAGACTCCCTGAGTTTACACAAGCGGAGGTGTAAATGCCCTCTCTCCCATACCAGTGAAGTGTGTCTCACGCACAGAGGAGATGGCACGCCTCGGAGGAGTACGGTGTTTACGTCACAGAACTCGCTCCCTACGTCACTCACTCATCTATTCATTTGTCTATTCTACAGTTTACCCCCCCTTCCTGCCCCCAGCCCATCACTCATCAATGGGTACTTACCGTCCCGCGTCTTGTCCTGGAGTCTCCTCCAGCCGATCAGAGGCAGAGAGGGCTCCGCACCCTCCCCAGCAGCATTTATACTCTTAGGGAAGGGTCTGACATGTGATCCCCCCTTCCCCTAGGGCCTGTCTGGGTAGGGCCACCCGCCCGACACTGGTCTGACCTGCCCAGCCCTGCCCTGCAACTCTGCACATCAATCACTCCCGCTCTCATCACATGCCAAGTTCATCCCCGCCCCCTCCACCAATAAAAGAAAGCCCCTCGGGGTGCCCAGAGGTGGGGACGTCCATCCACTCCCAACAGCAGCAGGAATGCAGGCAGGCCTTGCACTGACTTTGGCAAAGGGGGGGGGGGTGAAAGGTGGAGGGTGAGAAGTTGGGGGACAGTTTTAAACAGCAGGTCCCTAGTGGTGGGACTGTGAGGACATGACAACTAGGTGACGAGGAGTGGCCCCCACTCTTCTTCTAAACCAGCAGTGACCCCAATCATAATGTTTAATGTTAAATGTTAAGGGTATTTGTACCGCGCACCGTCACCAACGGAATTGGTCCCCAGGCGCTCTGGCGGATCTGCAAACGATAAGGGAGGGATGGGTTAGTAAGGTGAAGAAGGAGTAGGATAGTGAGAGGAGTGGCGTTCTGTTGGCAGCTTCAACTCGGTAGACACCGGGTGCCGAACTTTGGTGCTGGTATTGGATCGGTGTCAGTCCGCGTGTGCTGTTACTCCGGTTTATGTGTTGTTGCAGTGTTGTGAAGTGCGTGCGGCTTGTAATGCGAGAGATGGTTGTGTGAGTTTTTGAGTGAGATAAGTATGCAGAGTTTGAGGTTATATTGGTTAGTTGGTTATCTGACCTTTTGCATGCTAACATTCACAGTATTGTCCATGCTACAATTCACAATTCTATCTAAGTGTGGACATGCTAATATTCACGGTTCTATCTAGATGAGACGCAGGCTAATGTTCACAATTCTATCTAAGTGTGGACATGCCAACACTCACGATTCTATCTAGATGCGAGGCAGGCCAATGTTCACAATTCTATCTAAGTGTGGACATGCCAACATTCACAACTCTATCTAGGTGTGACGCAGGCCAATGTTCACAATTCTATCTAAGTGTGGACATGCCAACATTCACAACTCTATCTAGGTGTGACGCAGGCCAATGTTCACAATTCTATCTAAGTGTGGACATGCCAACATTCACAACTCTATCTAGGTGTGACGCAGGCCAATGTTCGCAATTCCATCCAAGTGTGGACATGCTAACATTCACAATTCTATCTAAGTGTGGACATGCTAACATTCACAATTCTATCTAAGTGTGGACATGCTAATATTCGCAATTATGTCCAGATGCGACGCAGGCCAATGTTTACAATTCTATCTAAGTGTGGACATGCCAACACTCACAATTCTATCTGGCTGCGAGGCAGGCCAATGTTCACAATTCTATCTAAGTGTGGACATGCCAACATTCACAACTCTATCTAGGTGTGACGCAGGCCAATGTTCGCAATTCCATCCAAGTGTGGACATGCTAACATTCACAATTCTATCTAAGTGTGGACATGCTAATATTCACAATTCTATCTAGATGCGAGGCAGGCTAATGTTCACAATTCTATCTAAGTGTGGACATGCTAATAATCACAATTCTATCTAGATTCGAGGCAGGCCAATGTTCGCAATTCCATCCAAGTGTGGACATGCTAACATTCACAATTCTATCTAAGTGTGGACATGCTAATATTCACAATTCTATCTAGATGCGAGGCAGGCTAATGTTCACAATTCTATCTAAGTGTGGACATGCTAATAATCACAATTCTATCTAGATTCGAGGCAGGCCAATGTTCACAATTGCATCCAAGTGTGGACATGCTAACATTCACAATTCTATCTAAGTGTGGACATGCTAACATTCACAATTCTATCTAAGTGTGGACATGCTAATATTCGCAATTATGCCCAGATGCGACGCAGGCCAATGTTTACAATTGTATCTAAGTGTGGACATGCCATCACTCACAATTCTATCTAGATGCGAGGCAGGCCAATGTTCACAATTCTATCTAAGTGTGGACATGCCAACATTCACAACTCTATCTAGGTGTGACGCAGGCCAATGTTCGCAATTCCATCCAAGTGTGGACATGCTAACATTCACAATTCTATCTAAGTGTGGACATGCTAATATTCACAATTCTATCTAGATGCGATGCAGGCTAATGGTCACAATTCTATCTAAGTGTGGACATGCTAATAATCACAATTCTATCTAGATGCGAGGCAGGCCAATGTTCACAATTCCATCCAAGTGTGGACATGCTAACATTCACAATTCTATCTAAGTGTGGACATGCTAATATTCACAATTCTATCTAAGTGTGGACATGCTAATATTCACGATTCTATCTAGATGCGAGGCAGGCTGATGTTCACAATTCTATCTAAGTGTGGACATGCTAATATTCACAATTCTTTCTAAGTGTGGGCATGCTAATATTCACAATTCTATCTAAGTGTGGACATGCTAACATTCACAATTCTATCTAAGTGTGGACATGCAAATATTCACGATTCTATCTAGATGCGAGGCAGGCTGATGTTCACAATTGTATCTAAGTGTGGACATGCTAATATTCACAATTCTATCTAAGTGTGGACATGCTAATATTATGGCACTCTATGTTATTTGGAAGTAAGGTAGAGTGGCAGGGGTTTTCTGGTGTAGAGTGATTGCTCTACTCCCCACCCATGCCACACTTACAGTTTTTTGTTGGTGTCTGTTAGCTGCTGGCTTCCCTGGCGTCCCCTGCGGACACCTGCAGACACATCTTGGAGCCGCCAATGTCGGAGCCGCCCTTGGCCTTGGGGCCCTTAGCCCCAGGGGCTGCACGGGCAGGGGGCTGCCCTGCGGTGTCCTTAATGAGGGTGTGGTGCGCCAATCAGGGCCAGGGGGGAACTGAGGGAGGCGGGTAGAGGGAGGTTCAGGAGGCGGGTTGGGAGAGGGGAGAGGGACCACGCGCCGAGTGCGCTCACCGTGCTTTAAGCACCGGTGAAAAAGATTTGGGAGGCCACAAGATGGCAGGGGTCAGGGGGAACCTACCTGGTCAGCAGTCCATGTCCAGATGAGACAGGACGGACGCTGCAGGTCATGCGATGCCCTGGAGTTTTTTAATTTTTTTTCCTTTTCAGTGCGCCAATCAGGGCCGGGGGGCGCTGAGGGAGGCGGTTAGAGGGAGGTTCAGGAGGCGGGTTGGGAGAGGGGAGAGGGACCACGCGCCGAGTGCGCTCACCGTGCTTTAGGCACCGGTGAAAAAGATTTGGGAGGCCACAAAATGGCGGGGGTCAGGGGGCACCTACCTGGTCAGCAGTCCATGTCCAGATAATGGTGAAACAGGCGCCGCCCACAAGGTACAAACCCCCTTGCCTTGTGTGAGGGCAGCTGTGCATGGGCTGGAAACAGGCCAACAGTCGCAGCACAAATCATGTATTGGTATTTTGTTTATTTGTAAAGGCACCAACCCCTGAGGCATCTGGGCGCATTTCTTAGTGTTACACTACTTACAGATTTGCAGTCATCATGATTGGGCATTAGGCATAGTGATGTTAGACATATTTACATGTTACAGGGAGGTATTGCATATCACAGGCAGGCGTAACGTCTACTGTTGGAAAGCTAATAATCTTGCACTAGGAGCCAGATTGTGACATTGCTTCTGAAGGAGTGGTAGAATGGTTCAGATCAGAGTAGTTGGGTAGAGTATTCGCTGTCCAGTCAAAGTTTCGAAACAATATTTTCAAATGCCAAAAGTTCCGACACAAAAGTGCTAGAAAAAAAAGTTTCGAATGTTTTTTTTATATTAAAGGGTTTATTTTAATTTTGTATTGTAAAACAAGTGTTTTTTTTAAAAAAAACAGGGTTTTGGGGTGGGCCATAAAAAATAAAAAAAATGTAAAACTTTTTTTTTCGACATTTTTGTGTCGAAACTTTTGCCATTCGAAACTTTGACTGTCAAAACAGTCACTGTGAATGAACCGAGTATTCCACAGTTTAGCGGAAAGCACAGGGAAACTGCTACCCCCCCGCCTTCTGAACCTGCACTGCATCCTAACTGTTTGAACACCACCCCATCCGTGCCCCCTTGTGACTGTCTTTTTTTAATATAATGGTTTTGTAGCTAATATAATGGTTTTCAACAGTTAGGTTGAACCTCAGGATCTTAAGGCAGTGTGCTTGTGCAGCTCTGACAGGGCGGTCACAGGTGTTGCGTGTGAATAGATTTGACAAGTAACTCTGTGGAAGGTTTCTGAGGCATTTATACATGAGTGACACTGATTTAAAAGCAATTCTTTGGTTGACCGACAGCCAGTTTAGGCTGCGTCTGATTTCTGAGATATGATGGGCTCTGGGGATTTTCATTGCTGCCCTAATGGCGCTGTTTTGTACTACCTGTATTTTGTTTGTATTCTGTCGGCTAGCTCCTAGATAGAGTGCATTGCAGTAGTCGATTTTTGTCAATACTAGAACTCTGGCTATCGTGGTGCAGTTGTTGGTGATTACAAATGGCCGGCATGCAGTGATTAGTTTGCAAGTGTAGGCTGTTGAGGAGGTTATTGCGTAAGTTTGCCTGTCTAAGGTAAGAGTAGAGACTAGGTAGATACCAAGAGTTTTTGCGTCCTTAGAGACCTTGATGGTGTTGCCATCTATGGTGAAGGATTCAAAGTTAGAATCTAATTTGTAGAGTCTATGTTGTGAACCAAGGAGGAGTAGCTCTGTCTTATCATCATTGAGACAGAGCCTGTGTTGTGTCATCCAGGCCTGGATGACAAGGTAAATGTCGTTGAGTGCTTTGGAATCTCATTTGTGGTCATTGGTGATGGGAAGGAGTATTTGGGTGTCATCTGCATAATTTGTGTAGGTGACACCCAAATGATTGAGGAGGGGCTTCGTAAACACATTGTAGAGTGTTGGAGATATGCATGATCCTTGGGGACTCAGTACATGACTGGTGTAGGTTCGGCAGAGGCCGATAGAGAAAAGACCCTAATTGATCTGTTCTCTAGAAATGATCTGATCCAGGTAGTAGCTTTGTCTGAAAACTGTGCTACGGAGATAAGATGGTTGCATAGTACCAGGTGATTTACCAAGTCAAATTCAGCCGACAAGTCAAGTGATAGGAATAGGGCCAATTTGCCATTGTCTTTTAGTTCTTCTATTTGAGTTTTCAAGTCAATCTATGCGGTTTGATTCCAGTGCCTAGGTCTGAAGCCTGATTGCCTGATGCCAAAGAGATTGTTTGTTCCTAGGTTTTCCTGGTTCTGCAGATAAGCTGCTCTATCCAGGATTTTCACAAGAAAGGGGATTGTGGTGTTGGGTCTATAATTGGTGGGGATACTCAGCCCTAATGATGGTAATTTAAGTAAAGGGAGCACCCAGGCATCTTTAAGGTTGTTGGGGTTGATGCTGGTATTAAATGAGGCGTTGATTATGGAGGTGATGAAAGGAGCTCGTTCTTTGGTTGCCTCCTTGATGATTGGGGCTGGGCAGGGGTCTCCCTGGCAGTTAGATGGTTTTAGTTTGAGGATTATGTTATCTACATCTTTGGTGGAGAGTGGGGAGAAGTTGAATAGCTTGTGGGTATGTTGAAGTGGAACTAAAGTGGTGAATTGTGATGTGTCGAGTGAGATGCCAGTTCTTTTAGATCAGATTTTTTCTTGGAGCATGGTGATTTTATCAAGAAGTGCTTTTTGAAGGATGGAGCTCCACATGGTGCCTTTGATGCATGTGTTGGGGGGCACTGCTGGGGATTCTAGTTCTCTAAGTATATTGAAGAGTCCTTTAGCACTCGATTTGGCTTGGATGATTTGATTATTGTACGTGTCTTTTTTGGCCTGAAACATCGCCCCTTTGTAATTGATGGATGCTATCAGGAGGTTGTCCTTATTAGTTGCTATGGGGAGGCTCTTCCAGAGGGCCTCAGCATTTCTTTTTTGTTTGCGCAAAGCTCTGAGGTGTGGTGTAAACCAACAGTTAAGGTGTGTACAAGGTTTCAGTTTGCATAGTTTGGGTGGAGCAATGGAGTCGATAGCCTTGAGGAGGGTTTGGATGTAGATGTCAACTAGCGCAGTGGGATCTGTGTGTGAGTCGATAGAGGTGTTGAAGATGGGTAGTAGCAGTGGAAGCAGTTTCTCCCTAGTTATATCTCTGTTGTTCCTCGTGCAAACGGGAGGAAAGAGGGTCTGGTAGGTGCGCTGATAGTCATTCTTGATAGTGAATGTGATCAGATGGTGGTCTGACCAGGTACAGGGCATGTTGGATAGGATGTTGATGTTGCAGTTAAGGTCTGCAAGCCAATCAAGTGTCCTACCTTTGATGTGGGTGGGTTCCGAGATGCGATCAACGAAACCAAGTTACGTTATCGTGTTGGCAATGTCTAGAGCTTTAGCATCCTTGGCGTCTTGGAAACCAAGGTTAAGGTCGCCCAGTAGGATGATATGAGAGCATAGCTTGGTTTTTGTGGAGAGAAGAGTTGTAATATCTTCTTCAAAGGTGGATACCAGCCAAGGTGGCCTGTAGATGAGGTGCATGGTAAGTGTTTGGGTAGCTACGAGAGGAGGCTTGACGGACAGTAGTTCTGCTGAGGGGAGAGGTTGGCACGATATAGGTCTGAGGCCTAAGGAAGTTTTGGATATGAAGGCGACACCCTCGCCCCTGACATTACCCGCTGTAATCTAAGAACAGCGGGTAAAAATAAATGAAAGCATGTCGAAACCAAGGTTCTGTTAAAAGATAGACTAACGATCAAAGAATAAAATGCAAGCATCTAATTAGGGAATACTAGTAAAAGCCATCACTGTAAATACAACATAGAGAATGCCAACTATTGCAGAGGGACACTCTGGGTCGATGAACAGGGTTGTGTAGGCACTTACTGGACACAATGTCAGGGTTCACGAATGTCTGAAGAAAAGATCGGGGGCTTACATGTCCCCATGGGCACAAATGTGGACCAGGGGTACGGGTCCTCTTCACAGTACCTTCATTGTTACTCTTAGGTGCTGAAATCACTGAGCCTGCTTCTTGCTGTCGAGTCATTCTGAACCAGTGCCAAGTTGACATCAAGTCTGGGTGCTCTTCACTAGTGCAATAGGGCATCGAGAGAGCCCCAAGGGACAGGAAGAAGCTCGAAGTTCACAGAATGCCACAAGCAGCACCATGTGTCCAGTGCCAAAGCCGCTCGCAGTGAAACAGGATTCCAGCTGCTGTTGGTCTCTTGGGTTGCTGGGAGTCCCAGACTAGGGGCACCAGGATGAGATGTGTCCTTTTGGCTTGCACTCCCACTCAAGGGAGTTTTTTTGGCACCTTCAGGGAACAACGTCCTGGTCCCAGTGCAGCCAGCAGTGTGGCCTTGGTTCAGCAGAAGCGAAGGAACGCCCCTAAACGCTCACACCAGAATAAATACAACCCACTAGGGAAAAAGGCCCAAGAAACTCTTGCAATGATAACAAGTTGTATTTCTACAAAAATAGGTGCGTCAGCAAATAACTCTGCTGCCAAGGAACGTTCTGAGGAAAAAGGGCGCAAGCAGAGGCTTAAAAGGGGACATAGCATTACTCTGGAGCTAGGGGACGTGGTGGGCGTGTAGCAAACCAGTACCTGCAAAGGGGACTTGTTCTTTCATGAAGATCCACTCATCATCACCAGGAAGAAGGGCTTATTTGTCACTGCGGAAGGGGGCTGGCATCAGATAACTAGGAACTCTTCACACTTTATGAGAGTGTCTGGGACACTACAAGAGCCACGACAATGGTCAAAGGAAGATGAGAATATTCCTTGGACGAGTTATATCAGGGAAATGGAGAGGAATCTGATGCTTGGATCCAGGAGGAAAGTGGACCTGAAGATCCGAGGGAGAGGCCCAAACCAGGGAACCCTCGTCCACAAAGGGCTCGAGCAAAGCCCTGCAGATTCATTGAAGAAATGGGGTAAAGTTGTGTTGTTGATATTGTTATTAGCGTTTAAAATGGGGGGAGGTGTAGTGTCAGGAGTTGTAGTCTGGGGAGGGCAGGGGCAGGTCCAGGGTGTGGGAAGGGAAGTGACGTGGAGAGGAAGGAGGAAAGGCAGTCTGTAATTGGTAGGCTTTGCATAAAGACGTGGAGCAGTTTACACTGTCTCCACCTGGTGTTGTTCCCGCGCAGCCTGGTGCGCGCGGGCGTATCCTGTAGACCAGAGCTCCCGGTCAAGGCAAAGGGGCCAGACCTTAAACCCACAAGGTTAAGGTTAGGGATGGAATTTGGAGGTGGGGAGAAGCTCAGAGGGGGCAGAGCTGGCAGTTGAAATCCACTCAAAGGAAATCTTTAAAAATAATAGGGTAAAAATGGGTGCAATTTCTTTCATGCTACTTCTTTCCAATCACTACGATGTTAAAATATAAAAAGTTCTCATCTTTTAAACCCCACAATCTTTAGTGCAATATTCCATGGAAAAGAAAATATCCAAATATGAGACATGTGCATTTTGTGTGGTCTTGTGGGTAAGCGTCAACACTGGGAACTTGACAACCTGGGGGAAATCCTGGTAGCCAAACACTTGAGCAAGCTTTCCGGCCTCAACTACACCCAAGGGGTGCTGTGTCTGCCCTCTGAACAAAAGCGACACCGTCCACCCACATGTATCCTTTCCTTGTGCCCTGGAAGGCAGAACAGGGCCACAATCAGGGCAAATAAGTCCTGTGGTCTCCAAGATTGCAAACTCCCTTGCCGCACCCTGGGCAAATATTCACGACTTACAATCTCATCATCTTCCTTCTCAACCCCAGATGTGGCTTTCAGCAATGCTCTGCTTTATAAAAGATGGCATGGAAACTACACAGACCATAGTAAGGTAGGCACACACATATCTTAAGGATTTATATATTAGTGTGCGGCCCTTACCATGGTGTGTGTCGCTTTCAAGTCATCTTTTGTAAACTTAAGGAGAATAATGGTAGCAAAAACATGTACAATTGTGACATTCCTCCCATCTTCACTGAGAGTCGAGACTACAAATACTAGAATCCAATTCAGCAAAGCCCCCAGTTTAGACCAGCCGACTACAACAATGCACGTTCCCCGCCATGCTTTGCTGCAGAATATCATGCTTTAGCTTTCCTGCAAACATGTACAGCAACTTGTCAACGAAAAGGCCCTTATCTGAGCACAGCAAGGCTGCAAAATAAGCCGGCGCATCAAGAGCGGGAGGGAGCACTGTCTCTGGTACCAGCTAGTTCTCTGTTCTTTCTTTCTACAGCTGGAAGAGGAGGGAACACTGTCTCTGGCACCAGCTAGTTGTCTGTTCTTTCTTTCTGCAGCTGGAAGAGGAGGGGGCACTGTCTCTGGCACCAGCTAGTTCTCTGTTCTTTCTTTCTGCAGCTGTAAGAGGAGGTAGCACTGTCTCTGGCACCAGCTAGTTCTCTGTTCTTTCTGCAGCTGGAAGAGGAGGGCGCACTGTCTCTGGCACCAGCTAGTTCTCTGTTCTTTCTTTCTACAGCTGGAAGAAGAGGGAGCACTGTCTCTGGCACCAGTGAGTTCTCTGTTCTTTCTTTCTGCAGCTGGAAGAGGAGGGAGCACTGTCTCTGGCACCAGCTAGTTCTCTGTTCTTTCTTTCTACAGCTGGAAAAAGAGGGAGCACTGTCTCTGGCACCAGCTGGTTCTCTGTTCTTTCTTTCTGCAGCTGACAGAAGAGGGAGCACTGTCTCTGGCACCAGCTGGTTCTCTGTTCTTTCTTTCTCTGGCACCAGCTAGATCTCTGTTCGTTCTTTCTACAGCTGGAAGAAGAGAGAGTGCTGTCTCTGGCTCTGTACTTTCTTTCTACAGCTGGAAGAAGAGGGAGCACTGTCTCTGGCACCAGCTAGTTCTCTGTTCTTTCTTTCTACAGCTGGAAGAAGAGGGAGCACTGTCTCTTGTACCAGCTAGTTCTGTTCTTTCTTTCTACAGCTGGAAGAGGAGGGAGCACTGTCTCTGGCACCAGCTAGTTCTCAGTTCTTTCTTTCTGCAGCTGGAAGAGGAGGGAGCACTGTCTCTGGCACCAGCTAGTTCTCTGTTCTTTCTTTCTACAGCTGGAAGAGGAGGGAGCACTGTCTCTGGCACCAGCTAGTTCTCAGTTCTTTCTTTCTGCAGCTGGAAGAGGAGGGAGCACTGTCTCTGGCACCAGCTAGTTCTCTGTTCTTTCTTTCTGCAGATGGAAGAGGAGGGAGCACTGTCTCTGGCACCAGCTAGTTTTCTCTTCTTTCTTTCTGCAGCTGGAAGAGGAGGGAGCACTGTCTCTGGCACAAGCTAGTTCTCTGTTCTTTCTTTCTGCAGCTGGAAGAGGAGGAAGCACTGTCTCTGGCACCAGCTAGTTCTCTGTTCTTTCTTTCTGCAGCTGGAAGAAGAGGGAAGACTGTCTCTGGCACCAGCTGGTTCTCTGTTCTTTCTTTCTGCAGCTGGAAGAAGAGGGATCACTGTCTCTGGCACCAGCTGGTTCTCTGTTCTTTCTTTCTACAGCTGGAAGAAGAGGGTGCACTGTCTCTGGCACCAGCTAGTTCTCTGTTCTTTCTTTCTACAGCTGGAAGAAGAGGGAGCACTGTCTCTGGCACCAGCTAGTTCTCCGTTCTTTCTTTCTGCAGCTGGAAGAGGAGGGGGCACTGTCTCTGGCACCAGCTAGTTCTCTGTTCTTTCTTTCCATAGCTGGACGAAGAGGGAGCACTGTCTCTGGCACTGCCAGATAGTTCTCTGTTCTTTCTTTCTACCGCTGGAAGAAGAGGGAGCACTGTCTCCGGCACCAGCTAGTTCTCTGTACTTTCTTTCTTCAGCTGGAAGAGGAGGAGCACTGTCTCTGGCACCAGCTGGTTCTCTGTTCTTTCTTTCTGCAGCTGGAAGAAGAGAGAGCACTGTCTCTGGCACCAGCTGGTTCTCTGTTCTTTCTTTCTGCAGCTGGAAGAGGAGGGAGCACTGTCTCTGGCACCAGCTAGTTTTCTGTTCTTTCTTTCTACAGCTGGAGGAAGAGGGGGCATTGTCTCTGGCACCAGCTGGTTCTCTGTTCTTTCTTTCTACAGCTGGAGGATGAGGGAGCACTGTCTCTGGCACCAGCTTGTTCTCTGTTCTTTCTTTTTACTGCTGGAAGAAGAGGGAGCCCTGTCTTGGGCACCAGCTAGTTCTCTGTTCTTTCTTTCTACAGCTGGAAGAGGAGGGAGCACTGTCTCTGGCACCAGCTAGTTCTCTGTTCTTTCTTTCTGCAGCTGGAAGAAGAGGGAGCACTGTCTCTGGCACCAGCTAGTTCTCTGTTCTTTCTTTCTGCAGCTGGAAGAGGAGGGAGCACTGTCCCTGGCACCAGCTAGTTCTCTGTTCTTTCTTTCTGCAGCTGGAGGAGGAGGGAGCACCGTCTCTGGCACCAGCTAGTTCTCTGTTCTTTCTTTCTGCAGCTGGAAGAGGAGGGAGCACCGCCTCTGGCACCAGCTAGTTCTCTGTTCTTTCTTTCTGCCGCTGGATGAGGAGGGAGCACTGCCTCTGGCACCAGCTAGTTCTCTGTTCTTTCTTTCTACAGCTGGAAGACGAGGGAGCACTGTCTCTGACACCAGCTGGTTCTCTGTTCTTTCTTTCTACAGTTGGAAGAAGAGGGAGAACTGTCTCTGGCACCAGCTAGTTCTCTGTTCTTTCTTTCTGCAGCTGGAAGAAGAGGGAGCACTGTCTCTGGCAGCAGCTAGTTCTCTGTTCTTTCTTTCTGCAGCTGGAAGAGGAGGGAGAACTGTCTCTGGCACCAGCTGGTTCTCTGTTCTTTCTTTCTACAGCTGGAAGAAGAGGGAGCACTGTCTCTGGCACCAGCTGGTTCTCTGTTCTTTCTTTCTGCAGCTGACAGAAGAGGGAGCACTGTCTATGGCACCAGCTGGTTCTCTGTTCTTTCTTTCTCTGGCACCAGCTAGTTTTCTGTTCGTTCTTTCTACAGCTGGAAGAAGAGGGAGCGCTGTCTCTGGCTCTGTACTTTCTTTTTACAGCTGGAAGAAGAGGGAGCACTGTCTCTGGCACCAGCTGGTTCTCTGTTCTTTCTTTCTACAGCTGGAAGAAGAGGGAGCACTGCCTCTGGCACCAGCTGGGTCTCTGTTCTTTCTTTCTACAGCTGGAAGAAGAGGGAGCACTATCTCTGGCACCGGCTAGTTCTCTGTTCTTTCTTTCTGTAGCTGACAGAAGAGGGAGCACTGTCTCTGGCACCAGCTAGTTCTCTGTTCTTTCTTTCTACAGCTGGAAGAAGAGGGAGAACTGTCTCTGGCACCAGCTAGTTCTCTGTTCTTTCTTTCTACAGCTGCAAGAGGAGAGGGCACTGTCTCTGGCACCAGCTAGTTCTCTGTTCTTGCTTTCTACAGCTGGAAGAAGAGGGAGCACTGTCTCTGGCACCAGCTGGTTCTCTGTTCTTTCTTTCTATAGCTGGACGAAGAGAGAGCACTGTCTCTGGCACTGCCAGCTAGTTCTCTGTTCTTTCTTTCTACCGCTGGAAGAAGAGGGAGCACTGTCTCTGGCACCAGCTGGTTCTCTGTTCTTTCTTTCTATAGCTGGACAAAGAGGGAGCACTGTCTCTGGCACTGCCAGCTAGGTCTCTATTCTTTCTTTCTGCAGCTGGAAGAAGAGGGAGCACTGTCTCTGGCACCAGCTAGTTCTCTGTACTTTCTTTCTTCATTTGGAAGAAGAGGGAGCACTGTCTCTGGCACCAGCTGGTTCTCTGTTCTTTCTGTCTGCAGCTGGAAGAAGAGGGAGCACTGTCTCTGGCACCAGCTGGTTCTCTGTTCTTTCTTTCTGCAGCTGGAAGAAGAGGGAGCACTGTCTCTGGCACCAGCTGGTTCGCTGTTCTTTCTTTCTACAGCTGGAGGAAGAGGGTGCACTGTCTCTGGCACCAGCTGGTTCTCTGTTCTTTCTTTCTACAGCTGGAGGAAGAGGGAGCACCGTCTCTGGCACCAGCTGGTTCTCTGTTCTTTCTTTCTACATCTGGAAGAAGAGGGGGTGCTGTCTCTGGCACCAGCTAGTTAGTTCTCTGTTCTTTCTTTCTACAGCTGGAAGAAGAGGGAGCGCTGTCTCTGGCCCCAGCCAGTTCTCTGTTCTTTCTTTCTACAGCTGGAAGAGGAGGGAGCACTGTCTCTGGCACCAGGTAGTTCTCTGTTCTTTCTTTCTACAGCTGGCAGAAGCCCGACAGCACCCCCTACCAAGCCATGCACACCTCCCTGCCCGCATGTGGGTCTGTACTGGGAAATCGTTTCACATTGTAATGGCAGATGTTTCCCCCATAGAAACCTGCTCAAGGGCGCCTTTTCCATCTCGACCTTCGCTGTTCCAGAAGGCCTGTGGCATCTATTGTACTCCTCTTGGAACTCCCAGCAACCCTTGTCTTTCCGGTGCTGAGGCAGGCAGGGCCCCAAGATCCAGCCAGACATCTGATCCCGGATCTTAACCCGGCAAGAGCCGGCCCAATGACCAGCGCTGTCTATACCTCCATAATCTTTCCACATACTTTAGGGCCTCATTAAGAGGCGGAAGCACAGCCCGGCTGGAAATAAACCAGGCTCAGCTGGTGCTTCGACCATTTCATCAGCAAGTTGCCATGCCAACGCCATACACTGCTCCCGAACTCCCCTTTCTCCTTTCACTTATATGGTACCAATGTTTTGGGAATTATGTGTCGCTAGCGCCACCAAATGCTCAAAACCAAAAAGGGACAGAAAGGTATCGGAATGCAAATGATAGCTATTGGTCAGAGCTCTCACGACGGCAGGTAACTCGCCAGCTCTGTTATGTTGCTATGTATTCTGGGACTCGTAGTCCTGCATTTACAATGGTAAAAGGTAGACTACCAGTTCCAGAATAAAGAGGGCTGCGTGAGCTTCTTACACCGAGGTGACCTGGGGCAAAGTGAGATGTCTAATCATGTAAACAGCTGGTAATAAGGGCACGTGTGTTCTCATGTAGCATTAGGTGCTGCAGATTCGCAGTGCTGTAAATAACAAACTTTTGATCGGTTTTTAGAAGTACTCTGCCTCATGGAAAGATAAAAGGCGGAGCTGGTCCTGGCAGGTTTCAAATCTGGGACCTGCTCTCCGTGGGTATGCTTAACTCACTGAGCTATCTGACCAGCAGGATGTTGGGTGCGCCCTCCCTGGAGTGCATGACTGACCTTGTCCCAGCCCCACCAGGAAGAGATCGCTGACAACAGCCCAGCCCAGCTATTATGCGGGAGCCCGGCGGGTGCGTGAGCCTCTTTCATGTAGTCCCCTATTAAGGGGGAACTTCAGAAGAATCGCCCACACACACTTTACAGCCACGCGAGGTCTGCGCCTAAGGCTGCGCCAGAGGTCTGCGCCTGAGAGCGCGGGCAATGCTGGGCTATGCGGGCCTGGCCGGCTGTCCTGCGGGGCCCACGGCCAAGGTGTGACCATGCAGAGATGCCTGCCTTCATCACCCTGACCTTGGAGTCACTGGAGAGACACTGGAAAGGGCGGCCCCGTCCAATCCCATGCGCAGAACAGCACCGGCCAGCTCCTAGAAGCCCCAATGCCCCCCGCTAGGCGCTTCAGCAGTCAGGGGCCAGACTGTCGGGTCTCTGTTGGGCAGATTCCTTGAGTTTACACAAGCAGACGTGTAAATGCCCCCTCCCTCCCATGCCAGTGAAGTGTGTCTCACACACAGAAGAGACGGCATGGGCCAGAGTGCGGTGTTTACGTCACAGAACTCGCTCACTACGTCCCTCTATTCATGTTTCTATTCTACAGCGCCCCCCCACCCCTTCACTCATCAATGGGTGCTTACCGTGTCGTGCCTTGTCCCGGAGTCTCCTCCAGCTGATCGGAGGCAGAGAGGGCTCCGCACCCTCCCCAGCAGCATTTATACTCTCAGGGAAGGGTCTGACATGTGATCCCCTCCCCCTAGGGCCTGCCTGGGCAGGAGCACCCGCCCCGGACACCGGCCTGACCTGCCCAGCCCTGCCCTGGAACTCTGCACAGCAATCACTCCATCTTTCATCGGATAGCGTGGCAAGTTCAACCACCCCACCCCCCCACCCCGCCCCTCTTCTTCCAATAAAAGAATGCCCCCTCGGGGTGCCCAGAGGTGGGGGAGTCCATCCACCCCCAACAGCAGCAGGAATGCAGGCAGGCCTTGCATTGGGGTGGGGGGGCTGGCCCATTGAGAACAGTTTTTAAACAATGGGTTAAAATAGTGCTAAATCAGGTAAAAAGCCACACAGTTAACAATTGGTTTTGCTGGTAAGACATAAAAAGTCCATTATATGCCAAGCCACCACAAATGCATGTTTACATAATGCCTCTGCCCACTATATGCCTTGTACCGTATCAGAATCCACGGATTCCAATCGCAGGGCCTGGGTATCTCAAAATGGAGGATACTCAGAGCACCTGTCAAATTCAGCATGGAGCTGCCACCAGCCCATACCCTGCTCTGTGGGCCACACACAGGTTCCCAAAAACATACACTAGGGGTACACGGTTGTACCCCCACCTAGGGGTGCCATAAGGTTATCGCTAGCATGGAATCTTCTGCGTAGGACTTTTTCGTACTCTGCAGGGACTTTGCGTAGGCTTGGCAAGTTCTGCGAGCGGCCGAGTGACTTGTACAAGACTCCACGCAGAGCATGGGCGTGGCCTGCGGAGGGCCCAGAGTAGAAGGCGGAACACGCAAAAGGAGGAAGAACAATGTCATGACCCTTAACCCTGGCCCACACTGGCAAGTCAGCCTTCCAGTTAGGGCCAGGTCAAAGGCCTGAAAACCTTATCCAAAACTCTCTTGGAGACAGTCCCCATCATGAAGACCAACATTAGAATGGGACTATTTACTTGGGGGGTTCAGCCAACATGGAGGCACACACGTAGCTCAGTTACAAGGAACTGAGCTATGCGGTCTAGTCTTTTGGGTGTGGCAGGCCTGGGACTACTTTACCTGGACTACTTTGGGTGTGGCAGGCCTGGGACTATTTTACCTGGACTACTTTACCTGAGACTATTTAAACCACACCCAAACAGCAGAACACGCTTCGTGTTATTCTGCTGTGGCAGCGTAACGCTCACTGTGTCCAGTTCTTTGATGCCAGCTTGCCTGAAACCAAGGACCTGCAGAGAGAGAAAGAACACTACAAAACTTACCTGGAACAGTATCCTGTCTTCAATCCATCGCTGACTTCAGTTCCACTCACCTGAAGGTACGAACTCCATCATCCGACACCGCATGCATCCTGGAATACCATAACCTGGAAAGAGGAGAAAGAAAGACAGCATTAGTAAGCGTTTACTCACGTTTCCTCCCGAATGAAGAAAGCCACACGATTCTTACCTGGGTAGTCATCTCCTGGTCAGTATCATCACTGGAACATTACGGCGCTCGGCGAGGATCATCGCAACCTGCAAGGAGAGAAAAGACACAGGTTAGCAATACAAAAGGTGAAACAGCGCAGCGCATCGCGCATTACTCACCGGACAGCATCACGCACACCGCGCTTTCGCCTACCGGCCCATGCTCACCTTCAAACTGCATGACAACACCAAAATACCTTTCCATACCTAAAAGGAAAGAAGCAAGACATTATTATTATTATGCGAACTAAGAGGAACATAAGAACTGCATATAAAGACTGTAAAGCAGCAACCCTACGGAGTCGCAGCAGGCCTGGATTCCCACAGGGGGGCTTGCACCAGTGAAGTAACTTGGTCGCTGCTCGCCCCCCCACATCTACGGGCCCCTGCCACGAGGAGCAGGACGGAGAATCCACCTTTTACAATATTAAGGTGAGGAGAAGGCCCAAGGGGGAGGAAGGAGTTGAGGCCAAGGGAGGTGGGAAAACATAAAGACAATCTGGTATTGAACCCAACTCTCCTATATTGCAGACCCATCTTTAACCAGAGGCCTTACCAAGGGACCGAGAGAGGATTCGAGAGTGCAAATCATCCAACCAGGGCTGGGTGGCGTCCCCGTGGATACCAGGTGAGCGTATCAAACAAGCCAAAATGTGGGCATTACGAGGGACTGCCTGCAGGGAGTCCATCGCACAGACACATATTCGCACAACCAAGCGTATTCACAGATATTTCCGCACAACCCCTAGTTGAGGAAATGACCACGCAATGCGCTCCAACGATCCGCCACCGGAAGGCAGGCGTGCAGGCACTTGCGCATGGAAATCTCTGTGGAGAGGTAAGATCGGTTGTTAGATTTACGGGTGCATACATGCAGTCCAAGTTCCAATCCTACTTGGGGGTGAACGTAAGCAGTGTAGCAGGTTGCAGGAATGGTTAATGGGGTCCGCATGCATGTGTACCGGTAAATTATGACTTTTACGTTACGTGGTACGCACATTGATGGGGTGCCTGAAACAGATACGGAGTACCCCACACACCTCTGCCGGGTTTCTGGCCTGGTTGGGGGGGGGTTTGAAGGCAGTTTTTACGGGGTGCATTGTTTTGTGCGCGAAGAGTTCAAAAAGGTATGTTTCCATGGCTGGTATGTCCTGCATTTGGGCTTGTCATGGAAGTTCCAGTCGCGACTTGCGCAAAGGGGTACTTTGCATGAACAATTCTGTGAACTTGTGTGGCGTGCATATATTATTATGCGCAACGGGCTGCACAGTGTCATTCTCGGCACGCAGGCTTTGTGGGATATATGCACACCTTTCCATGAATCAGGCCCTATATATAGAGTAGTTACATCCTGGCTGTGTTCCAGCAAGCTGTGCTAAAGCACTATCATCCTGTGTATTCATAATCCAGTCTCATTCAGCGTCAGGCAATCCAGTATAGCAATGAGAGCTGGGCATATTCAGACATGCCAGTATAGCAATGAGAGCTGGACATATTACAAGGAAGCAATGACATGCTTGCATATGCTTTTTATACAGGCATGTCTAAAGTTGAGCAACAGAAACACTAATGTAAGACTATGGGCCCCATTGTAAATTTGCCAGTCCAGGAACTACGGTACCGGTAAGCTTGCCGGTACCGTAGTTCCCGAACTGGCAAACTACGAGTTGTGCTCGCAGGTGCCGCTCTGCCCGCCAGGTCTGACCTGGCGGGCAGAGCGGCACCTGCGAGCATAGCATGTCGGCTGCACCGGCATCGTTGCATCCGAGCTCCCCATTCCTATTAAGCCCTATGGGGCCGAATGGGAATGGGAAGCATCTTTTTTCCAGCGCCCGCAAATGGGCAATTACCGGGTCCGGCTGGGCCGTAATGACCCGGTAATAGCCCATTCGCGGTCGCCAGAAAATAAATGACACCGGCGGCAGCCCTGGCTACCGCCGATGTCATAATGCCCTTTTATGACATTATTCTGAACCTTTAGTTAGAATATTGATGTTAACATTTAGGCATTTATAATATAATCTGTTACTTATATAGCACTTTTTGCCCAAGTGCTTTGTGCAGAACACTTGCATGTATGAATATTATTACCTACCTGAAACGAGTCTGCATTTGACACCTTGAAAGGCCTAGTTGACCTGCAGATGTATGTATTTTGTTTATTATTTATATAGCGATTATACACAGGTGAAGTGCTTCAAAGCACTTCAAGGTGGGAAAGGAACAAGGGAATACAATAAATATTCTTAGGCCTTGAAGATTCTGAATGATCTAAACAGAAAAACTAGCATACTAGGCCTGACAGCATTTCTCCTAGTGCAAGTGCATGAAGTGTTGCAGTTGCTACCAAGTTCGGGAGGGAGAAGAGAAACAGTGGGGGAAAAGGGGGCAGGACAGACAAAATGGTCCTAGTACATTTAGGTCATGTACACGAACAGACAGAGGTGCAGGGCAGGGAGAATGGGGGGAACAAAACGGGTCCAGTTAAGTGCCTGGGTTGCCCTGCTCCTGGAGCGTAAACTGAAAGTGCAGTAATGTTGAACAAAGTGCACCGGCAATGAGGCAAGTGCAGAAGACTGGCGGGGGACCCTGGGACCTGTATGCTCTGGAGGTGAACCAGGCGACCAGTCAGCAAAACTGAACAGTAAGGGAGGAGAAGGAGTGTGGAGAGAAAAGAAAGGAGTTGAGCAGTGGAAGGTCTTGAGAAGTTTCTGAAACTTAAGGGGCTCAGGCTCAAGACGGTGAGAGGCAGCAAGGCTTTTCCAGAGGGAGGCACCTGCAGAGGATAAAGATCTACCCCCAAATATCTGCTTGTGAAAGTGGGTCACCCACCAAGATTTGGCGGCCGGGACCCGGGGATCCAAGCTGTGTTGCTCCCGATCAGGGATCGAAGCTGTGTTGCTCCAGATCGTCTTGCTTCCAAGGCGAGCACGTTGCCCCTGAGCTATCCTCCCGAGTATTTAGGAAGAGATCACCCCCAGATCTTAGCAGCCCACACTTAACATGATGCACCCTTTCCCAGCTAGTGCTCCTTAAAGGTACCTACTGCCAGCTTTTGGTGATGCCTTGACACTCGTGGGTTACACGTCTGATGAATATAACAACTATTATTACAGCGCCTGGAAGCAGCCGGAGGAATGTGTCATGGCACACGTCTTATAATATTGTGATAATATTGTTATATTTTGTATTTTAAGAAAGACTGTAGGGGACTGGGCACAGTAGAGGATAGTAGCTACGTGCAATACATTTGTCTTACACTGCGCAGTTGGTCAAACTGTTGTGCGAGTGGATGGCTCAGCGAGTTGGTGTGCCAGCCTGGACGAGATGACATCTCGCCAGGGCTGTATCATCAGTGTTTCGTGCTTGTGAGGTTGATATTTGAGTATTTTTTCATTTGATAGTAACACCACATATTGTCACAGTGCTTAGATGCAGGGGGAACCAGAAATGAAGCGCTATACATAACCGTGTGATATAACACCTACTCTAGCTGGATGGATAGCGTGGAGTTATGTGGCATTCAGTGAGTGGCAGGCCACAGGAACATAACACATTCCAGATGTCTCTGGGTAAGTAGCTCTGGGTCTGGGGGGTCCAGCCTGCCCGCCTTAGATAAGCAAACCTTCCACTCCAGCTGGGCTCATGCAAACATGGCACATTCTACGTGTTGTTTTGGTGTTTGCTTGTATGCAGGGTCGGACTGGGACAAGAAATAGGCCTGGACACCCAAAAAAAGTGCCCCCCCCCCTCGCCTCAAAAAAGGGACCCACACCTCGCGACCCTTAACCGGAAGTGATGTCATTTGACCCCACCCTGTGACATCCTGGAAGCATGAAACATGACCTATCACCCCATTACAAAACAGGAAGTGGCATCAATTAGTATGGTTCCTAAGTACACTATGAAACATATGGTTATGATTTCACTAATGTGATATACATTTCATACAAGAATGGATCACCATATGTATCTTTAATATCTGTGTGTAGAGATCCATAATAAACGTTGCAGGTGTATTTTTTTTTTCAAAAAGAAAAAATATTTCACCATTTTTTATTTTTCAAAATCGGCCCAGGAGTGGGCAGAATTCGGCCCCCGCCCCACAGGGCCGAAAAGCCGAGGGTCCAATCCAACCCTGCTTGTATGGACACTGAGCTGGGAATGTTACCTGCAATGTCTGCACATTTCAGCTGAGAGTGTATAAGACTGGAAGACATCATAATATAATGCTTCCCACCACAGTCTCTGTGCGCTGCGCGCGGCAGCCCTGCAGTGCAGGGTCGAGGGGGGGCGTCGCAGTGGCTCTCCTGGCCGCTCCTGGTGGATAAACCCCTCCCCTGGGCACGGACCTCTTGCATTCAGCTGGGTTAAACTGGTGGCAGTTGTCCCTTAGTGGTGGGCATCATAAACACTCCTCTTTTATCAGCTTGATCTCCCATTACCCCGGTAGCAGCCCTTCTCTGCACTCCCCCATAGCTGGGTGGGTGTAAAGTGGACGGGGTGTGGAGGGGGGGGGGGTTGATGTGTGACCCTCCCAAGTGCATTGCCCTTTAAATGTAATGTGTCCCTCCCACGTGTATTTCCCTTTTAAGATGGTCCATGACTGTGCCATGGCCCAAGCTAATAAATGTAGGCCCTGCAGGCACGTGCATCAGGACGGCTGCAGACTCCAACCATGGAACATCTGTTGTCTCCATCTCTCATTCTGGGCCTGCAGGCCCACGCCGTGTGATCACGGCCCTGCAGGTCACTGCTGGTCTGGGCCCCCCAGACCAGCCAGGTGCCCTGGGTCCCACCAAGGCACCCACCATCCAGGAGCATCCAGGCTGTGTCCCCTCCCCACAGCCTCACAGGGCTCTACCCTGCCACCAAATAAGTCCGGGTGACCCCCGCACACCAGCATGGCGCTGGGTCACCAGCACCAGCACGGCTGGCCACGTGACCGCCAATAGTGGGGTGAGGGCTGGGTAAATACAGTCTCATCCCGAAGTGAAGGAACACTTTCACCCTGAAGACAACAAGCCCAGGGTGAGTTTAGAGCCACGCTGACGTTATCTGATGCTTCCTCACTTTTCAAAGCTGATTTTATTTGCCTGAGTGGGATGGAGAGTCGGGGCAGGAGGGGAGCGGGTGGGAGGGGGGTCATTTAGGAATTCAATGGGTACAGGCCTGGGCAGCAGCAGCCCCCGCCGCCCTCCACTCTTCGCTATCACTGCTGGGCCGAGTGTTTATTCTCTGGAACCTGGGATTCCTGCTTTTCAGGTTCAAGGGCCCGCCGGCAGATTCGGGCCAGATAGGAGGCGGGAGAGGGGGTTTTGGGGGTGTAATGCTTTCTTTTCTCAGCACTGACCACAGTGTCAGGTCTTTTCTGACTTTTTCCATTGTAATGGACCTGGGCTGGGGAGGGAGGCCCAGTCCCCACCCCATGCTGGCAGTCTTATGAAACAGAACCATAGCCCTTTAAATCAGGTTATTAATCATATGCAGCGGGCACTTTACAGGCTGTCTTTGCTGGCACCCTTAGGCCTTCACATGCCTCTTGCAGAATCCAGCAACATTCTTAGCACCTTCTTGCTTTTTATTTCAGTTTCCCTAACATGAGCACTCTGCTTCACTATGATTCAAGCACTCCATGGGTGCCTCAGGGTGATGTTCGTAGCTGCAAGGTAAGGAGCCTCTCCACACATCATGTTGAAATGCCCCCCCCCCCCCCCCCCCGCCCAGCTCTGAAACATCTTTATCCAGTCTGGTTTCTCAATGACTCCGGTTCCCTCTGTTGACCCATCTGCAATACCACGTACTAAATGTACATTCGGAGGAGCACGCGGATTTCTATTCTCTTTTCCTATTATAATCACACATGCTATTATAGCGCTTAGCTATAAATGCTATTATAGTGCTTAAACCTGAGAGACTGGAAACTACTAGAGAGTCTTTAAGAAACACAGTTTTGTGCTGGTTGCAATCGAGAGTTGATCCAGGTTGCATTAGAACGCAACATCGAAGACTTTGACGAAGGGCAGAAATTAAGGACTGGCACACAGGAAACAATACCGATTGTCAGGGGCGTTGCTAGGGGGGGGGGGCTAGAGGGGCTATAGCCCCTGATCTTTTGGTTGTAGCCCCAGATAGAATCCCAGGAGCTACAGCCAAAAGCCTAGCTAGCCCCCAGTCCCAACAGTTCCGACATCAGCTTAGCCCCGGGTCTTTTCCAGACCTAGCAACTCCCGTGCCGATTGTATTGTTGTAGGTTGTGGCAGTGAGGACATGGGAGGCGGATCTGACCATGGAGGACGCATAAGCTTAACCTGGGCCGCAACCCCAGAGGCTAAACCAAAAATGTGCGGAAACCCGCAAAAATAACAAATGCCTGGAAAAGTGGACTGGGGGTCCGCAGTCAGATGCGAAGGTGGCCAACGGGGGCTTGCCCCTCTCCAAGTGTTTAAAGGTGTCCTGCCTCTGCAGGACACTCTTTTCCATTTGCGTGGCCACCGAGCAGCAAGGAGGGAAGCGTAATGACACGTTTGTCATTCGCTTCACACCCCTGCTGCAAGCAACTTTATATGGAGAGCTTTGCCAGTGTGTAAACGTATGTGGCTGTGGCTGTGGCTGTGGCAACGCAACGGGGAAAGACCATCGGGTTTATCTGAGCAAGGAGGTGAGAGGCTGAGGGTCAACTCTCCCATTAGGCACCTGAATGAGGGTGCCCAACAGGAAAGGTGTCCCATTGGCAAGACAATGGGCCTCATTATCACTGCGCCGGTCCGGAAACAATGGTGCCAGTAAGCCTACCGGAACGGCACAGTACAACTCTGCAGACGGGTGCTGTCCCGCCCGGCAGGGCCAGACATACCGGGCGGGACGGCACCAGCTCCCAGAGTTCTCACGGGAGAACACATTTACTCTCGTGTCTGCATTCCCATGGAGCCCTGGAGTCCTACAGGATTCCATGGAATGGGGACTAAAAAACTTACCAGCGCTTGACCTCCGGTGTTACCAGGAAGTTAGGCGCCAGTAATTTTTTTGGGTCTGGCGGCAAGCCGCCGTTATTACCGGAAAGGCTTACCGCCAGACCCGTAGTTAGACCCAATGTGTGGTGAGAAATTCCTGATCAGCACGCTCATTCTCCTGGCAGCAGGACACCTTAGGAGAGCTGTCCCGCTGCCAGGAAAATGTCCCAAGGAACTCCCGGCAGCAGAGGGGCTCTCACGTTGCTCTTGTCAACAGAGCATTTCAACGTGAGCCATTAGTCATTGGTGGGAGAGGGGAGGAGAGGTAGGACTATTAGCTGGGACATTAGTCCCTTTAGAAATGTGAATTGGAGAGAGTAATCAGAAGCGAGAAGGGTGTATAATATTGCATGCTTTATGAAATTACTGTTGCTCTAAAAACCAATGGCAATTTGTTAGGCTTACAATAATCTACATGATGCTATTGTGACTTTGCATGCAGGATGGAGAGAATACAACTAAAGCCATACTCTTATTGCTCAACATATTTCTATGACAATGTATATTGTGTATAGTTAGTTTTCTATGAAAGGATAGTTTATTATGTAATAATAGTTAAATGTAGGTATTTTGCACCGCATAGATATTTGCTACTTGGCTTACTAACTACTACATACTACCTAACCTGAACTCCCTGCCTGATAACTTGGACCCTAACTCCCTAGTTGAACAATACAACAAAGTCATGAATACTGCCCTTGATAACATTGCACCTCTTAAACTAAGGAAGAGTAAACCTAAAAAACACCTCAAACCCTGGTTCACCCCTCACTTAAAGAATCTAAGATTAATCAAAAGAAAATGTGAAACTACCTGGAGACTGTCACCATCAGCAGAAAATAAAATAAACCTTACCAATATCTCAACCCAATATAAGAAAGACATCATCCTAGCCAAACAGTAGACGTACAATAACAGAATATCACAGTCTGAATCTAGTACCAAAGAACTGTTCTCGATTCTAAAAGAATTAGAAACACCCGCAAGAAAACTGTACTAAAGTCAAAATATGGTGCTCCAGTATTCAGCACGAGCTAACCAACAAAGTATCTAACCTACAAACTAAAATTGCCCATAAGAAAGCCTCACTAGCACCTCAAACTACTTTTAGCACAATACCGCTGACACATCACAAACAAGAAACACGTTTCAGCTTCTCTAAAGTCTCGGTCATTGAGGTGGAGAAGGTCATACTCGAACTTAAACCATCCAACTGTAAGGGTGACCAATGCCCTGCACAACTTATTAAGGACGCTGCTAGAGAACTCGCGCCCTTCATATCTAAATTTATTAATTCCTCATTCACATCTGGTACTGTCCCTAATAATCTGAAAGAATCTTGGGTACTACCACTCCTTAAAAAGAAAATCCTTGACCCAACCATTCCCACAAATTACAGACCTATCACGACTGTGCCATTTCTCTTAAAAAGTCTAGATAAAGTGGCTTCCATTCAAATCCAGAACTTCCTGGAGTCTAACCTCTTACTAGGATCTCGCCAATCTGGTTTGTGTCCCCAACATGGTACAGGAACAGCCCTAATTGATCTCAAGGCCCAAATAGATGAACTTAGAAACAAGGGCCAATCAGCCCTACTTCTCCTCCTAGACCTTTCGGCTGCTTTTAACTTGGTTGACCATAAAGTCCTATGCAGCCACCTAGACTCTGCAGCACACTCATTCCTGAGCAACAGGACTATGAGAGTCTTCTCACCTTCGGCATCAGAGGCCTGATCCCTATAACCTGTGGTGTACCCCAGGGATCATGTGTGTCACCAACTCTCTATAATGTATTCACCAAACCCCTCTTTGACCAAATGGACCATTTGGGTATCGCCTACATGAATTATGCAGACGATACCCAAATCCTTCTACCTCTTACTGGAGATTATTCGTTGGACTTGGCTTTGGTGAATAGAATTCACGGCATCGTTCAGGCATGGATGGCCACCCATGGACTATGCCTGAACGATGACAAAACTGATCTTATCATCCTAGGCACTACAGCTCACCTAGCTAAATTACGTCCGGACTATGCCCATTTCACCATTGATGGTATTGACATCAAAGTAGCTAAGGAGGTGAAGACACTAGGTTTCTACTTAGATGCCACCCTGAACTTTACTAAACAAGTGAACTCCTTGGCATCTGCTACTGCATATATGTGTAAATTAATCAGAGCAAGCAAACAATTTCTTTCCACTAACAGCTGCCTAATTCTCTCTAGAGCCCTCATACTCTCTAAATTGGACTATTGTAATGCCCTTTATATTGGTGCGAATAAACATATCATCCAAAAAATACAGGTACTCCAGAATAACGCCTTGAGAGCAGCACTCAAGATTAATAGAAAGGAACACATT
Organism: Ambystoma mexicanum; assembly: GCF_040938575.1. Taxonomy (NCBI): domain Eukaryota; kingdom Metazoa; phylum Chordata; class Amphibia; order Caudata; family Ambystomatidae; genus Ambystoma; species Ambystoma mexicanum. The sequence goes on from NC_090935.1 coordinate 26,588,061, forward strand.
TCCTCCACCAGGAGAAAATACAAATGGCTATCTACCTTTGACAAAATTCGACTCAAAATTACCACCCTGACCTATAAATGTCTAAATAATAAAGCACTGCCATAGACAGGACTATCAGAAAAACATTCCGCAGACCGACCAGATAAGCCAACTCCAACTGCCTCCTAGTACCATGCTTCAAACTATCCACCATTGGGGGACACAACTGCCCAGTTAAGGCAGCCCAACTGTGGAATTCCCTGCCTCCTTGCCTAAGAGAATATCAATCCTTCGCCAAATTTAGACAGAAACATGACTGTCTGGCTGAAAGAAAATGACAAGTAAACTGCCATGCCATAGCCATACCACAACTGCCTCTACTACGTAGTTGCTAGCCCTAGTATTTGCTAACCAGTTACTTTGTGAAAACAAGGAAATAATATGAGGCAGGGTAACCAAAAAGGAAACACACCAAACACGGGTTACAAAGGAACATACAAAGTACTTTATTTTATACTGAATCCAGTTACAAAAGAACAGAACAAAATTCAGATAGCTATCGACCCTCAGTACAACACAGCGAACTCCGGCGTGGTTCGGTGTGCTCAGTTAGTGCAAATATTCATTGAAACAGTCAGGCTTTTATACATTTCTCCAGCCTGTTGTCCAGCCTTTCTTCAGGTTAACCATTCCATAAATAAGTTACTGCTCTAGGGTCCCTTGCCAGGTCAAATCTAGTTCATTTTAGGTTTATACATTAACAAGAAGAAATGGTAATAATGTATGCTCTAGGCCTAACATTACAACGCGGGACTTAATTTATACAATATAGTTAAGCAGGTGTTCTCATTCAATTATAGATCAGTTTCGGTGATACAGGTAATCCATTGCACACAGGTCAGCAGAAGGACAAGGTCTCAGCTCATGACCCTAACAAGTGGCCTGCAGGCAAGTTATACATTGGCTGTAGAGAGGTCATGACAATCGAGTTCTGCTCTGAATAACATAGGCTACCATTTTAGCTACTTTATAGAGCAAGAAAACCTAAAATGGCGGCTTGACCCAAAATGACAGTTTACATGGTTTCGAAGGTCAGGACCTTGCAATGCGAGTTTATTCACAAGTAGTTTATAAGCAGCTTGTTAGCAGCTTGGCGTAGGCCAATATACATATATTCATAGCAATAGGAGGCACGATATAATTTCTAGTTTGACAACTTGATTGTTGAGACTTTTCTCACTGCACATGTTTTTGTATATTGATTCGTTTTACTGTGTTTTAGTCCACATCGGACACCTATTCTGTGTTTTACCCTTATTATTCTGTGTTTAGTCTCTCATGTAAATTACTCTGATGTACTTCATGTACCTATGTAACTATTCTGAACGTATTCTTATGTCTTGCGCACTGATGCCCTAAGGTCTGGTGCGCACTATAAATAAATAAACTAAACTATACTGTACATCCGGCATTTTGGGGGTGGGGGGACCCGCATGCCCATATTTTGCTCAAGGGGGGCCCAGGCCAAAAAAGTTTGAAGACCACTGGACTAGAGGCAGAGTCGACCACTGGGAAGAACACCCGAGTGAGAAACCGTGAGTGAAGCTTGCTGCTTCCTTCTTGACTTTTCAATAGCCCGGCGAAGCTCTGCTGCTGTGCTGAAACTCCTTTTTCTGATCAAAAAGAGAAGCTCCGGAGGGGACCACTTCTTCCCCTGTGTTAGTGGGACCCACTAACACCAAGACAAACTCCACTGGACCATCTTCCCCGACTGGCTGTACTTGTTTGCTGTTGCAGGAACCGAGTGCCAGGGGTTGAGATTCTGAAGTCAAGTGCAACGTCTGCAATCTGGCCAGAAGTTCCAGGAGTCTTCTGAGGACCCTCTAGAAGCAGGGCAACCAGAGCTCGAGTCCCCTCACCAGAGTGCAGAACCCAGGAGCAAAGGAAGTCCAACCAGTATCCAAGATCTGCGGTGGTGCTGTTTACCAAGCGCTGAAAACGCAAAGTGCAGCTGATCCCCAAAAAAAACCATAGCTGCTGGCGACTTCCAAATTGCTGATACATTAGTCCTCCAGACGTCCTCCCTCTTGTCCCCATGACTGAGGCTCAGGAACCCAGGATCTACATCTCTGAAAACAGACAGAAGCCAGCTGGACCACTCTTCTTCTAACCAAAGGTACTGCTGCGACTTGGGGTACTTACCTCGGTGTCTTTTGCTTTGCTCTTATCAGATGAGACTTGCAGTAGCTACTTTGCTAGAGTTGAGTTTAGCTCTACCCTTCACAAGTGTAACAGCTTGTGACCCTATAGGGATTTTTTTTCAGAAACTCTCTAACTTTGTGCAAGCCTTTATTATCTAAGAAGTGCCGCAGCTCCATAGACTTTTCTCCAATTGCCTTTGGCTGTCCTGGCTCCCTGCAGACTCTTCTAGTCCATTTGACTTTGACATTTTCTGTCCCTCAGAGGTGATATCATGGTTTTTAACTATTATTGCTGGGAAAGCTTTTTTGTAGACTTCATTGGAAGATGTAAGTATACTCACATACCCTGAGAACCTGTTAACCTTTTTTTCTTCCTTTAACCTTTCCTTTCTACAAACCTCAAAATCTACAAAGTGTAATAGCGATATTTAAATGCCTGTTTTAATTACTGTCCTAGTTAGTGAAGTCACCTCCAGTTATAGGAAGTGTGTAAAAAGCCTCTCTAAAGAGTATCTACTAGCTTTATGTTGATTCTGGAAAAGTATTTTAAAGTATATATATATTTTTTTTATTTGAACTTCTACTCAGTTAAAACTAAGTTTTATCAAATTTTTCACATCCGCAAATCGCGATACACTAAAAACATCTCTATCTACAAAAACCTCCCAACAACTGGTCCGTCGCGCTGACCACTAGTAAACGGGATACCTGAAACTTGCCTCCTACGACCCACGCCTTATGGAGACCCACCCTGGGACGCTTGTTGATTTATCTGTTTAAATGCAAGTTCTATTAGTTTGACCAGCGCTATTGTCCATCTCGTTTTCTCGCCAGAAATCAGTCTATTCCACAGATCCTCAGGTCGAAAAATCCATAAGTTTTCACCCAGCGGAGGGAGGTAGATGTTCCTGTTGGCGTTGGTTTTTGAACACTCAATCACCAGATGCTTTAGTTTTAAAGTATATTTGACTATCAAAGAAGGATAGCAAGACCATCCACTCTAGAGCTAGGCGACGTGGTTGCTGTGAAGCAACCCAGGACCAACAAAAGGGGTCACCTTCTTTCATGAAGTTCTACTCTACATTACCAGCAAGAAGGGTCCACTTGTCACTGCGGAAGGGGACTGGCATCAGGTAACCAGACACAGTGGGACACTTCAAGAGCCGCGACATGGGTCACAGGAAGAAGAAAGAGAATATTCCTCAGATGACTCATATCAGGGAGATGGAGAGGAATCTGATACTTGGATCCAGGAGGAAAGTGGACCTGACGACCCAAAGGAGAGGCCCGAACCAGGAAACCCTCGTCCACAAAGGACTTGAGTAAAGCACTGCAGACTCATTGAAGAAATGGCGTAAAGTTGTGTTGTTGATATTGTTGTTAACATTTAAATTAGGGGGAGGTGTAGTGTCGGGAGTTGTAGTCTGGGGAGGGCAGGGGCGGGTCCAGGGCATGGGGTGGGAAGTGACGTGTAGAGGAAGGGGGAAAGGCAGTCTGTAGGCATTGAATAAAGACGTGGAGCAGCTTACACTGTCTCTGCCTGTTTTTATTCCTGCGCAGCGTGGTGCGTGCGGACTTATGTTGTAGACCGGAGGTCCCGGTCAACGCAAAGGGGCAGGACCTTACACCCACAAGGGCGGGGTAGGGGTGGAGTTTCAAGGAGGGGCAGAGTTCAGAGAGGGCAGAGCTGGCAGATAAAATCCACTCAAAGGAAATCTTTAAAATAATAGTGTAAAAATTGGTGCAATTTCTTTCATGCTGCTTCTTTCCAATAACTAGTGTAAAAATAATAGTGTGAAAATGTGAAAATGGGTGCAATTTCTTTCATGCTGTTTCTTTCCAATAACTACGCTGGTAACACATAAAACGTTATCACCTTTTAAACCGTGCAGTCTATCGTGCAATATTCCATGGAAAAGAAAATATCCAAAAATGAGACATGCGCTTTGACAATTTTGTGTGGTCTTGTGGGTAAGCGCCAACACTGGGAACGTGACAACCTGGGGGAAATCCTAGTAGCCAAACACATGAGCAAGCTTTCCGGCTTCAAATACACCCAAAGGGTGCTGTGTCTACCCTCTGAAAAAAAGCGACACAATCCACCCACATGTTTCTTTTCCTTGTGCCCTGGAAAGCAGTACAGGGCCACAATCAGGGCAAATAACTCCTCTGGTGTTCGGGATTGCAAACTCTCTGGCCACACGCTTGTTCCATATTCACGACTCACTCTCACCATCTCCCCTCCTCAACCCCACTTCTGGCTTTCAACAATGCTCCGCTTTATAAAATATGGCATGCAAAGTACACAGACCATAGTAAGGTAGGCACACGCATATTATAAGGATTTATTTTTGTGTCGTTTTCAAGTCATCTTTTGTAAACATAAGGAGAAATATGGTAGGAAAAACATGTACAATTGGGAGATTGCCCCCATCTTCACTGAGAGTCGAGACTACACATACCAGAAGCCCCCAGCCATAGACCAGCCGACTAGAACAATGCATGTTCTCCGCCATGCTTTGCTGCCAAATAGCATGCTTTAGCATTGCCGCAAACATGTCAATGAAAAGGCCTTTATAGGAGCACAGCAAGGCTGCAAAATAAGCTGGCATAATCAAGAGCTGGAGGGAGCACTATCTCTGGCACCGGCTAGTTCTCTGTTCTTTCTTTCTACTACTGGAAGAAGAGGGAGCGCTGTCTCTGGCACCAGCTGGTTCTCTGTTCTTTCTTTCTGCGGCTGGAAGAAGAGGGAGCACCGTCTCTGGCACCAGCTGGTTCTCTGTTCTTTCTTTCTACGGCTGGAAGGAGAGGGAGCACTGTCTCTGGCACCAGCCGGTTCTCTGTTCTTTCTTTCTACGGCTGGAAGAAGAGGGAGCACTGTCTCTGGCACCAGCCGGTTCTCTGTTCTTTCTTTATACAACTGGAAGAAGAGCAGCACTGTCTCTGGCACCAGCGAGTTCTCTGTTCTTTCTTTCTACAGCTGGAAGAAGAGGGAGCATTGTCTCTGGCACCAGTGAGTTCTGTGTTCTTTCTTTCTACAGCTGGAAGAAGAGGTAGAACTCTCTCTCGCACTAGCTGGTTCTCTGTTTGTTCTTTCTTTCTACAACTGGAAGAAGAGGACTCATTGTCTCTGGCACCAGCAAGTTCTCTGTTCTTTCTTTCTGCAACTGGAAGAAGAGGGAGCATTGTCTCTGGCACCAGCAGGTTCTCTGTTCATTCTTTCTACAGCTGGAAGAAGAAGGAGCACTGTCTCTGGCACCAGCTGGTTCTCTTTTCTTTCTTTTTGCTGGCACCAGCTAGTTCTCTGTTCTTTCTTTCTACAGCTGGAAGAAGAGCAAGCACTGTCTCTGTCACCAGCTGGTTCTCTGTTCTTTCTTTCTACGGCTGGAAGAAGAGGGAGCCCTGTCTTGGCCACCAGCTGGTTCTCTGTTCTTTCTTTCTACGGCTGGAAGAAGAGGGAGCACTGTCTCTGGCACCAGCCGGTTCTCTGTTCTTTCTTTCTACGGCTGGAAGAAGAGGGAGCACTGTCTCTGGCACCAGCCGGTTCTCTGTTCTTTCTTTCTACAGCTGGAAGAAGAGCAGCACTTTCTCTGGCACCAGCAAGTTCTCTGTTCTTTCTTTCTACAGCTGGAAGAAGAGGTAGCACTCTCTCTGGCACTAGCTGGTTCTCTGTTTGTTTGTTCTTTTTTCTAAAACTGGAAGAAGAGGACTCATTGTCTCTGACACCAGCAAGTTCTCTGTTCTTTCTTTCTGCAGCTGGAAGAAGAGGGAGCATTGTCTCTGGCACCAGCAGGTTCTCTGTTCTTTCTTTCTACAGCTGGAAGAAGAGGGAGCACTGTCTCTGGCACCAGCTGGTTCTCTTTTCTTTCTTTTTCTGGCACCAGCTAGTTCTCTGTTCTTTCTTTCTACAGCTGGATGAAGAGCAAGCACTGTCTCTGTCACCAGCTGGTTCTCTGTTCTTTCTTTCTACGGCTGGAAGAAGAGGGAGCCCTGTCTTGGGCACCGGCTAGTTCTCTGTTCTTTCTACAGCTGGAAGAAGAGGTAGCCCTGTCTTGGGCACCAGATAGTTCTCTGTTCTTTCTTTCTAAAGCTGGAAGAAGAGGGAGCCCTGTATTGGGCACCAGCTAGTTATCTGTTCTTTCTTTCTACAGCTGGCAGAAGCCCGACAGCACCCCCTACCAAGCAATGCACACCTCCCTGCCCACATGTGGGTCTGTAATGGGAAATCGTTTCACATTGTAATGGCAGATGTTTCCCCCATAGAAACCTGCCCAAGGGCACCATTTACATCTCGACCTTTGCTTTCCCAAGAAGGCTTGTGGCATCTATTGTACTCCTCTTGGAACTCCCAGCAACCCCTGCCTTTCCGGTGCTGAGGCAGGCAGGGCCCCAAGATCCAGCCAGACATCTGATGCCAGATCTTGGACCCGGCAAGAGCCGGCCCAATGACCAGCGCTGTCTATACCTCCATAATCTTCAACATACTTAAGGACCTCATTAAGAGGCGGAAGCACAGCCCTGCTAAAAAAGAAGGCCCATCTGGTGCTTCGACCATTTCATCAGCAAGTTGCCATGCCAATGCCCTACACTGCTCCCGAACTCGTCTTTCTCCTTTCACTTATAGAGTACCAATGTTTTGGGAATTAGGTGGCGCAAGCTCCACCAAATGTGCAAAACCAAAAAAGGACAGAAAAGTATCTGAATGCAAATGATAGCTATTGACAGGGCTCTCATGACGCAGGTAACTCGCCAGGTCTGTTATTTTGCTATGGATTCTGGGACTTGTAGTCCTGCATGGGAAAAGGTAGACTATCAGTTCCAGAATAAAGAGGGCTGCATGAGCTTCTTACAGCTAGCTCCTTACAGCTAGCTGACCTGGGGCAATGTGAGAGGTCTAATCATATAAACAGCTGTTAATAAGGACACTGTTGTTCGCATGTAGCATTAGGTGCTGTAGATTCACAGTGCTGCAAATAACAGACTATTGACTTTTTTCTAGCAGTACTCTGCTACATGGATGGATAAATGGCGGAGCTGGTCCTGGTAGGTTTCTAATCTGGGACCTGCTGTCCATGCACATGCTTAACTCACTGAGCTATCTGACCTGCAGGGTGTTGGGTGCCCTCCCTGGAGTGCATGAGTGACCCTGCCCCAGCCCCACCAGGAAGAGAATGCTGACAACAGCCCAGCCCAGTTCTGCTGGAGCCCGGCTGGTGCGTGAGCCTCTTTCATGTAGTCCTCTATTAAGGCTTAATTTCAGAGGAATCGCCCGCAAGTAATTTACAGCCACGCCAGTGGTCTGCGCCTAAGTCTGCGCCAGAGGTCTGCACCTATGTCTGCGCCTGAGGTCTGCGCCAGAGGTCTGCGGCATAGGACTGCATCTAAGTCTGCGCCAGAGCTCTGCACCTGAGGTCTGCGCCACTCGTCTACGCCTGAGAGCGCGGGCAATGCTGGGCTATGGGGGCCTGGCTGACTGTCCTGCGGGGCCCACGGCCAAGGTTTAACCATGCCGAGATGCCTCTCTTCATCACACTGGAAAGGAGGGGCCGTCCAATCCCATGCGCAGAACAGCACCGGCCAGCTCCTAGTAGCCCCAATGGCTCCTCCCAGGCGCTTCAGCATTCAGGGGCCAGACTCCCGGGTGTCTGTTGGGCAGACTCCTTGGGGCCGATTCATGGAACAAATATGCGCTGAAAATCGTGGCGCAAGCTGGCGCAAGCGTGAAAAAGCAAGCGTGCGATTCATGGAAGGGCCTGCGCGTGTTTACTCCGGGATGTGTGCCAAATCCGAGCGTGGCACGCACGGGCGCACACGTTACAGCAACATCCCGAACGCTGTGCACGACGTGCACAGCAAAAGCGTACAACGTCAGTGCACACACCAAAAAGGGGGCGGAACACGGGGCGTAACATGCGGAATGGGGAACAAAGCGTGAAAAAGAAGGCGTAACTGGCCCGCGCATGCCAAAAGACGCGCACAGGCGTCAACACGTCCGCCACACGAAGGAAGGCAGAAGCGTCCCCGTGCGCAGTATAAAAGTGCGCGCAAACAACAAACACGTATATACAGCTACATGCCCCATTTGTCGCAGCACTGAGCTGGAGGAGGAGAATAGCCAGGCCCTGAATTTTTTTGCCCCGGACCTGCCTTTTTGGGATGCCCGACGACCAGGTCCATGGCAGGTATAGGTTTCCAACTCGTATCATCCTAGACCTGGTCAGGGAGTGGGAAGATGCTCAAATGTCCTGCATTTTCTGAGCACTGGGTCATTTCAGCGGACAACTGCCATAGTTGGGGGTGTCTCACAGGCCACGCAGTCACGCTGCCTACACCAGGTGTTGTCAATCATGACTGCGTGCCCCTCTGTCCGCTTGCACATTACATGCCCAGAACACCCGCAGAAAGGCAGGTCGTGGTCCAGGACGTTTACGGGGTGGCACACTTCCCCAAAGTGCTAGGTGCCATTGATTGCACCCATGTGGCCCTACGTCCACCTAGGGCCACTGAGCACATCTACCAAAACCGCAAGCACTGGCATTCCATCAATGTACAGCTGGTATGCAATGCCAAGGGAATCATCACCTCTGTCTATGAAAACTACCCTGGCACTACCCATGACAGTTTCATAAACAGAATGTCCGCCCTGAGCAGGACCCTGGAAGCTGGGAAGCATGGCGACACATGGCTCCTAGGTGAGTACAAATGCCTGTGCACATGCATGCATGTCACACACAGACAAATACACAAACCCAACTAATCACAACCATAATCACCTCCCAAGGGGACAGTGCCTACCCTCTGAGCAACCCCATGATGACGCCAATCCGGAACCCCACCACACCACCCCAGGTAAGATACAACACTGCCCATATTGCAACCAGCGGAATAGTGGAGTGCACATTTGCAGTGCTTAAGTCACGCTTCCGCTCCCTTGACCACTCTGGCCGACAGCTACTATATGCACACCCAGTAGTGTGCGGGATCATTGTGGCAGTATGTGTCTTGCACAATGCTGCAACACAGTGGGACGTTCCGGTGGACATGGTGGTGCCCGCACATCCCCAACCACATGCACAGGCGCTGCCAATGGGAGGGGAAAGGGCATGTGGCGTGGCAGCCCGGACCCAGCTTGTGGCCACATTTGTCACCTAAACTCCCACCCCTGCGGAGTGCACACAGACCTGGCACATACCAGGTGACAATCAATGATGACAAAGAGACAGTCAACTGTCACAACCCTACCTTTTGGTTGTGGAGTCTGACAAACTCTATAGGCATCATCTTTTACATTGTGTCTCACAGCACCTTCAGTGCAGTGACACAGGGAAGTCTTCCAGATTTCCCAAAGGTTTAAATACCTTCTCTGGGATACACTACTGTTTCCCAGAGCAGTGAAGTGAAATTGACTTTACTGGCCTTTGTATCTTTCTAGACCCAGCACACACTATCTTACCACAGGGTGCTGGAGGGCTTACTTAGTATAGCTTCTCATGTAAGAATTGTATGTTACCCTTTCTCACTGAATGGCTGGTGGCAGTGGTTTACTTTTTACTAGCATTATGGGATTTTACTGTGGGCTGCGTTCGCAGCCACGGTAAAGCACCCATGGGTGCTATTTCTGTCAAAATGGCCCCTGTCTTCTTTTTTCACCATTTCTTTATAGAAAGGTCCTTCTTGAGATTTACTCTGCATGCCAAACTAGGTTTGGTCCCTTTATTTGTTTTGCCTTTGGTGGGATTCACGGGTGAAGACTGCCTCTGGCTCCAGGGTGTCTGGTGGGGGCAGGAAGCAAGCGAGGTGCCCGAAATTCCCTGTGCTTAGTCTCCTAGGAGACAGGAATGCACTCTTAGGTGATTGGCTGGCTGTCTGCTGGGTCAGTGACAGTTAACCTGGAATGAATGGGAGCAAGCTGCATAAAAGGCGAGGCTTTTTTGGCTTGGAAGGCAGAGTTGACCACTGGATGAAGGAATCCGAAGATGAACTTGAAGAGGACAACTGCAGCAACCCCTGGACCGTTGGTTTGCCCGGTGAAGCCCTGCTGCTGTGCTGAAACTCCAAATTCGTATTGACAGAGAAGCTCCTGCAAGGTCACCTTCTACCTTTGAGTTGGTGGGACCAATCAACTCCAAAGTAAGCCACCTGGATGTCCTCTCAATGCTGGTCGAGTCTACACTACAGTCGCTGCTGGAACCGGATAGCCAGGGAGAAGAACACCAGTTTGTGTGCGTTGCTTTTAAGCTGGCCAAGAGCTCCAGGAAGATCCTCCGGACTCCCAGGAAGCAGGACTGGCCGAGCCAGAGTCCCCTCAACAGAGTGTGGGACCCCAGAAGCATGGAAAGCCCATTTTGACAGCCAGGAACCACGATGGTGCTAATTGGAGTAGACGCGAGGAGCTGAAACACCGAACAGCCACTTATTTGAAGATTGCCGGTTGCAAGCGGTGACCATCCCATTGCAGTTCAGGAGTCCCCAGACATCCTCCCTCTTGTCCTCATGACTGAGGCCCAGGAACAGGGAGATCTACAGGGCTGCACCAGAACAGAAGTCATCTGCTGCACTTTTTCCTAACCCTAAAGGTACTGTACAATCTAAGAGAGCTTCCCTCTTGTTGTGTAACCCCTTGTCCTTGTTGGAGACTTGCTTGTTTGCATTTGTAGAGTTGCTGTCAGCTTCTTTACTTCACATCAGCTTGTGGTCCTTCTTTGATTTCCTTCTATCCTACAAGACTTTTTAAAACATTGTGAAAGACTTTCTACTTGCCTGCAAGAAATGCTTCAGTTCACCTTGACTTTTGCTAACTTAACATTGGCTGGCCTGGCTCCCTGATTGACTCTTCTCTCCTCTGTTTAAGTATGTTTTGCCTTCCTTCCAGGAAAGGTTTAACTAACTTTGCTTTGGGGGTTATTTAAAGTACTTACTTGATTTAGAATAACTGTGTGGATACTTGTTTTATTCTGATCCCTCTTTTCTTTGACACTTCTCCCAAGATATTCTAAATGCAAACAGTGATATATTAATGTCAACAGCACCCTACTATTGAAGTCACCTGTGGGTGTAGGGAGTGCCTGTATGCCATCCCAGATGGGTATTTGCTGTTTTAGAAAGCTAAGAGTGTGTATTGTTGGAGTGTATTTGTGTGGTGTTTTATATCGCTCCCTTCTGAAGAAGGCTTACTCCAACAGACTGATAAATAAATTAATAATTGTTTTATCAAGAAATCTTGTGTGTAAGGTGTGCTACTTTGAACCTCTGTGTAACTTCCCTACAGCTCACATTGACCCCTCTTGAGATAAGCCTGGATACTAATCCACACTACCAACCTGTGTAGTACAGACTTATACCAAAGGTTGGGTTGCTATTGTCAGGAGGTCAGGGTTGTTGTAGTACACCCTAGAGTACTGCATACAATCTTGCCTAACAGTCAGTTTTCTATGAAAGGATAGTTTATTATGGTTTGCTTCCAAGGCATTGCCATAAATAAATGATTATTTAAGCACATGAAATGCAAAGCAAACCTTAATAAATATTTATATCAACTAAATCTGGGAAGATGTGCTCAGTTGCTTAAATTGTCCACATCCCGTTTTCACCATTTAGCCAAAGTGTGTGATCCTGGGCATATCATTTAATCATACTGTCTTATCTGCAGTTCTATAATTGATTCACAATTATAAAATTGAAAATACATTATGTTTATATATCATGCTGTTATTCAAAAAAGCCTAATGTCTATTAAGTTTCTCCATATATAATAATAGTGCAATTTTAGTATTTTGCACCACAACGTTATTTGCCACTTGACTTACTTATGGCAACATATTCTAAAGTCGCTCCAATGGTGCCTCCAAGTATCAAAGACTGGTGATGCTCCTTGCGATGTCCTTTTCTGTGAAGTCATTTCTGTTGGTGCAATCCATATGTAAATTAGGAGGTTTGCACGCATTGTGCCCCAGAGCGGCAGGACAGAGCTCTAACATATAAGTTCCCTGCATCAGTAATGATTCTAGAGTTTTATTTTTGGTTGTTGTGTTAAAATGCCATCTGCCACAAATGTTTCCAAAAAAATAGATTGGATTAGGGGTGGGCGGTTTGGGTGTGCCAATGAGACCGTATTGAATTGTGCGCACTGCATTTGAGGGAAAAAGTTGCAGGAATGTTTTCGTGGCTCTCCCCCCCACTCTTGAAATGCTAGATACTTCTCTGCCCCCGTACCTGGACTACTCTCTCTGCAGTTCTGCCGGGTGACCGCCAGCATGGCACACACACAGGACTGCAATACACAGGGCTGCAGTGTAGTGAGTTCTTCTCTTGGCATGCCGGAATCCTCCTCCCTTCCATGCCATACACAGGACACTACTTGTGATTTCCATTATCTAACTGTAAACCCTACTAGTGTTGCACAACCTAACTAATTCTTTATGCCAAAGGTGTGTACATCGACTATTTAAAGTATTGTTTCTTTGACCTTGCCTTAGTTTGTCTCGTCTCTCAGCCCTAGGTTTATGGGCCGGTAGGGCGGTTTTAGCTGGTATCGTTTTTCACCTGTACAGTATTGGTAAGGAGTAGAGTTTCATGGGCCGGTAGGCTGCCTCAGCTGGTCTTGTTTATCGCCTATATGGTTCTGGTAAGGAGTAGAGTTTCATGGGCCGGTAGGCTGCCTCAGCTGGTCTCGTTTATCGCCTATATGGTTCTGGTAAGGAGTAGAGTTTCATGGGCCGGTAAGCTGCCTCAGCTGGTCTCGTTTATCGCCTATATGGTTCTGGTAAGGAGTAGAGGTTCATGGGCCGGTAGGCTGCCTCAGCTGGTATCGTTTTTCACCTGTACAGTATTTATTTTATTTATTTGCATTTATAAAGCGCACAGAACTGCCCTGGGGCATCGTGGCGCTGTTACAGCAGACTTAGTCATGAACACAAGCATAGGAATGTGTTTACAGATGTAACCGAGTTACATAGTACATTTCACATTGGTAATAAACATTGAGCTTAAAGGTTATGCTATGCTGTGGATACAATGCAAGCATGAGAGTGAATGTGGCAGACTTTAGCGGAATAGGAGGGTTTTGAGGTTTTTACGGAAGGTATGGTATGATTTTTCGTTCCTTAGTGAGGTAGGTAGGGAGTTCCAGTTTTTTGGTGCGAGGTGTTGGAAGCTGGTTCCTCCCGCCCTGGATCTTTGAAACGTGGGGACATCAATCATGTTGGTGCGGTGAGCTCTGGTGGGTCTGATGGAGGCTTTCGGTGTGATGGGTAAGGAGTAGAGTTTCATGGGCCGGTAGGCTGCCTCAGCTGGTCTCGTTTATTGCCTATATGGTTCTGGTAAGGAGTAGAGTTTCATGGGCCGGTAGGCTGCCTCAGCTGGTCTCGTTTCTCGCCTATATGGTTCTGGTAAGGAGTAGAGGTTCATGGGCCAGTAGGGCTGTCTCAACTGGTATCGTTTCTCACCTGTATGGTACTGGTAAGGAGTAGAGGTTCATGGGCCGGTAGGGCTGCCTCAACTGGAATCGTTTCTCACCTGTACAGTACTGGTAAGGAGTAGAGGTTCATGGGCCGGTAGGGCTGCCTCAGCTGGTATCATTTCTCACCTGTACATTGCTGGTAGGGAGTAGAGGTTCATGGGCCAGTATTATTTCTCACCTGTACGGTACTGGTGAGGAGTATAGTTTTGAAGAGGAAGTGCCAAGCACCATTTGCACTCCAGCCGCTCCTTTTGAAGTACCAGGAACATTCACGCCAAAATATGTGACGTATGATGAGCAAATAAACCAGCAGAGATTCGCAGTTGGGCTCTGTCCAGTACCTATCAAAATAACAGCACCTATTGAAGTACCAACACCTAAGAAGACCTGGACAGTAAGGTACACATTGAGAAAACCATATCGACAAGTGAAACAGAATAATGATTGTCCGAATGCAATACCCGAAGAAGCCAAAAAGATATTGAAGGAAGACGAATGGTGACGTCACAAGAACCCGGACTGACACACATATAGAAGATATAATGACCTGAGAATGATGACAAAAGAGACGAAATACCATCGATAAGCAACATCCTGAGCCTAGAGTGAAACAATTGATGTCAAGATGTCAGAAATGTATGCTACTTGCACATTGAAGATATTCAGTTAGTTTAAACGTGTACAGATGCAGGAAACCGCAAGGAGCACAGAAATTGTGAGGCTTGCTTATGAAGAGTAGTAAAATATATTGCGCCAGCGCCACCTATACATATATCTACCTCAAGGAGCACTTTATATAAGTATACTTCCACTACGCACAAGAGCAGAATCAACCAGAGGTTACTAAAGGTCTCAAGAGAAGAGTTTTGCAGCAAACAAATTGAGAATGAAAGACGGAGAGAAACTCAGCCGAAGGTAACCATGCCAAGAAGCCAAGGTCGTATCAGCTAGGACAGACCAACAACGGATACAATTAAAGAGAAAGAACAACAGATCATCCTGTTCGGAAAGGTCAAGATAAGCCACAGATGGCAGACGACAGGCAGAATTAAATCAAATACATGAAATTGCATGAAAGAAAGGCCGATTTCATGGTGTCAGAATCATGTGACCTGGCTGTTAAGCTGCGCGTCTCTGGAGTGCTGAGTACCTGAAGTTTCAGTTGCTGGTCTCGCCGGTGACGCCAGACTGGTAGACCTTCAAATAGAATGCAGAAATTGTAACGCTAGGAAGCGACCCCGACCCAACCCTAATGGAACAGGGATGGATTGGAATCACCTCCCGACGCCACTGGCTCACCTCCCTGCGGATTAAAGTGACGCCGGGACAGTGCAAGCACTGACAGGGAGGTGATGAGGTGTTGAGCTGGTATGGTCCGGTAGAGGTTCACAAACTGGAGGATTGAGAAGGTCTTCAAAGATGTCCAGGCACGATCCTCCAAGGCAGATGATAATCAGGAGGGCTGGCACCCAGAGCCAAACAGGCAAGGAAGATCCGGGCAAACAAGGAGATCAGGAAGAGAGTGGAACCCAGGGAACAGGAAGGCCCAAGGAGAGGGGAGAAAGCCAGGAGGGGGGACCCACAACCTCCTAAGGGCCACAGAGCCAAGGGAAACTAATCCCAACAGAAATGAACCCAGGAGGAAAGGGGAAACTGGAAGGCAGGAACCACAAGGAAGGGACCCAACAGGAGCTAAGGCAGCCCGAGAGGCCAGGGAACCGGACAAGGAAGCAGGTGCCAAGGAGCAGGAACCTGATGCAAGGGCACCAAGCGACGGTAAGTGGGGAACAAACCGCGTTAAGACGCGATCTGTAGAGGGCCGGATGCTATTTACAGCGTCCGGCACGAAAGCGAGGCTCGGAACGCTAGCGGGGCTGCGCATGCATAGCGGCCGAGCGGGCACCAGAACGAGGCTTGGAACACAAGCTTGTCTGCCCGTTCCTGGTCACCGGCGAGGTTCGCGCATGCAAGCGAAGGTGTCGAGCGCCGGCCCGCTGCCTACAGCCACGCTTCCCAAGCCGGTAATATGGGTACAACTGCCACGTCCGGGGACGGATGCGACGAGAAGGCCAGGTAAGTGTCCTAACACCATACCCCCCTCCGGAAAGACCGGAAGAACCCGGCTTCCAAGGAAAACGGGCATAAAATTCCCTAACCAAACGAGGGGCATGAACGATCACAGGCAGGATAGCCCTTCCAGTCAATCAAATACTGAAATGTACCCCTAAAGAGACGGGAATCACATATTTCCTGCACCTCAAATTCCGGGAAACCTTCAACGTCAATAGCAGCGGGTCGGGGGCAGGCACGATGGAAGGGATCTGAATGATAAGCCTTTAAAAGAGATACATGAAAAACAGGGTGGACCCTCCAGGATTCTGGCAACCTAAGTTCAAAAGCTACTGAAGATACCCTCTTGACAATCGGAAAGGGGCCTAAAAACTTGGGAGCTAATTTCAAGGGTACGTTCCGTGCAGGCAAATATCTGGAAGATAACCACACAAGATCTCCCACTCGGAATGGTGGCTCAGGGCTCCGATGTTTATCGGCCTGTCTCTTCATGGTCTCACGTGCCTTGGCCAGGGTACCAGCTGCTCGACGCTGCAGATTCTGGATATCGGTGACAAGGCGATCCGCCGAAGGAACATTACTTGATTGTACTGGCGTAAAAGGCAGCAATCTGGGATGAAGGCCAAAGGTACAGAAAAAGGGACTTAGTCCGGTTGCAGAATGAACTGAATTGTTATACGCAACTTCGGCCAAATCGAGATGCGACATCCAATTTGTTTGGGAGGCATTGGCAAAACAACGGAGGTACTGTTCTAACGTTTGGTTTGTCCTATCTGTCTGTCCGTTGGTTTGTGGATGATAGCCAGAACTGAGTGCCCTATGGATGCCTAAATGCTGGCACAATTGACCCCAAAAGGAAGAGATGAACTGAGAACCACGGTCAGATATTATCTTGACAGGTAATCCATGCAGACGATATACATTGTGCAAAAAGGCACGTGCTACTAGAGCAGCCGTGGGAATTCCTGGGAAGGGAATGAAGTGGGCCATCTTGGTGAAACAGTCGACGATAACCATGATACAGGTATGACCTTCGGAGGGCGGAAGGTCGACAATGAAATCAGTGGCGATTGTATGCCAAGGAAAAGGCGGTGTTTCCATGGGATGTAAAAGACCTACAGACTTCATGCGTGGAACCTTGACCTGGGCACAGATGGGACAGCATTCCACATAACGTCTGACTTGCAAAGTCCATTTAGGCCACCAAAAATGTTGAGAAATGAGTTCTTGCGTAGACCGAATACCACGGTGACCCCCTATCTTGGAGTCGTGAAAGCTTTGTAGGATTGTCTTGCGAAGCTCATCCGTGGGTAGGTATAACCTATTCTGGAAAAAAAGCAATCCGTCCTTCTCCCTCAACTGGTGACGTCTCATCAACGTATCCCGAGAAGAATCAGACAAGGTAGCTTGTACCACCCTATGCAAGAACGATGGCAAAGCCAGTAGAAAATGCTTGGGAGCAATCACAGGCTGGTCACGTCCTTCATGTTGCACATCATCAGCCAAAGAACGGGAAAGAGCATCCGCCTTCACATTACTGCTACTGGGTACATAGGTGACATGGAAATCATACTGTGAGAAAAAAAAAGCCCATCGAGCTTGGCGGGAGGTCCGACACTGCAGAGAGCGTAGAAATTGCAAGTTTCGATGGTCAGTGCGTACCTCCACCGGAAAGCGTCCTCCGAGGAGATGATGGCGCCATTCTTCAAAGGCGGTCTTGATGGCCAGTAGTTCCTTTTCGATAATGGGATAGTTCCGTTCACTAGCCGTAAGTTTTCTGGAGTAGTAGGCTACAGGGAACTCCATTCCAATGCTCGGATCCATCTGAAGTAGAACGGCTCCCACAGCAAAATCCGAAGAGTCGGCTTCCACGATAAACGGCTGGTCGTCTTGGGGATGATGTAAAATAGGCGCGGAACTAAAGGCCTTCTTTAATTGCTCAAAAGAGGCGGCAGCATCATGCCCCCAAACAAAGATTCTCTTACTGCTGGTCAAACAGGTTAAGGGTGCAGATAATTGCGAAAAAGATGGAATGAATCTCCGGTAGAAATTAATGAATCCAAGAAAACGTTGAAGAGAATTTCTGTCGCTGGGAACTTTCCATTCTAGGATTGCACGAACCTTGGCTGGATCCATGTGTATACCCGACGCACTGATTACATACCCAAGAAATTCAATGTGGTCTTGGTGAAAAAGACATTCCTCAAGCTTAGCGTAAAGGTTATTCACATGTAGCTGCCGAAGTACCTCTTTTACATGTACTATGTGCTCTTCGAGATTTCTTGAAAACACCAATATGTCATCCAAATGAACCCAGACTGAGGTCCCGATTAAATCAGAAAATATATGATCCATTAGACGCTGAAAGACAGCTGGGGCATTACATAGCCCAAAAGGCATAACTCTGTATTCATAGTGCCCGCTTGGAGTCTTGAAGGCCGTCTTCCATTCATCTCCGGCCTTTATCCGTACCAAATGGTAGGCTCCACGGAGATCAAACTTGGAAAATATTCTTGACTCGCGTAAAGATTCCAAAATGGATCTAATCAAGGGAAGTGGGTATCTATCCTTTCTAGTGATGTTGTTTAGTTGGCGATAATCAACACACAGGCGCAGGGTACCCTCCTTCTTTACAAAAAACAGTGGGAATCCTGCCGGTGAATTAGAAGGAGCAACATACCCTTTCTGAAGATATTCTTCAAGATACTCCTGCAAAACCTCCTTTTCTTGAGCGGTCAGGGAGTACACCTTGCCATGTGGAATCACAGCGGCGGGCAACAGGTCGATGGCACAATCAAAAGATCTGTGAGGAGGTAAGGGAATGTCCTTAGGTTCAGAGAAAACCTCATGAAATTCAGCATATTCAGAGGGAACTGAAGAAACAGAGAGTAAGCCTGGCACACCAACCCCTTCAGTCTGGGTGGCAATCGATGATTGCGTTGAAGAAGAACCGATATGGCAACAGTCCTGCACACAACGATCAGAGCTGAAAACCAAGGTCCGAGTCTGCCAGTTGATGTTGGGGTTATGGTGTAACAACCAAGGCAATCCCAAAATGATCGGATAAGAGGGAGTCTTGATGACATCCAGAGAGATCTGTTCGTGATGTTCTTCAATCCACAAACTCAGTGTCTCGGAATATTGATGGACCGGACCTGAATCCAACGGGGTACCGTCAATAACTTCCACCACTGAAGCACAATTCTTTTCAATCAAGGCAATACCATTCCTGATGGCAAAATCAGCGTCCATATAATTTCCAGAGGCTCCACAATCCAATAATCCCAGTACCTTAATGGGTTCTTTTCCTGACCAAGAGACCTTGAGTGTTAAGACCATAAGCACGACTGGTTGCATGGGTTGTCGGACCTGTGCTGAATCGGGAAGGACTGTAGAAGAAGAGAGGCCCATCGTCGCCTTTCCCCTAAACGATAGGCCATTCAGTTTTCCGACTTCCGAAGTGGTCTTAATGGACAAGTACTGAGATAATGGCCAGAGGCCCTGCAATACAGGCACAACCGTAGGTCATGTCTATGTTTCTTCTCGGCATCAGATAGGGGACCTCTGACCGCTCCCAGTTGCATAGGTTCAGGAGTTGGTTCAGACGAGGTAGATGCTTTGGCTGGCACTGGAATGAATCTTGGAATTCACCTTTCCAAACGGCGCCTCTCACCCCTTCTCTCAGACAACCTGTGATCGATCCGCATCACTTGTTCTTGCAATGCTTGCAGGGTTTCAGGTTCTGGAATATGGAGAAGTTCATCCTTATATTCGTCTCTCAACCCCCTACGAAAAAGGGTTTTCTGAGTAATCTCAGGCCATTGTGAATCGGTGGCCAGCTGGCGAAAACGGCTGATGTAGGTGATTATATCACTGGATCCTTGCTTCAGGTCCATGAGCTGATTTTGCGCAGCAGCGGCGAGGTTGGGAGACTGGAACACCTCCAGAAAAGCCTTCTCAAAGGCCACAAAATCCTCCAGAACTGGACTCTTGGCAGCTACCAAAGGAGTGGCCCAGGCCAATGCGTTTCCAGTGAGATTTCCCAAAATGTACCCAATCTTGGCCTTATCCTGGTTGAAATGCGTAGGGCGGCACAAAAAATGTATTCTACAATGATTGCAAAATTCTGCCACCCGTCTAGGATCTCCGTCAAATTTTATTGGGCTGGTCTGAGCCATCACAGACTCTGGAGAAGTACTGGGGGTAGCCCCTTGAGCTACCAGCTGACGTAAGGCCAAATTCTCCTGATGCAATACTGTCATCTCGGTGCGTAGGGCCCTGATCTCATTCCTCAATTCCTCAGAATCCTCCATTTCAGAATCGGAACTGGTTGTTAGGCGTCTTAATCTGTTAAGCTGCGCGTCTCTGGAGCGCTGCGTACCTGAAGTTTCAGTTGCTGGTCTCGCCGGTGACGCCAGACTGGTAGACCTTCAAATAGAATGCAGAAATTGTAACGCTAGGAAGCGACCCCGACCCAACTCTAATGGAACAGGGATGGATTGGAATCACCTCCCGACGCCACTGGCTCACCTCCCTGCGGATTAAAGTGACGCCGGGACAGTGCAAGCACTGACAGGGAGGTGATGAGGTGTTGAGCTGGTATGGTCCGGTAGAGGTTCACAAACTGGAGGATTGAGAAGGTCTTCAAAGATGTCCAGGCACGATCCTCCAAGGCAGTTGATAATCAGGAGGGCTGGCACCCAGAGCCAAACAGGCAAGGAAGATCCAGGCAAACAAGGAGATCAGGAAGAGAGTGGAACCCAGGGAACAGGAAGGCCCAAGGAGAGGGGAGAAAGCCAGGAGGGGGGACCCACAACCTCCTAAGGGCCACAGAGCCAAGGGAAACTAATCCCAACAGAAATGAACCCAGGAGGAGAGGGGAAACTGGAAGGCAGGAACCACAAGGAAGGGACCCAACAGGAGCTAAGGCAGCCCGAGAGGCCAGGGAACCGGACAAGGAAGCAGGTGCCAAAGAGCAGCAACCTGATGCAAGGGCACCAAGCGGCGGTAAGTGGGGAACAAAACGCGTTAAGACGCGATCTGTAGAGGGCCGGACGCTATTTACAGCGTCCGGCACGAAAGCGAGGCTCGGAACGCTAGCGGGGCTGCGCATGCGTAGCAGCCGAGCGGGCACCAGAACGAGGCTTGGAACACAAGCTTGTCTGCCCGTTCCTGGTTACCCGCGAGGTTCGCGCATGCAAGCGAAGGTGTCGAGCGCCGGCCCGCTGCCTACAGCCACGCTTCCCAAGCCGGTAATATGGGTACAACTGCCACGTCCGGGGACGGATGCGACGAGAAGGCCAGGTAAGTGTCCTAACACTGGCAAGCAGAAGGGATGAGACTTTCACACCTACGCATGAACCTTTGCCATAGTCAATACTCCTTAAACTTTCCCAGACCAAGAAGCAGATTTGTGGCCAACTACAAAGAAATAATTGGCACATGACCACTGAAGTGATGATTGATTGTAACAATAATTGGAGGGCAGCTGGGGTGCAGACGAACTCCCTGCACCTGGCCGGCTATTCTGCATGCTGCTAAGCCAAGTGGAAAAGTATGAGTGGGGTTGATGCCAACCCAATCATAGTGGACCGTGTTTTCTAGGGTCCTATAGTTAGTAGAATCAATGAGACGTGGTAATTTTAGTGACATTTACAGTAGCCATTTTGAAGGAAGGGCTTAGTTTCCCCATCTGACATTGTTTATCCATTCCCCTCTCCCTGTTACCATATACAGATATAGCACCGATATTAAAGTTACCGTCCTAGAACCAATCAAGTTGCATGCTAAGGGCCTCAATACATGTTATGCGGTAAACCATGGTGCTATTAGCACCATGTTTGCCGCCGGTACCATACCGGTACCACCATGGAGAAAAGGGGAATTACCACCCCATTCCAAGGTTGGCGGGGCGGTAATTCCCCCTTTCTCCATGGCCCTTCCCCATTCCCATTTTTGCCCCATAGGGCATAATGGGAATGGGGAAGGCGGTAATTACGGTACCGCAAATTGCGGTACCGTAATTAGCACCAAGGTCCCTTTGCGGGTCCCAACTTTAACGGCTGGTCTACACCAGCTGTTAAGGTCGGGTCCCGCAATGGGACCTAGTAGTAAGGCGGTAAGGGTTTACCGGTACCAGTGCCCTTACCGGTACCGGTAAACCCTTACCGCCTACCGTGTAATGAGGCCCTAAGTCTTAAGAGTTATACACCAGTGATGACAAGTTTTTGGTATAAATGTTATGTTTTTTCTGAAATTAATTGGAGTTGTGGAGAGAAGGAAGATCGAGTGATTGCTGATATTCATTGAACTCCCCGAGTTTTTGTACTTGTCATTAAATGGACTTCCTTTGCCAAACTATTGAGTTGTCATTATTCATTTGGTGCAAGAGTGTGAATCTGCATCCCCATCTATCTCAAGGGTGCTGCTACAAATCTTAAAGTGCTGTTTGGAAACTCGCAGCCCCATGGGCCGGCTGGGGTCCATCCTGCACACTTGGTAGCAGAGATTGATGGTTTCGATTAGAAACGATTAGAGAAGACACCCATTGGCCGTCGACATGAGTAACTCCAGGTCCTCGGCAATATCACAAGTCCTTTGCCATCCAGCTGAATATAGTGAGAAGCTCCCCGTAGATAGTGGTTAGTTTAAGTAAAAAACCATGCAGGCTAGGTCCGAAGGAACCTTTGATTTCACCCAAGAATCCCTTCCCACTTCTACGAGCAGCCGATGGGACGAGCAGCATGGAGAGGCGGTAACGAAGGCGGTGAACCCGAGCGTCCGGAGAGGAAAAAAATGTGAACGGTGAGTGAAAAAGACTAAATGATTTGGCAAAAAGTTGCATGCTTTAAAACAAGTAAGGGAAGGTAACGGAGGGAGGAGTGAATAAAAAATAACAGCAGAGTAAGAGTATATCATATATATAAAGGGAAAATATTGACTTGAGGGTGGCCGAGCAATAGAGAGAGATACCGGGAGAATAACCGAGAGAGGAATATACGCCCAGATACCTAGGTTTTAATAGAGCGCTAGAAGAAGCCTTCATTTAAGCTCCAGAATTAATTGGACGATATAGGAGACAAGAATCGATTAAAGGCGATCTGAAAGAAATGGGCTTACATTCCATGTCGGAATAATAATAGGGGCAGAATGTATCTGAGGAAGCAGATGGCATGAGATTTATGTAGCCAGCCGGAGTCTGTCATATAAGTTTTGTGTTTCTTCTTTTTTCTGATGTCACAAGAAAAGAACATTTTGGGGGGAGAATAGCATGAAAGTTGTGCGATTGAACAGAAAAAATGTTGTAGAGCATGAAATGATGGATGTTGTTTGAGAAAATAAAAAAAGTTTTTGTGAAAAGACGGAATTGGAGCTTGCAACGATTGGTGCTCACTCATTTTATTGACCTTGTTTTGTGAAACGTAAAATATAATTAAGTATTACATAAGGAGAGGATAAACAAGGTTAAGCATGGAAGACATAACCCCATTGGTACAAACAGTTGCCGAAACATGCACCTAAGCTGAAACAGTACAGTGCAGAATGGGTTAAAGGGACCGCAAACAAAATGTTTATGCCATGGCCCCAAGGTGGCTCGCTATCTCGCTATCTAAAACGGTCCTGCAACATATGGCGACATATTTGCACGCCACATATACTGGCAAAAGGTTAGACAAACGCCTAGCTAGTTTAGAGCTTTGGAATATGCACTAAGAAAAAGGATAGACAGAAACGAGAACAGTAATATCGTGATGAGCAAGTCAGAAAACAGGAAAAGGCAGAAGAGCAACGAAAACGCAATCATAAGCAGAAAACAGCTGATGATCTGGACAGGCAGGAACAATGGAGAATAGAAGAAGAAGAACAAAAATACAGATGAGGAAATACAAAGGGCAAATGAACAAAGAGATGCGAGGAAACAAGAAGAAGGGTCATAGAACTCAAGCGAAGACAGAGAGCATGGGATCTTGAATATCTGGAAAGAGAGGTTAAAAAACCCGACCCAGTAGTAGACTGGGAAGACACAGAAGAATTCTTTCCCGAGTATGATTCAGTACCAGGCACATCTAGGGCAAATATGGAAGATGACTTCGACACCAGAAGCACCAGAAGCATCGGAGTGACGATTGATAGAATATATGATGAAATGGGGCTAGAACAAGTACCCCAAGGGTAAGGAGAGGACGAGCGTCTTGAGAGCACTCAGTTGTACGACACTGAGGATGTCTCCCGAAGTAGCAGAAATAGATAGCTGTCCCTAGATAGGTTGACACTAACTAGGAATGAGGAAGATGAGAGAAGTTGCACGACTTGGGCACAGACAATATCAGATGCAGAAAGAGAGTAATGCAAAGAAAGAGAAGACCAGAGAAAACGTGAAAAACGATTCTCTAGAGGATAGGGAATAAGATGGTCAGATTCTAGTGGATCTGCACCCAAGACATCAGAGTCAGCCACACAATCAGATCGACTTGAAGAAGCATATTACGGTCAGAGGTGGGTGTCTCCACCGCCCTATGTGAGCAGACTAAGGACATTGCCAGGTAGACGGCGATGCAGGAATATTACCCTTGCAGTGGATAGGAAAATGATGAGAGAGGAAAAGGAGTGCCGTGTGTCACAATTTCCGTTACTCGAAAAAGGAGGAACTAGGCTCCAATATATACCGTGGCCACACATGGATTGAGAAAATCTGAAGAATAAGCTTCCAATGTTGACATCGGGAGCTGGAAAATGGATATATGAGATAGAAAAAATGACGGGAGGGAACACGTTAGCTATCGGGGATATTAAGGGTCTTTTAATCGCCATACTTGGTAATAGAGCTGATGGTGTATGGACACAGGCAGGTTACCCTGGAGTTACTACAGTTAATACTGCACATGACGGAGCACCGTTTAACAATTGCAGAACTGCGGTATGGAAAGCATTAAGAGTGCTATACCCAGATACGTCTGACATTGGAGCTATAATGACACGTAAAATGAAGGAGTCAGAGGATCCTTTGCTTTACATTCAGAATTTCCAAGAAGACTGGGTGCTGGAAACTCGTGAATCTTGGGGGAAATCCATACCCGTGTTTTAGCTTATATTTTGCCAAGGGCTGCCAGACCAGGTACAGTAACAGCTCATCGCAAAAAAAAGATGCTGCACAAAAAGGTGAAGAGGCAAAGTTAGTGCAGAAGAAATTGTCAAAATATGCCATTGAAGGGGCAATGATAACTAACACAGACGGATCAAATATGCAGCAGATCAATAACCAAAGGCAGTTTGATCAAGGCAATAATGGGTTTTAGCCAAGAAGAAGAAGCTTTTGAGGAAGAGGATGGCAGAGTAGTCAGGGATGTTTTCAAGGTGATCAGGGAGGTTTTCAAAACATGCAAAATGGCAATCAGGATATGTCGAATGGCCAAATAATCAGACCACCGCCTATATGTCGGACGTGTGGGATGACAGGGCAGCTAGCATACACATGCAGAAGTCAAGGCATAGTGCAAAACGACCAAGGTACAAGAGTAGGGATGGTGAAACCACCTGTGTTTTTGCAGCAGGGTGGAAATGGAGTTGCACAAAATCGCACTGTGCAGCAGCAAGTGCCGGGAGCACAGCAAATCCCCAAATATGACACATTTTCCACAAGGACAGTCTCAACAGTCGCTGATGCAACTGTTTCAAACAACAAGTACATGGCAGGTACTCAATTCTGGAATAAGAAATAACACTAGTGATGGAGGAAGTCCATTCACTCAACATGGGACAAAGTTATATATGGACTAGGACAGCTCACTGGGAAACCTGATGTGTTCTATCGTATCAGTGACACCAAACCCTCACGAGGAACCAAGAGTACATGTTGTTATAGGGGATAAAGAATATTCTTTGTTAGTTGACACAGATGCAACACGCTTGTGTATACGTGAAGGCAAGTTTTCTTTGTCCGGCGATGCCATAAATACTCAGGGATCCACAGGAGCAACAAGTTGGGTTCCTTTTACAAAAGAACTTCCAGTCTCCACGGGAGAATGTGACGTGAACGTGCAACTACTGTATTCGAAGCAAACCCTAGGGAATATATTGGGACGAGACCTAATGACGAAGTTAAACATGACAATCTCGTTCACGGAGAAGGGCATAGTTATTTCAACTCCAGAAATGCATTATTTAAATGTTTGCGAAATGATTAGAGCATACGCAGGACAAACGGCTATGAGAGCCGTTCCATTGGAACCAGAAATATTTGCTTATGGAGCAAATATTAAAGTATATTAAAGTCATGGCTACCAAACCTTGCAGACAAAACAATGAGAACCCCAGATGAGTTTCTATTCAGGGCAAGAATACCTATGCATGAGGAAAAGGGACACATGTTTTCCTTGACTATACAAGCAGCCATAGTGCAAGAAAAGATGGCGTTGCTTGATGGATATGATGAAGAAGGCAGACAATGGTGCACAGTAATCACCATTGGGGAAGGATACAGATTGACTGACGTCACTGATGACGATCTGTTTCAGGAGCAAACAGGTGGAGATGAAACTACAATTGAGGTTAATCTCGTTTATTGGGTGAAAATGATTTAAAGAGAGGTGCCCCAGAGAATGAGGATGGCACAAAAACATCCTGAATATTTTGATGACGACATGGCAAAAGGGCCTATCTCAGTATAGACTACAGGCCCTTATGACGTAGGCTTACTGAAAATCGGAGAAGTAAAGATTACATTGAAACCAGGAGCAATTTTACCAAAAGCACGACAGAATCCCATGTCTAGGGAAGCAGACAAAGGGATTTTCAAAACAATTTCTGCCATGATGGAGCACGGCATCTTAGTGACGTCAGAGTCATCATATAATACTGCGGTTTACCCTATTAAGAAATCAAAGGGAGGGTCTTGGCATTTAATCCAGAATTTAAGACCAATAAATGATATTGTAGAGGCCGAATTCCCTTTAGTCCCTAACCCAGACACAATATTATGTAATATACGCATTTTTCTCAATCCCATTACACAAGGACTCACAAGATTTGACATCATTAACGTTCAGACAAATTCTTCTGAAAAGTACAAGGTTACCTAAGGGGTACTGTGAGTCTCCTTAAATTTTCAACAGAGTCCTACAGATGGACTTAAGCAATATTGCATTAGAAAGTGTTAACTTGCAATATGTGGATGACATCTTAATTTGCAGCACCGCACAGAAAACATGCAGACACGATTCTGTTCAGCTATTGACGAAACAGGCTGAGAAAGGATATGAAGTTGACAAAGGGAAGTTACAGTATTGTCAACAAGAAGTGCTGTACATAGGCCAACTAATCTCACATGAGGGAAAAGGTTTACCCCTGAAAGAGCTGAAGCCATATTAAACACAGCCAAGCCACACACGATAAAACAAATGCATAGTTTTCTAGGATTATGCAATTATGTCAGGGCATGGGTCTTTGACGAAAGTTCTTATACCAGGCCCTTGTAACAAGCCCTAAAGAAAGCACACTTGACGAAATAAAAAAATGTGTCGACCGATACCATGGAAGAAGGGCTTGTTGAAATAAAAAGGCCATTTGCACAGCATCAGTTTTAGGAATACCCAATTATGCAGAGGAATTCTACTTGTTTTCACACACGAATGGCAGTGTTATGACGGCAGTGCTCACACAGAGGACCACGTTGGGGTACAAGCCCCTAGCATACTAACGTGGGAATTTGGACCCAGTAATGAGAGATCACTTCCCGTGTGAACAAGGTTTGGCTGCCGCAGCGTTCGCCATGAAAAAAGCTACAACCATTGTGATGGGATGCTCAATGATGTTGTTCGTAGAAAACGCATTATTTGCCATTTTATAGAAACCGAAAGGCACATTGACATCTCAGAGAGCTTCTGCTTATGAAGTAATCATATCAAATCCATCAATTAAAATAATTCGATGTAAGATAGTGAACCCAGCTATGTTTATAGCAGAGCCAGTGACTGAAGGAGAGCCAATCCATGACTGTGCGAACTATGATGAATTTTATGATGAAATTCCCAAAGTAAAAAAAAATGCATTGGCTGAAGGGGAAATCATCTTTGCTGACGGTTCCTCGAGAATCGATCAAAATGATGGGTAGAGATATACAGGCATCGCTGTGATGAAGCACACGGCAAATGGAGAATTTCGAGTACTCATTAGTGCGCAATTACCATCTCATTATTCAGCACAAGCTGCAGAATTATTGCAATTGATACTCACGATCGAGAATCACGCAGACCAGGAAGTGGTGGTGTACAGTGACTCCGCCTATGTGACATCGACAGTGCATGCAGGCCCAGCATGCTGGGAAAGGAGGGGCTACCCCCGAGCGGACGGCATGCCTGTGCAGCATGCAGCCTTATTGGACAGGCTCATTAAGGCACTACAACTCCCAGTGGGCATAGCAGTCGTGAAATGTTCCGCCCACAAGAAAGTGACAGATTTTATCTCACAAGGAAATCAAGCAGCAGACACGGAAGCCAAGCATGTGGCAACCAAGGATGAAACAATAATGAATGTGCATGAGAGAATGATTGTTGTGCAAATTGAACCTGAAGGTTATAGTAATATGGAGAAAACCCAGTTAATGGAGCTCCAAGGGGAAGCAGGTCCATCTATACAGCCAGACTCTACCTGTGTGGCCAAATTTCTGGTGAGGGAGGTATTTGCCAGATGGGGGGTATGTGAGGTCATGAGGTCCGACAATGGACCTCACTTTGTAAAGGCAGTATTTGAATAGATCAGCTTGTTGCTTGGTATAAAGCACAAGTTTTCTTTGGCATATCATCCTCAAAAGAGAACAGCATATGTGAGAAGCTCAACGGCTTGTTAAAGGAAAGGATAGCCAAGTTGAAGCTTACTCTAAAGAAGGGATGGCTACACTGTCTTCCACTGGCACTGTATGCGCTCAGAAACCAGCCTGGTTCAGACCACCATCTCACACCACGCAAAATCATGACGGGCAGAAGGATGCTCACGGTGTTAACAACCCGAGATAGAGCTAGATGTGCTGCTCAACTAATAGGGTAAGTGTTAGGATCAGAAATGCAAAATTACTTGAATTGCATGACATCTTGCATGACATCTTGTCTTACTGTAATTTCAGGACAGCTGCAGCGACGACAAGAAGGGTGCAGGGTAGCACAGAACACAGAAGGAGATATTGCAACAAACCAGGTTCATGGTTTACGTATACCACAACTGTTCCCTGCGGACACTGCCCTGGTGAGAAATCACACAAAAATGAAGTGGGATGAGCTAAGGTTCAAGGGTCCCTTCAGAGTGGAGGACCTCACTTCCTCTGCAGTCAAGTTACAGGGAAGAAGAGCTTGGATCTTCTTGGGTGATAATAAGCAATACATCGGAGAAGACCCTCTGCCCTCACCCCACTGCGTCGAGACTTTGGACAACGTGGAAGATTCACAGCACGTGCAGACGAGATCCATGACGAGGCTGCTGACAGTAATTCCTGAGCAGTTCCTTTTGCGTCCAGAATACAGGGAAGACAAGACAAATGTCCCTGTCACAAGGAGATAGCAGGCTAGCGAGCAATGTGTTTTTTCACCTGATCGAAGACTTTCCAGAGCTTGTAGGGGGACCTGCCAGTGTTGATGTCCTCACTTTCATCAGAGACCCAGCGAACTCTACACAGATGAGAATGCTCCTACATGGTATTATAATGCAGGTCGAACATTCGAAACATCATCAAAGTTATCAAGAAGATTTTAAAACTTTCCAGCGAGGGACAGATCTTGAAGGTGTTGTCAGAGAACTTCACTCCTGCCTATGCTGACAAAGAAACGACATGTCATCTGGAGTGAAGCAGATAGGAGGCATTGAATGGGCGGTTGTTTATTTTGAACACGCAAACTAAATACTTGCTGAACTTATTACCTTATTTGACATTTTTGTATATGGAAAAGCGAACTGGTCCCAGAGACAAGCGACAGCCTATTATTCAGGCAAAGAGGATAATCGTTCCAGTATCTGCAACCTGCAAGCAGAGACAGCAGAATCCAGACATAACATTTTCTAGAATGTATTAAAGAGTTAGGTTTTTCCTAAAATGATCGAGATCGGCAGCCAAAATAGTAATTTTGTCCTCCCCAGGACTAGAGACACACACATTGGCCCAGAATTAAGTGCTGTAAATTAACCTATAGAGGAATCATTTACCTATGCATAGTATTAATTATTATAATTGCTATTATTAGTATTATTATTACTGTCATTGACGATTCGAACTGCATTTTTTTATTGGTGCACAAAACGTTCAGATTCCAGTACACCAACCTAATGATGCATGCATGAGACCCACAAAGGTGCCCAGACCTTACATAGTAATTCCAGTCCCTAAAATGTCTGATAAAGGAGTGAATGAACTTGAGATGGATGTGACAGCAAAAAAACACATACATGTGTGTGGCAAATGAATTAAACCACTGGAGACAGGGTAGGCATGGTCAAACCGAGAAGGGGTTAATGAAAGATACACATACGCAAATGATGAGTGTATATACACCAGGTCTAGTGTCAATAACTGCAGAACCACATTCCAAAGAATGGGGGAAGTTTGGACAACCAACAATGAGAATTTCCACACCTAGAGAAGTCAAAAGACAAATGGAAAAAGCTGAACTTTTAAAGAGACAAAGGGAGTAAAAAAATTAATGAACAGAGACAGCATTGACAAGCACACCTAATCCAGCGATGAAAGGGACAAGCACAAGTCCTGCAAAACTATCACGTGCAGAGATGATAGCAGAATCAATATGGCTGTTCATAGCCAGAGCCAGGAAAAGACACAGAGATAAAGAAGGACTAACAGAGCTTTCCACGACTCAGGGAACCCAGATGGAGATGCCTGAGAATCCTCCAGCAAGAAGAAGCTATACGGATGTGTTTAAGGATGTGGTTATAGCAAACTACAGGAAAACCTAAAGGATGAGAAGAGGCACACAAGAAAACAATAACAAATTAAACGACTGGACAGCACAGCACACTTGGGAAATAACATATGGTACCAACATATGAAGGAAGTCGGAAGACAAACTTCAGAGGAAGAATGCTTTGTTTGTGCACTGTTACCATTCAGTATGGGGAAGTCAACAATCTTCGTGGTTATGGAAATAGATGTCAAGACAGCGCACTGACTATCACACATAGCAATGTGCAAGACCAGAGGCCAGTTTATGTGATGCCTCACTGAAATGGGCAACTGAAGCAACTGATCCAAATGAAGACAATTATGTGCAGGACATAAAGATGAGAAACAATGGCAAAACAAACAACATTGTGATCGGGTATGAGAAACCTGGAGTTAAAGGAGCAGAGATCAGGAGGGAAGCAAACAAAAAACTGAATATCCAAGGGAAAACAAGTTCGAAGTTGGAAAGAAAGAGGCCAAATGCAAATTTGAGGAACAGTGCTTTCTCCAGACGGATGGGAGAAAGGAATAGTGATCTGCAGAGCATGAATGGTCATTGGTCGTTACCAGCCCACCATTGACATAGTGCAAAATGGATGGAAGCCACTATAGCCAAAGCTTGCCAAACTACTGACATGGGTCAATGACAGAGGAGGATGTTGCAGATAGTACCATTGGAGAGCCCTAAAATCTGTTTTAGAAATAATGGTACAAGAAAAATGGGAAAAAAATTAGAACTGTGGACGAGTGTTTGATGCTCCAGGAATGAGACATGGAACAGCAGTGATCATGGATCATTATTTGGCGTTTGGATCCAAAGCATATATCAGACTACCGAAGAATTGGGGAGGTGTATGCACACTAGTGAATGCCCATGTTGCAGCATTGGTGATTCCAAAAAGTGATCTGAATATTGACAGTTTCCCGAAAGCAGATGCTCACCTAAGGAAGTGGAGATCTGTGGAACTGATGAGCTGAATGAAGAGAGAAAATTACTTCTCTGCAAAATCCATAGAACCTTTCGATGCTATCCCATATGAACACAGACTGTTCAGTCAGACTTCATCAGTATTCACAACAATTCTGATGCCAAGATTTCAGGTTGGAGCAAATACAAAATGGTTGCAGATAACCAGATGGGAGTTACTGCAGACCATCAACACGGCCATAAAAGGATTCAATGCAATCAAGGAAGCGTTAAGAGCGATTCGACTACTGACTCTCCAGAATAGATATGTCCTTGACATGATCACAGCAATGGATGGAGGTGTTTGTGCTAAAACTGGAGAATCATGGTGCACATTTATACCATCACACAATGACGAAAATGGAACTTTAACAGAAGCCATAGGTATGCTAAAAAAGGTACAGAATCAGATTATTGATGAAACCGACGAAGTTGATGATGACAGCAGATTTGGATCACTGTTTTCATGGGTTCTTCAGAGGATGGCAGATGCATTCACATTTCTAGGAGCCCTGTTAGTAATGATATTGCTTGGATTTTGTGTTATCAAGATAATAATCTCTCAGTGCTAGAAAACTGAAAAAAGGCCATAGGGATGAAGATCATGATTGATGTCGAGTCAGGATGGAAGCTGAAGGACCTGACTGATGAAGAAATAAGAG
This sequence comes from Ambystoma mexicanum, assembly GCF_040938575.1. NCBI lineage: Eukaryota > Metazoa > Chordata > Amphibia > Caudata > Ambystomatidae > Ambystoma > Ambystoma mexicanum. The sequence continues at coordinate 26,620,336 of NC_090935.1, forward strand.
ACTTTGTAGAAGCCAGCATTTATGCCCCAGAAGGAACAAAGTTTTGATATCCAAGGAAACAGAAATTATGTGGGAAGATGGATTTATTGCAATCCAAGTGGAGAATGTCAACTAATGACATGGAACAAAGATGAGCACGTAAGAACAGCCGGATGCTTGAAGGGAGTCATAAAGATATGTACCCCAAAGAAATATTTGTTCAGTCCTTTATGTCTGGATCCAGAGGACGAAATAAAGGTGGATACAAAGGAAGAAGTAAGAGTAGTTGATGAATGGCCCAGAGGGGGGAGTGAAGAGGAAGTGCTAAACACCATTCGTACTCCAGCCACCCCTTTTGAAGTACCAGGAACATTCACGCCGAAATATGTGATGTATGATGAGCAAATAAACCAGCAGAGAGCCGCAGTTGGGCTCTGTCCAGTACCTATCAGAATAACAGCACTTATTGAAGTACCAACACCTAAGAAGACCTGGACAGTAAGGTACCCATTGAGAAAACCATATCGACAAGTGAAACAGAATAATGTTTGTCAGAATGTAATGCCCGAAGAAGCCAAAAAGATATTGAAGGAAGACGAATGGTGACATCATAAGAACCCCGACTGACACACATATAAAAGATATAATGACCTGAGAATGATGACAAAAGAGATGAAATACTATGGATAAGTGACATCCTGAGCCTAGAGTGAAACAATTGATGTCAAGATGTCAGAAACCTATGTTATATGCGCGATGAAGATATTCAGTTAGTTTAAACATGTACAGATGCAGGAAACCGCAAGAAGCACAGAAATCGTGAGGCTTGCTTATGCTTAGTAGTAAAATAGATTGAGGCAAGCACCACCTATACATATATCTACCTCAAGGAGCACTTTATATAAGTATACTTCCATTACGTACAAGAACAGAATCAACCAGAGGTTACTAAAGGTCTCAAGAGGAGAGTTTTGCAGCAAAGAAATTGAGAATTAAAGACGGAGAGAAACTCAGCCAAAGGTAACCATGCCAAGAAGCCAAGGTCATATCAGCTAGGACAGACCAACAGTGGATACAGTTAAAGAGAAAGAAGAACACAGTATATCAGAAAGGTCAAGATAAGCCACTGATGGCAGACGACTGGCAGAATTAAATACATGAAATTGCATGAAGGAAAGGCCGATTTCATGGTCTCAGAATCATGTGACGAGGCAAGCAGAAGGGATGAGACTTTCACACCTATGCATGAACCTTTGCCATAGCCAATAATCCTTAAACCTTCCCAGACCAAGAAGCAGATTCGAGGCCAACTACAAAGAAATAATTGACAAATGACCACTGAAGTGATGATTGATTGTAACAATAATTGAAGGGAAGCTGGGGTACAGACGACTTCCCTGCACCTGGCCGGCTATTTCTGCAAGTTGCTAAGCCAAGTGGAAAAGTATGAGTGGGGTTGATGCCAACCCAATCATAGTGGACGTATAATCTAGGGTCCTATAGTTAGTAGAACCAGTGAGACGTCATACTTTTGGAAGTGCTTAGTTGCCCCGCCTGACATTGTTTATCCAATCCCCTCTCCCTGTTACCATATATAGATATAGTACCTATATTAAAGTTACTTTCCTAGTACCAATCAAATTACATGGTAAGTCTTAAGAGTTACACGTCAGCGATGACAAGTTTTTGGTATAAATGTTATGTTTTTTCTGAAATTAATTGGAGTTGAAGCGAGAAGGAAGATCGAGCGATTGCTGATATTCATTGAACTCCCAGTTTTTTGTACTTGTCATTAAATGGACTCTCTTTGCCAATCTATTGAGTTGTCATTAATTTGGTGCAAGAGTACAAATCGGCATCCCTATCTATCTCAAGGGTTCTGCTACTCATCTTAAAGTGCTGTTTGGAAACCCCCAGTCCCATGCGCCGGGTGGGCTCCATCCTGCACAGTTTCATGGGCTGGTAGGCTGCTTCAGCTGGTATTTTTTCTCACCTGTAAGTTGCTGGTAAGGAGTAGAGGATCATGGGCCAGTATCGTTTCTCACCTCTACGGTGTTGGTAAGGAGTAGAGGTTCATGGGCCGGTAGGCTGCCTCAGCTGGTATTGTTTCTCACCTGTACGGTACTGGTAAGGAGTAGAGGTTCATGGGCCTGTAGGCTGCCTGAGCTGGTATTGTTTCTCAACTGTACGGTACTGGTAAGGAGTAGAGTTTCATGGGCTGGTAGGCTGCCTCAGCTGGTATTGCTTCTCACCTGTATGGTACTGGTAAGGAGTAGGGGTTCATGGGCTGGTAGGGCTGCCTCATCTTGTATCCTTTCTCACCTGTACGGTGCTGGTAAGGAGGAGAGGTTCACAGGCTGGTAGGCTGCCTCAGCTGGTATCCTTTCTCAACTGTACAGTACTGGTAAGGAGTTGGGGCTGGAATTGGTTCTCACATATTTATCTGTGTTGGGGGAGTAGGTGATACCTGAATATTCATCTCCAGATTACACTTTCTGCTCAACTTGTTTCTTATTTGGTGTAAATCTGTTCCGCGGATTTCACTCTGTGCGTGTTCAATCCAAGCCCCTTTTTCTCAATGGGAAAGTTGGAAGCCGGCTGAAAACAGCTTTTATTCTTTGCTTAAGAACTTTTGGACCATTTGATGAATATTCTCTTAAGTGTACAGTGTGTGGGGCCTATGCCAGCTATTTTTTCTGGAAAATTCCAGCCAAATGTGTTCAGTGAGTCAAAGGTGTTAGCAAAGAAATACTAAGGGGTCACTGTTAGGAAAGATTTCCATTTTATGTGTAATTTTCCCTCCAATTGTGTACCCCCCAACTTTTTTCGTTGTTTAAACACCATAGTCTGACTTTACCAGAGGAGCAGAGCCTTCTGCTGCACTCCTCTGGGCTTTCGCTCACTTTTTATGGGGAAACTGACATGCCCTTAAGACAGTCTGTACTGGGAGACTTTGGTTCCTTTAGACCTTGTTAATGTTGCAACCTTTTCCGCAACATGTTGCCAGTGAACAATGTACCCTCCAGTATATTGCCCTTGGGTCTTCCTGTCATTTCTAAAGGCCCTAGTAACTCTCAAAGGATTTTTTAGGAGAAGTGCAGATGTGCCTTGGACAGGGGTTGTAGCTGCTTATCATTTCGTATATTTTTAACCCTTTCTTGCCAGGTAAACCGTGATTACTGCGTTTGGCACGGTTAGGTGGCCTGGCTTCTAAATGGCCACGCCACGAGGTTCTTTGTCCTGTCCTTTGGCCATTTTGCCCCTTCACCTTCCCCAGGTAGACAGGTAGAGCCAACCCGGGACATTCCTTATTTGGTTATGCATTTTCCCACTAAATGCCAAGCTTTCGCAGGCTTCTGCATGCCTTATGTGCGCGCCCCCAGGATGTTGGCTGGAACGTCTGGTTCCAATACACATCCTGCGTGCCAGAGAGTCTGGAGTGCTGTGAATGCCTGGGACCACTGTGGTCCATGATTGGTCCATGAATGGAGTGTGTGCATGTGAGCAGATCTTCCTTTGGGTCCTCTTCGTTTTGGCATGAAGGAGATTCTGGATAAGAGGAGGCTCCAAACATCCATGCCATGTGGATCTCTGGAGTTCTCACTGAACAAATGATAGGATCCAAGTATCCTGTAACTAAGAAGCCGAGTCGAGGAACAGCTGGTGACCCGCTGGAAGGTTTGGCACCCTGAGCCCACTGTCGTTCCTCGTTCCGCTGGACCGCTCTGCATCTGATCATCCTAGAAGGTCTGCGAAGATGCTTCACCCCATTAGAATAGTGAGATCAACTATTGTCAGCACCTTCATCTTAACCTGCAAGTAAGCCGTCTCGGAAGTGTCCCTGGGCCATCCAGCGGACTGACCAGCTTGCTCAGACGTTTTGCCCTGAGATCGCTGTCATTTTGAGGAGGCCCTTGAAACGTGGCACATCGCAAGCTCTGTGTTCACGGCACTCTCACATCGAATTTCGTACACTTGGCATTCCCAGGTCTGGAGTAAAGTGAATGCGCCCGAACTGGAGTATACGCGGTTGCCGTGTCGCCCCAGCCGTGGTGACGAACTTGGAAAGTTCATTGTGGTTCTGGTCCTCTGTCCCCTGAAGCCTCCTGCAGCAGAACTAGCCCGATCCATCCATCTGGAGCAGAGAAATCGCCACTGTCCCGTATAGGAATCAGCGCTGTATCTTCGTCGCTGAAAGCCGCAGAGCCGCTAGATTGCCACAGTTGATCCTGCGACCGGAAGACCCTACTTTGCCCCTTTGAAGTACCGTGTGTGCAAAGCTTGCAAGTACATTTGAGCATTAGGCTCCTCTCATCGTAGGGACTGGACTGCCTTTCAGTTACACTGTTATTTGGTGCAGAAGGGTCTGAAGAATATTTGCTCTGCCTGTTTCCTTCCCTGTTTAGGCTCTGGACCCATTGGTGCAATTCATCCATCAGACCCCATTGGTCTTGTATACATGTGTATAGATAGGATTGTGTTGGTTTGATAGTATTGCTGTGGTTTTTCTACTGTGTGTTGAAGTTACAAAGGCCTTGTAATGTGTATATATTTTTGATATAACACCTCTCTGGAGTCATTTTTAAGTGTCTTTGCTCTGTGTGCTCATTGAGGTCTTTCAGTCACCCTCACCCCTCCTGAGACCTATTCTTGACTGCCGCCAATGCTACCTTGATTGGTCTGGCTTGTCCAGAGGTTACCCTGTTCCAAGAAACTAGGCTGGCCTTCTGAACCTCTGCCCACCAGGTCAGAGTTCAGAAATCCGTCTTAACAGTCACATACAGTGCTGGTGGGTGGTAGGGACCAGGCCAGGAAAATACATGTATGCAAAACACTATGGTCCGGATGCATGGAAATGTTTGCGCACTATTATTGATGCTGACATTTAGGCATTTATGATGTAATCTGTTACTTATAAAGCACTTTTTGCCCAAGTGCTTCGTGCAGAACACTTCTATATATGAATACTATTGCCTACCAGAACTGAGTCTGCTTTTGACACCTTGAAGGGCTTAGTTGACCTTTGTCAGGATTGGAGCCTGCGGCCTGGAGATCACCCCCAGATCTAAGCAGTGAGGACTTAACATGCTGCACCCTTTCCCAGCTAGTGCTCCTTAAAGGTGCCTCCTGCCAGCTTTTGGTGATGCCTTGACACTCGTGGGTTACACGTCTGATGAATATAACACCTATTATTACAGCGCCTGGAAGCAGCCAGAGGAATGTGTCATGGCACACGTCTTATAATATTGTGATAATATTGTTATATTTTGTATTTTAAAAGAGAGGATAGCAGCTACGTGTAATACATTTTTCTTACACTGCGCAGTTGGTCAAACTGTTGTGCGAGTGGATGGCTCAGCGAGTTGGTGTGCCAGCCTGGACAAGATGACATCTCGCCAGGGCTGTATCATCAGTGTTTCGTGCTTGTGAGGTTGATACTTGAGTATTTTTTCATTTGATAGTAATACCACATATTATCACAGTGCTTAGATGCAGGAGGAACCAGAAATGAAGCGCTATACATAACCGTGTGATATAACACCTACTCTAGCTGGATGGGATAGCCTGGAGTTATGTGGCATGCAGTGAGTGGCAGGCCACAGGAACATCACACACTCCAGTATTCTCTAGGCAAGTAGCTCTGGGTCTGGGGGATCCAGCCTGCCCGCCTTAGATTGCCCCAGGCCCCGTGCGGCACAAAGTGCGGCACGATAGAGGGCCTGGGGGGTTAGGCGCAGGGTGGGGGAACCAAACGGCGTGAATTGCAAGGGGAGGGGCAGCCAACCGGCGCCCCCACGCGCGGCGTTGCCAAGGGAACCCAAACACACATGGAGAAAGGTGTGTGAGAAAGCAACAGGGGGGCAGGAGGAAGTCCTGCCCCCCAGTAGTACAACAATCTGCCAAGGGGGTATAAATACCCCAACGAAAAGAAGGTTGAGCACAACCAGGTAAGGAGCTCACCTCTGACGGGTAAGCTCCCAGGGCCTGGAAAAGGGGGAGAAGGAAGCGCTTCTTGTTTTCTGCTTTTCCCCCATGTGCAGACGGAGCAGCGCTGGAAGGAACCTTGTCAGCCTAACCGGAACCGTGAGCAGACGAAGCCCACGACTGAGGAGAAGATCTTCAGGTGCGCGGCGGTGTCGGGAGACGAAGGAGGACGGAGGTCGGAAGGAGCAGAAGGAGTGCCGGGTGCCGCGGCCGCGTCGGGAGCCGAAGGGCTGCAGAGGACGGAAGAAGCCACAAAGACAGCAAGAGTGCGGGGAAGAAGGGACGCCAGCCGGAGAGGCGAGTGGAGCATCGGAGGGATCCGACGGATTGGAAGACCGGGGAAGAGGAGCAGGGAAACAGGACAGGCTCTCGCTAAAATGCCCCCGAAACGATAGAAGGAGCGCACAGATAAAGGGGCGTGACTACTAGAGGGCACACGTGATCGGAAGGATCAGAACGCTTAAAGAAACATCGCACGGCTATAATACACTACGGGCAGAGCCGAAAAGGAGGCGGGACGAAGAATCCCGTGGCACAGCAAGTAGACCTGTGGGCCACAGTGCTGAAGGTGGCGAGTTCGCGGCACACGGGGGTTTTCTAAAAAAAAAGAAAAGAAAAAAAAAACTTTTTTCGCCGAGTGCAGAAAGCTGTAGACGGCTCTGGATCGGTGGAGAGCATTTGACTGCAGATCAAGAGGTCCCCCGTTCAAATCCGAGTGCCCCTTCGCGTATTTTATGGGGGCCACAGTGCTAATCCAACGACCTTGAACTCCAGCAACAGGGCATAAACATTAAATCCACTGGGTGTGAATACACAGGGGGCCAGTTTCTTACCCTAACCCTGGGCAAGAAGAGCGCAAGAATTTAGTGCGTGGGCAAAAAAAGCAGAAAAGGAATACGGAGCACAGTGGGTACTGGAGCTGATGCAGAAGGAGGAGAAGGCAAGGGCCATGTCGCCTTTGCTATTAGAGGAGTCCAGCAGCAGCGAGGAGGAGGTAGCATTACCACAAGGCCAGAAGAGGGCAAGAGAAGTGGCAGGAGGGCCACAGGAAGAGGCAAAAGAAAACCAACAAAAAAGGTAAAGAAAAAATTAATAATAACATTGGGGACAAAATTGTTAAAATGTTGAAAGAATGCATCACGGTTCAGCGTAAGTCGCCCAGAACCCAGGAAGAGAAGGAAAAGAGGCACAACAAACAAAAGGGTGAACATTTGGCACTGACGTCTGATGAGGAAGAAAGTAGCGAGGACGAAGAAAGGGAGCACTTGAAGGCATGGGTGAAATGGAAGGGGGTAATACGTAAAGAGAAACAGAGAAAAGCTAGGACAGAGGGGGCAGGTGATGGCCAGGGGTCAGGTGGGCCAGGCCCAGTTGACCACGGGGGACCCATTCCACAAGGGGGGGACCAAGGGTTACGCCAGGTTCCACTCCCCAGGGGGCGACCACCAGCCTACCAGCAACGCTGGACGGGCTTACAAAGATAGCAGTACAAGTACCAGCCACAGTTATGACAAAATATGGCAGACTCACGATCGGCAAAGATGCCCAAGGGCGTTCTATGAAGGCTCTGGCATGGTACATTAATGAGAAAGTGAAGGAAAAAATATGGAGAAAAGAATTTATAGATATTGTTTTGTTACTAGACGTCCAAAAGAGAGTGCAGAATGTATCACTAGAGGACATAAAGGAGGACGAGAAGGGACTACTAAAAAGGGCACCAGTACCTAGGAATTTTGATAATTGGACAGCAGCTTTCCAGATAATGTCCACGATCATACTGCAAAAATATCCAGAAGACGGGTTATCACTGGTAACATACCAGCAGCGGGTCTTAAAAGTTTTACAAAGCATTTGGGGGGGATGCATGGAAGGAATATGACCATGAATTTAGAAAAGAAATGGATTGCTTCCCAGACATAGGTTGGGATGAGGAGAACTTCAACCTGTACATATTCAATGTGCTAAAAGAAAAATGGGACGCCAGGGAACAGAGTAGTGTGGGAGGCTATCAAAGGAGGCATTATTGGCAAAACGATTTTAGAAACGATTATAGATATAATAACAGAAGATATGAGAGCAATTATGACAGAGCAAGGGATCAGAGTTTTCGGAGCAGGCAATACAGCTCACAGAGAAGTTGGCAGAACAGCATACTACCAACAGCACAAGGGAGTGGTAAGGGAAGCAATGGGCCAGCCAGGTCAGAGACAGCGCAATGTCAAAACTTCGAGAATGAGGTACCATGTAGCTGGGGCAAGAAATGCAAATTCAGTCACAGATGCGAAAACTGTAGGGGCGAACATAGCACCACAACCAGAGCAGCATCCAGCACGCACAGGGTACTGGACAAACGGAGTTAAGAAAAGCAATGAGAAAGGGGCCACGCCAGTTAAGATTGAAAGAATGGAGAGGTGGCTACAGGTTTTTCCAGACAAGAAAGTTGCAGAGACGATCAGGAGAGGCTTCCAGGAGGGTTTCAATATTCCATTTGAAGGACAAGGGTCCCAGAATACACCAAAAAACCTGAAATCCGCCTTGACGAACAAAGTGTTAGTGGGCCAGAAAATCAAGAACGAAATAGAACTAGGGAGGATAGGGGGCCCATACATATCGCCCCCATTTTTGGAATACATATGCTCGCCATTGGGGCTGGAACCGAAGAAGGAGGCAGGCGAATTCAGGCTGATTCACCACCTATCATACCCCCCAGGGGCATCGGTGAACGATGGCATACCACAGGACTCAGTGTCAGTGTCTTATACAGATTTCCAGGAAGCAGTACAGGTGGTCAGGCAAGCAGGGGAGGAGGCATGGATGGCGAAGGCCGATATAAAGTCAGCTTTTCGCCTGCTACCAGTCAATAGGGAATCACAGAGGTGGCTATGCATGCATTGGGAGGGCAAATACTTTGTTGATAAATGCTTACCAATGGGTTGCACCATCTCGTGCGCATATTTTGAAAAAGTGAGTTCTTTTTTACAATGGGCACTCACAAAGGAGATGGAAGAGGCATGAGTAGTCCACTACCTGGATGATTTTTTATTTGTGGGACCACAGGGTTCTGAACTGTGTAGGGCCACCTTGGACAAATTCATGGCATTAACAGAAGACTGGGGATTCCCGCTAGCTGAGGAAAAAACAATGGGCCCAACACAAAGAATACAATTTCTAGGTATAGAAGTAGACTCACAAAGGGGAGTGTGCAGGATCCCGGAGGAAAAAGTGGCAGACCTATTGGGAACAATCAAAAACCTGAAAGGGAGAAACAAGGCCATGGTGAAGGAACTGCAATCATTAGCAGGTAAACTAAACTTTGCTGGAAGGGTTATACCGCAAGGCAGGATATTCCAAAGAAGGATTGAACAGAGAACAAGAGGGGCAAAAGAAGGGCACCACAGAGTCAGAATTGGCGGGGGAATCAAGAAGGATTTGGGGGTATGGGGTTCATTCCTTAAATCATTCAACGGAGCAGTGATCTGGCGCTCACCAATAAACGAGGAGAGCAAGAGGGTGTTATTTACAGATGCAGCCGGGGGATTTGGTTTTGGCGCAATACTGGGGACAGAGTGGTGCGCAGAAAAATGGCCAAAAGCATGGCAGGAGGCAGCTTGGACGAGTAATATCACATATACTGGAGCTGTTTCCTATCTGGGTAGCGCTGTGCGCATGGGAGGCAGAGCTAAATAGCAAAGAGCTGAACGTTTGGTCAGACAACATGGCAGTAGTGCATGTAATAAATAATGGAAGCGCATCATGCCCGCTGGTCCTGGAATTAATGAGGGCAATAACATTAGGTTGTCTGAATAATAATGTGGTCTCAAAGGTGAGGCATATCGCCGGAGAAGCAAATGTGGTCGCTGACGCCTTGTCTCGTTTCCAGTGGGACAAGTTCCGAGAGCTGCGGCCGGATGCAAACAGGATAAAAACACCCACGCCACAGAAGGCATGGGTCCCATTAAAAGCAATGGAGGAAAGACGGTCAGCTACAAGGTTGACTCAGAAGAGGAGGCGCAAGGTCAAGTGATAGAAAGATTGTCCAGGAACGCCATAACATACAAAACTGGTAAGCAATACAAGAAGCATGTAAATAATGTGTTAAAGGAAACTGGTTTACAAGAAGTGGGGAAGATTACAATCGCCAAAATGTGTGACTTCCTGGAAAAAGTATTTGCACAGGGGAAAAGGAAAAGCGGGGCAGCAGCGCATTTGGCCGCAGTCGCATATACCTCTAAGGTGGCCGGGGGGACAGACCCAACAGTTAGCCCACGGATAAAATATGCAATGGCAATGAAGGGCTGGGCAAAATTGGAGGGGAAGAAACCAGACAGCAGGAGACCCCTGAATTTCAGTAAATTGGTTAAACTGTTACAGTTGTTGCATAGTACATGTAGCAACAGTTATGAGACAAGGCTGTTCAGGGCGGCATTTGCATTAGCGTATTACGGGGCGTGTAGGATTGGGGAGCTGGTAGCGCACAACACAGTTGCAGGGGACGGGCTGGCAACTGACGACGTCAGCATAGGATCAAAAGGCATGTCAATAATACTGAGGAAATCAAAAACAGACCAGATGGGGAAAGGTAGAACAATAGAGCTGAATTGCATTAAGGATAGGGAGCATTGTCCCAGGTGCATCACCCAGGAATTTATCGAGGTACGGCCAAAAGTCGGGGGGCAGCTACTAATACACAGGGACGGCAGGGCGCTCAGCAGATACCAGTTCCAAGCAGTGCTAAAGAAAACTATAGCCGAAGCGGGGTGGGATGCAGCAGAGTTTGGGACCAACTCTTTTAGAATGGGGCAGCCACGTCGGCATGGGCAGGAGGTTTGAGAGCGAAAGGAGTAAAGAAAATCGGAGGGTGGCGGTCACTATGCTTCAAAAGATATGTAAGAGAAAACTTGATATGATTTCTCTCCTATGCACCCATGTAGATACGAGGCAATACAAGTCGGCATGGATAGTCGGCCATTCATTTGTGACACGGGCAGGCAGGTGGATCGAAGACTTCAAAGAGGGCCTGCATTTTAAAAAGACGATAACATCCTGGTGGGGCCTCCCGGGAATGCATTGGGAGGACATTCACGATCGGCTATCGGACTTGATCGGGTTCAGGGACCCCCGGAGTATCTGGTAATCCACCTTGGCGGAAATGACCTGGTCAAGACAAATAAGGGCGAACTAATTTGCAACATGTGCGAGTCCCTAAGGGCTATAGCACACTGCTGGTGGAAAACCGAAATTTTTATGTCTGAGATAGTTACCCGCAGAGTCTGGTACGGTGCACACAGGAGGCATGCAATTGAAGTTGCAAGGAAAAAGCTCAACAAGGCAGTAGAAAAATACTGTAGGAGTATGGGGCTTCAGTTTATAAAACATGGCTTGTCGCAGAACAACCCAGAGATGTTCCACTGAGACGGGGTACACCTATCCAACAAAGGGATGGGAATTTTTACAGATAACATTTTTAGAGCATTAGCTGAGCGAGGTTGCAGGTAGGGACGCTTTTTGGGGGGACCTGAGCAGCCGAGGCGGCACCCACTCAGGTGTGGCGGCATGTGTCCAGGAACGGATGCCCCGGGTAACTAAGACTAGCCAAGGAGAGGGCTGGGCATCTTCACCCCCTGGACACGAAGTGCCCAAAAGCGAGTTGGTGTCATTGTTGGTAGTTATGATTATTGTTCAGTGCTATTTTCTGTTGAAAATAAACAAGCCTACGGCCATAATTTCTCCACAAACAAAAACCCCTGTCTGTATTATTATTGCTGTATCAGGGGTACCAGGGTTAAAGAATTAGAGCGAAGGGGAGCCCACACTACTCAGCCTAAAGCAAACCCTGCCCTCCAGCTGGACAGGAGGCGTTGTGTTGGGGTTTGCTTGTATGGACACTGGGGTGACACTACCTGCAATGTGGACTCATTTCGGCTGAGAGTGCTCACCACAATATGGTGCGTCCCGCACTGTCTGGGCGCTATACAGTGCAGCCCTGGGTTTCAAGCTTTTCATTGCGGAGGGGCATTATGAAAGGGGTCCAGTGTCGCCTCTGGCATCTCCCAAGGGCCGCCGTTGGTCGCAATTGCTCTCCTGGCCTTTCCTGGTTGGTAGAGTCCACCCCCCCTGTATCCTGAGTAGTGAGTGTCATAAACGCTCCTCTTGTATCAGCGTGATCTCCCATTCCCCAGGTAGCAGCGGCCCGTCCCTGCCTTCCCCATAGCTGGGTGTAAAGTGGGGGCGCGGGCGGGCGGGGAGGAGGGACTGGGTAAACACAGCCTGGCCCCTGGGGGCACGGGACAGGTCACTTTATCTGACGCTTCTTCAGTTTTCAAAGCTTATTGTATTTGCCCGAGGCGGGCTGCTAGTTAGGGGGGTGCGGGCGGCTTCTTTAGGAATGTATTGGGTACAGGCCTGGGCAGCAGCAGCCCCCGCCGCCCTCCACTCTTCGCTATCACTGCTGGGCCGAGTGTTCATTCTCTGGAACCTGGGATCCTGCTTTTCAGGTTCAAGGGCCCGCCGGCAGATCCGGCCCTGAAAGGGGGAGGGGGGTGTCGTGCTTATTTTTTCTGAGCACGAACGACAGCGTCAGGTCTTTTCAGATTTTCCCTTGTAAGGGGCCTGAGCTGGGGATGGGTAATGGGTCCCAACAGCCCTTTCGGTTGGCAGTCTTATGAAACAGAAACATATCCCTTTACTTCGGGATATTAAACGTGTGCACCACGCACTTTACAGGCTGCCCTTGCTGAGGCACCTTACAGGCTGCCCTTACTGAGGCACTTTGCGGATGCACTTTAAAGACTGCCCTTGCTGACGCACTTTACCACTTTTCCGGGTGCTCTTGCGGGCGCACTTTGCCAGCTGACCTTGCGGGCGCACTTGCGGGCGCACTTTACAGGCTGCCCTCGCTGGCGCACTTTGCCAGCTGACCTTGCGGGCGCACTTGCTGAGGCACTTTGTGGGCGCACTTTACCACTTTTCCGGCTGCTCTTGCGGGCGCACTTTGCCAGCTGACCTTGCGGGCGCACTTTACAGGCTGCCCTCGCTGGCGCACTTTGCCAGCTGACCTTCCAGGCGCACTTGTGGGCGCACTTTATAGGCTGCCCTTGCGGAGGCACTTTGCCAGCTGCCCTTGCGGGCGCATTTTATAGGCTGTCCTTGCGGGCGCACTTTACCAGCTAACCTTGCAGGGACCACTTGCGGGTGCACTTTACCTGCTGCCCTTGCGGGCGCACTTTGCCAGCTGACCTTGCGGGTGCTCTTGCAGGCGCACTTTACGGGCTGCCCTCGAAGGCGCTCTTTACCAGCTGACCTTGCAGGCGCACTTGTGGGCGCACTTTATAGGCTGACCTAGCGGAGGCACTTTGCCAGCTGCCCTTGCGGGCGCATTTTACAGGCTGTCCTTGCGGGCGCACTTTACCAGCTGATCTTGCGGGCACACTTGCGGGTGCACTTTACCTGCTGCCCTTGCGGGCGCACTTTGCCAGCTGACTGTGCGGGTGCTCTTGCAGGCGCACTTTACAGGTTGCCCTCGAAGGCGCTCTTTACCAGCTGACCTTGGGGGAGTACTTTTCAGGGTGCCCTCGCTGGCACACTTTACCGGCTGCCCTTGCCCGCACACTTTACAGGCTGCCCTCGTGGTACACTTTACCGGCTGCCCTTGCTGGCACACTTTACAGGTTGCCCTTGCTGGCACACTTAGGGTATCACATAACTTTGCAGTATTCAGCAACGTTCTTAGCGCCCTCTTTGCCCTTTTATTCCAATTTCCCGGCATTGGCACCCCTCATCACTATAATTGAAGCATTCCATGGGTGCCTCGGGGTGTTTTCCATAGCTGTAATGTGAGGAGAGGTCTCCAAACATCATGTTGAAATGCACCCCCCTCAGGGCCTGTCTTACAACAGATTTCACCCCAGGCGGAAAGCATCATTGGCACCCCCCTTCCCTGACCTGTGATCTCGTGCATGTGTCATGGGCTGAGCAGCGGGAGTGGGGACTGTGAGTTAACATAATTGTCAATGCTGGCATCTGCTGAATTCCATGAAACTCAGAAAACGGCAATAAGAGGGTCAAACCCGAACAGGCCCTGGTTATGTTAGTCTGCTTTTGCTCTTCATTTTTAGTAACAATGACCAGTTTGCTGCTGTGACTTAGGTCAGAGAATCGACAATTTCAGATCTACACTAATGTCATTCGTATGACCTCAAACATTTAGCCACTCTTAAAAGGTGATGAACTGGTCTTGAACAGTGTTACTCGAACCTCCAAGAACAAGCACCAGCAACATGCCCACCGATAGCTGTACAAGCCCGTCTATCTCAGCATTATAATACATGCATTTATGCAATATGTATTGCATCAAATATTCACGGGAAGTTAAATATGTTTAGGAGGGACACTCGTAAACAATATCACTACTCCATGTGAGTGGTAAAGTCTACTTTAAACATATGAAGAGAGTTAACATGCATTTGTGTTAAAGGAGATCGGAAGCTGCACGGTGCAGGGTATTTTAAAGGCCATGAATTGATGCTACAGCATATCGCCCCCAATGGTACAAAGAAAGTGAAGCATGCATCCTGCAAGTCTGGGTATTTGCATTATACGGAAGACGGGCCAACCGTCCACGGAGACAGTTTCTACTATAGTTGCTGAGTCGCTTTCCCAAGCCAGCTGCTGTGCAGACTTCGCTCAGCTTTTGGTCCGTGATTGCTATTCCAAACAAAAGAAGCACAATGACAAAGAAGAGTATAAGACAAGTCTGAGGGAACAGTGAAATGTATGAAACTCTTGCACTAAAATAAAGTCAGCAACGCATGCCCAGGAAAGAGGGAACGACGAACAATATGCTCGGGAGCGGGAAATAGGGGGGTGTAGTAACCCCCAAACTGGCCCAAGCGTGGTACCGGCCCCCAGGGCCTCGCCCTCAAAGTGATTTTGGCCCAGCCAACGGACCGACCAATCCAACCCCGCTGGAACGTCCAACTGTCTAAGATCTTCTGACGGTGACACTCTGCCCAGGTCTTCCGAAAAACGGCCTTTTGATCTCCTGAGGAGAGTCCACCGCCAGTGCTCGCTTCCTTTTTGATGACTACTTGAACCTTGACAAAAGTGTCTAGCTTTGTGGCCTCAAGAGGCTGTTCTTGGACGGCCCAGTCATCTCCGCAATACCATTTTAAAATAAATAAAACGCCTATGCAGCAATAGGCCTCACCTGCGAGGACGGGAGCAGGAGGAAAGAAGTGTGCTTGCCTCAGCAGGCTGTAGTTACTGCCGGGTTTCCTGAAACAAGGCCAATCAGTGAGGGCAGGATGCAGCAACTGTTTCTATTTGCTGATTCTGCTGCTGCTTGGCAGTGTGTGCTTGTGATGGGAACAACTTCAGGATTTAGTGACCCATTCTCTCCTCTTTTCTGTAATGGCCTGGGCCGACAACACCAGCCAGCCCCAATCGATCCACACTTCAGTGTCAGTGCGCGCCCATAGCCTGGAAGAGGACACACTGCACGTGCGCCCATGGGCCTGGCTGGCGCCAGTAGCGCTGGCACCACCCGGGGCCGGGGGAAGTTAATAAAGCAACAAATGTTGCTAATTTATTTGCTGATTGCCCTGCACTGCCTGAGGTCCGAGGCCAGGGCCGTTTCTTGGCCCGGACGAGGCGGGCAACTGCCCGGGACGCAATAGCCCCGGGGGATGCAATTGCCCCGGTCCCTGGAGCCTCTGGAGGGGATGGAATTCCCCAGTTTGTGGGGCAGCGCATTGACGTGGGGAAAGTTCCGCAGGTCAGGTGCTGCCACTGCCCCTTCCGACTGTAATGTCACATAGTACAAAGTACTATGTGACATTACAGAAGTCAGAGGCTCCCTCTAACCACTTCTGCACCAATTGGGGAGGGGGGCATAAGCACACCAATAAAAACACTTTAGGTCCCCCTGCAGCTAAGACCAGCCCCTTCCATCACAATACCGGCAGGAAACTGCTAATGGTGGCCCATTAGTCACTAAATGGTTTTCTGCTGGCATTGAGATGGGAGGGGAGGTGCAGTGGGCTGTGGGGAGTGTGTGCCCCAAATGGCCAAAATAATAGTTTAAAGCAGCGCTATTTCTTTCATGCCACCTCTTTTCCAAACTATATATCAATTACACTTTAAACCACTTCCATGGCACTGGTGATGAGTTACTTCACTGTGCGGATAATAGTTTTGACCAGTGTTGCTGAATAAATATTCTTTAAGCTACGAACCGGTTTATTTATTTATTTATTTATTTATGCAATGTTTGTCGGGTACATGGAGATGGATAATTTTTTTATTTATGCAATGTTTGCCGGATACATGTATCTGACACACATTGCATAAATAAATAAATATGCAGGTACCCGAAAAACATTGCATGAATAAATAAATAATTCCGGTCCATGTATCCTTACAACAGTCAAGACTTTACTGTATCAAAGCATAACCCTTGATTCCCATTCAGAGAATGTTAAAGTGATTGTTTATTGGGTTCAGGTGTCTCCTTGTCATTGCCCTTTTGGCTTAGGTTGCCTCCAAACCCCCTTCAGCATCTTGTGTTCTTTGTTGGTTGTATACACTGCATCCTGTGCCATGTTCATGGTCTCTTGGTTGCTGTGCCCAGTCCTCATTATCTGCAGCCTAAGTGGGACTGGGGCTCAAAATTGTCTTGGGCACCAGTGAAAAAGTGGCCCACCGTCGCAAATGGCAATTAATTCCTTGTGTGACGGACTGTTTGACTTTGAGTAGGAGTTCCTTAACGGTGTAGTTTGGGAATGGCACACAGGGTGCAGTGGGAGTGGTGCATGGGGTGCGGCAGGAGTGGAGCGCGGGGTGCGGTGGGAGTGGCGCATGGGATGGAGTGCAGGGGGGTGGGGCATTTCGAGGGTTTCGCACTGGGCACCAAATGGACTAGAAACTGCCCTGGCCGAGGCCACAGCCTGCAGCAGTGCCAGTGGTAGAATACACGTGGAACACGTTCGTTTCCTAACATTATAAAAATGAATAGGCACATTCACTTTTATAATGTTAGGAAATTGACGTGTTACACGTGTATTCTAGCACTGTCCTGCCTGAGGGCCGAGGTTGCAGCCTGCAGCTGTGCCAGTGGCACAATACACGTGTAACATGTTCGTTTTCTAACATTATAAAAATGAACAGGCACATTCATTTTTATAATGTTAGGAAACAAACGTGTTAAACGTGTATTCTAGCACTGTGGACTGCTGGTGCAGCGCCCCCTAGAGGCTGACTGACGTCAGTCAGCCGCCTGGGCTGCCTGACTCAAAGACCGGCCCTGACCCCCCTCCTCCCCCAGGTCTGAAACCTCTCCAGCCAGTCCGGTTTCTCGGTGACTCAGGTTTCCTGTTAGCCCACCGGCAATACCACGTGTTTAATGCACATTCTCTCGATTGTCTATTCTCTTTTCCTATAATAATAACACCTGCTATTATAGCGCTTAGTTATAAGTCCTATTTTTTTTAATTTTTTTTATTATTTGTATTTAATCAACAGATTTTTACAAAGTGACATTTTGTCATGAAATTCGCATAAAACAGATGGTCTCGCTAAAATGTGCCCTTGTCGCGGACTATGTCCGTGGCAGATTTACTGATTCCAATATTTTGTACGTAGCTATCTGCCATTTTGTCTTATCTCCTCCCATTAAGCGAGCCCAACAAGTATCTTCATCAGCTATAATAAAGTCCGAAAAAATATGTCTCAAGTAACGGCTTCTTACTTGTTGGTTTGCGGCACATTTTAGAAGTAAATGTCGTATCGATTCTATTTCTTGTGCATTGCAAAAACGACAAAAGTTAGATGCGGCTTTGCCTCTTATTGCCAAGATCTCATTTGTAGGCAGAAGATTGAGGCGAGCACGTAACAGCATGTCTCTCCCCTTCCTACAAGGGAATTTTTTGATGAATTCTTGTAATTCATTTAGTCTTTTAACATTTGGCGGCAGGTGTGCAGTTAGTTTATTTTTTCCTGCGATTTTCAAAGCAAGTATCCCATCATATTCTCGTAATTTTTTGAGGACTTGTTTCGGATTGGTGATTAGTGTATCTTCGTTCTCCTGTATTTGTTTCAACACTCGGATGTTATCATTTTTCCATTTTGTAGGCTTCTGATAGTGGCTCGTTCAATTTCCTGATTTATCAAATTATAGATTGATGGAGGCTCCGCCATCTGGCATTTCCTATAAAGCATCAATTTTGCCTGTTCTACGGAGCTTTTATGAGACGGCAAGCTAAGCTCTTTACGAATTGAAGCACCAGATGTTGAGTTAGGCAACATGAGGACTTTCCTCCAAAACTTTGCCTCCATTTTGGTCCAGATATCTAATGGCAAGTTTATCATGGCATCACCTCCATATGATAGTGTTGGCATCACCTTTTTCTTGTAAAATTCTCGCACTGGTATCAGCGAGTATCTGCCAAACTTTCTATCTATTGCCCTGGCTTGGGCTGCCATTTGATTTACTTTCGCTGTTAACGATATTTGCATAGCTTTATCTTGTTTTGTGCTGTCTAATGTGACTCCTAGATATTTGAAGTCCAAGACTGTTTCAATCGGCTTGCCCTCAAGATTTAAGCGAGGTCCTTTTCTTTTTCTGGTCGACTTCTCGAATCTCAGCAGTTTTGTTTTTTTAGCGTTAATTTCCAGCCTATTATCTTGCATATAATTCTGCAAACTTGCCATTTGTCTCTGTAATCCCACGGGAGTATAGTCCAAAAGGACTAGGTCGTCCGCATATAAGAGCCTCGTTAAAGGCGTTTTGCAAAGTTTCGGTGGGAAAGATTGTGTTGTTGTATCTGAGCCATTTATGTCGCCAATGAATGCCAAGAACAAGGCGGGGCCAATGGGCACCCCTGTTTCACACCTCTAGCTGTTGATATCGGGTTTGATAGTAATCCGTTTTGATCCAAGCGGATCCGCATGTTGGTGTCTGTATACAGTGCCTTAATTGGATTTAGCAGGGTGGCTGGGCAATCCCACGCCTCCAATTTAGACCAGAGCCTAGACCTGTCTATACGGTCAAAGGCCTGGGTCAGGTCGATGAATGCCACAAAGATGTTTGGACCCCCTTCCAGGACTTTGTTTTTCAGCACGGAAAGGAGTAGAACATTGGCCGTCGTACCCATATTTTTCTTAAATCCCGTTTGAAACGGGTCTTCGCATGGAGCATTTGCTGCCCATAGCTTAAAGTGATCTAACAACATTGATCCAAACACTTTCCCTATGACATCAAGCAACACGATTGGTCTGTAGTTCGCTGGGTCCTTTTTATCACCTTTTTTGAAAATTGGTACCACTGTTGCTGATTTCCAAGACGGTGGTATGGTTCTCAAATCCGAACATTTTCTGAAGATTTTACTCAGTAAGCTTGCCCACTCTTCAGGGTTTGTTTTTAAATCCACATTAGTAACCCCGTCGGGCCCCGGGGCTCTTGAGTTCTTTAAACTTGAGATCTTTAGTCGGATCTCCTCAGGATCATCCACTTTTAGCCATGGGCCTGGCTCACATCCAACAAGTTTGGTAGAGGATTTCGTTGGAGCCAAATACATTGTTTCGAAGTGTTTTACCCATGTTGCTTCACCCACCTCACTTATTAAGGATTTTTCTTGTACATCCATCGTGGCTCTCAAAGGGCTCCAAAATTCCCTTGTGTTTCTCCCACCTATCATTTTTAAGATATTTTCCGAGTCTTGTTGATAGAGTTTTAACCTGTGTCCTCTTACCCAGGATTTGTAGTGTTTTGCTGCAGCCACTGCTTCTTCGTATGCCGCCGGTGTATCTTTAGTTTTTGCTCTACGTTGGATTTTGCGAAGGATACAGCGTTTCTCCACCAGAGATTTATCGAACACATGTTTTGCTGGATTTCCGCCAAACTTTTTTACAAATGCAGTTTTTTTGTACTTCGTTAGAAGCGGAATATAGTTGGTTTTGTTCGCTTCCGCTGTCTCCGTCATGGAATTAAATCTGTTCTCTATTTCCAAAATGTGCTCCTTTGATAGTTTTAGAAGATTTCCTTGTCCATTGATTACAATATTGGCTTCCATATGGTCATTCGGGGGGCTTGATGCCTCCCAAGAAGTTGAGAGCAGATTATGGTCACTAGACCTTGTTCTAATTATTCCAAAATCTTTTGTTATGGCCAAAATCGGTTCTGTAACAAACATGTGGTCTATTGTTGCCTTTGAGTTGTTTCTTTCCCATGTTGGCAGACGCTTTGGGTCTGGGAAGGCTTCATGTAAATTATGCAAATTTCTCGATTCCATCAGACGGGTCCATAGTTCTCCACGCTGTTCTCCCGGTGGTCTGTTTACTTGTCTGCTTCCTTTCTCTGGGACTGCAGAGCATATTGCATTTAAGTCCCCACAGATCAGGAAGTGTTTTACTAAGTGATCTGCCAAGGCTTCATCCATTGCTTCTTCAACTTTTTCCAGGAAGGTAGTTGTTTCTGTGGCCGCTGGATTCCAATAGACGTTTGCTATTATTAGTGGTGTTTTTCCATAACCCTCTTTGTTATTTATCTTGCGGGTCCATGAGGCTTTCACCATCAATATATCAAGGTTACTGATCAATGTCTTTTCGAGTCTGATCCCGCATCCGTTTTTACAGGCGATCAGAAGCCCTGAAGATGGTCTTCCCAACCGGCCCTGCTTAGCGGGTGCCAGGATTAAATCAAATCCTCTCATAGAGGGTGGTTCACACAGCCAGGTCTCCTGAAGGCATAAATCATATGCTCCCAAAGTCATGTCACATGCAGATAGGAGGTGAAGGTGTCCTCTCGTGTTCCACGAGCACATTTTTATTGACTGCTTCTGTTCTCCTGCCTTACATTTTCCTCGTTGAATGTGCTCGTCTCCAAAAAACTGCTATTTTTGCTTCTTTTTTGTTAACGCTTTTGGCAACCAAGACCATAATCCTTTCATTGGGACACATTTTAGTGGAAGTTCGCTCTCGATTTTGTTTTGTTGTTGTTCCTGATTCTGTTCCTTTTGGGCTGTTGTTTTCCTAACTCTATGGATCTTTCTTGTGTCTTCTTGTTTTTGTTCCTGATTTTGATCCTTTTGAGAGGATGTTTCCATGACACTATAGGTTTGTCTCTTGTCTTCTCTCTCACTTCTTCCATGGTGGATGGTTTCCTTCGGGTTCAATGGTTTTTGCCCTTCTCGCTTTTTCATTACTCGTGTCTTTTCCTTAACTCCGGGACTTGTATAACTTTTCTTTGTTTGTAAGTTGGAATTCCGCTGTTTATTCAAGTTTATGTCCGGAGATTCTTTCCTCTTCCTTTCTTTACTTTCGTGTTTTTGCTCTATCTGCGTCACTGGATACACTCTTAAGTCGTATCCCATATTTTCTAGTTCTCTTTTATTTTCAAGGAAGGTGTTTTTTAACTTCGTTGATGCTATATGCAAGTAGGTTCTGGCCTTGGTGTTTCTATGACTTGGTTCTACCACTAATAACTCTTCTGAATTGATATATTTTAAGTTTCGGATGTGTTTGAACAGTTTTAACACCAAATTTCTGTTTAGTGTTACCTTGTCCTCATTTTCTTCCACTTGCGTTAATTTAATCTGCCATTTCGCTTGGTCCCATTTCCTTGGTTTTTGATTGGACCATTTGGTCCTAGCTCTGTACTGCGAACTCATTTCCCCTGAGCCACTTGATGAATTTGCGGAGGTCTTTTCGTTTTCTCCACGTTTGTCATGTTTGTATTTCATATCAACGCTCATTGGCGTATGCCCTCTTGAGCTTTTGATTTTTTGCTCGTCTTGGCGATACTGAAAGTCATCACGCTGTATCCGATTGGAGCGTTCACCCTCACGGGCCTCTGGTTTTACACGGGAATGGTGATCTACCTTCTCTAAAATTCTGCTACTCTGTTGTTCCGGTGTTCTTGATCTAGCCCTTTCTCTCTCCTTTTTTGTTTCCATCATTTGTTTTAGAATTTTTTGTCTCGACGTTTCAGTTACCTGGGTTTCTTTTTTGTTTTGACTGCTGGTCTTTACCGTTTTTTGTTTTTGACATTGTTTGTTCCGTTGTGAATTTACCTCTATGTTATTATCTGCTTTGTTTGTTTTACTGGCAGATTGTGGATACGAAATTTTAGAAGTTTTCTTTGGGCTCATGCCTGAAGTAGAGTCTTCCGACACATATTGACTCAGGTTCATTAGTTCTGCATTTGCCCGAAAATCATAAGTCGTCTTCAGTGGTGATATCTTGTTCGTTTCCGAACTTTCCTGTCTTTTCCTGGGTTCTATATTTGTGTCCGAACTCTCCCCAAGGCATACTTTGTCTTTGTGATTTACTGGCCGCTTAAAAACTTGAAAAATCGCCTCTACTGATTGAGTTCCAGGCTTGGCCAGCCTAGGTGACAGTATTTTTGTTCCCCTTTTTTTTGGACGATTTTTCGCCCTTGAAGTTTTTCTCCTGATACTTCAATTGTAATTTCTGGTTTATTTGAATTCAGTGTAATATCTGGTTGGCCTGGTCGGGTGTTCGTCTCTGCTACTTTAGTGGCTTCTTCTACTGATGATTTGCTCGCTGTTAAATCTATCATGGTGATTGTTTGAGTCTCTATGGTTTTTCTCGTCACTATCTGAGCCTCACCTTTCCCGCATGCTTGTTTAGGCGTGACTGATGAATCTTGGTTCGCTTCTTGATTGTTTGTTTTTCTGGCTTCTAAGGCCATGATGTAGGCTTCTAAAAAGATGACTTTGCTGTACATCATTGCTTGAATACTAGTGTGATCCTTCAATGAGTCAGCGATGGCTTCATAGAGCTTCATAAATGGAGAGAGTGCTATGTTTACCGATGACATAATAGAAAGTAGGTCAGTCTTTTTATTTAAATGTTCCGCTGGATTCGAAGAATGTTGCTGCATTTAGGATCTCCTTGTTGGGGCGTCAGTTATAATTGTTGTCGTATTTCCCCCCTGATTTTTTAACGGTCCAGCAATGGCCAATGAGCGTCTTCGATTCTCCGTCATATCCGGTCGAGGGCTAAGTGGTTCATGGCCCCACAGGTTTTGATGGTGGTTCTGCAAATGTTTCTTCGTTTGAGCCTGAACTGGTATTGTCGAATTGGACGGGGTTGGTAGGTCTACTGAATATATGTTTTTCTCCATCTTGCTCAGATGTCGTTCCCGTCTAGGCCCATCGATTAATTTCAGATCGGGCTCCTGGAATGGATTAGTGTATGTTACGTTATCTGGTTCAAACGTACCTCCTTTATCCAATTTTGAAGAAAGTGTGGTATCTACTTCCCGCAATATTTTATTTGACTTGTCCATCCCTGTTGGTATACCACCGGAGACTTCTTCTTTCTCCCCGGTGTCTGATTTTTCAAATGGGCTTTCCATTTCCAGTTGGTTTATTGATTTCTCCTGCTCCCTGGCAATCGAATTATCCAGTTTCTCCCCCTCTTCTATCGTTTCTATGTCGACTTGTGGATGCAGATCGCCATTAGGCGTCTCCGTTTCTTGTAAAGCCGTTAGGAGGAGTGGTGTCTTGGGTGTCTCCGGCTCTTCACTTACTCCTTTTTCTAGCTGGTTCAATGACCCATCTTTCTCCTCCTGTGTTGAAACGTCCCTGGCACTTTGCTTTTCACTCTTTTTACAGTCTAGTCTTCGTAGTTTAAAAGGGGGTAAGCATTCATTTAAAGCATTGAGGATCTCCATATCCGATAGCTCCATGTGATGTCTGTTCACCGCTTTTGTGTTTACTCGAGACGTAAAGTAATTTGTCACTGAATTTTTTTCATTTATTGTTGGTCTATTTTTGTTGAAGTATTTACCACCATTTTTTCTTTTAGTGGTAATTTTAACCATTTGTCTTTGCCTTTTTTTATAGTTAGGTGTTTTACTGACTTTACTGGCCATAAGGACTGCTTCCGTGTCTGTTTGATCATCCTTGTCGTCTATACTGCCCTCCGTCTCCACGTGGATTACCGCCTCCACTTGGATCCGGGCCGGCGTCGACTCCGGAGGCGGCGACCGGGGCGTGACCTGCTCCCACACGGCTCCCGCCGTCCGAATCGCATCCCCAGAGGCACGTTCCTCCACGTCCACCGCGGATGCCGTCTCACCCCTCGAGCGACTCCCGCTCTCCCCCCCAGCTCCTCCTGACACCGGTGGGGGCCCCCCTCCGAGCGACTCCACCATGCGGCGCGGCTCACCCTGTTGGGCCGTGCTGGGAGGGATTCGGCTCGACTCGCCGGGTGGTGCACTTTGCAAGGACTCCGCAGCCTCCCCACCTTCCCTGCCTCCCTGGCCACTCCCCTCCCCACTCATGGATGAGGGACCGACTCCATGAGCCCCCGGCATCCAAACCGAGGGATCCCCGCGCAGGTCAACCAGGTCTACCAGGACCGGCTCCACAACGGGATCAGGCTCAGGTAATGATTGCAATGGTAGCGATGGCTGCGGTTGTGGTTTTTTCATTTCATTTAGTGTACGCGCCCATGATGAAGTAATTGACGATTTTATGGGTTCTATTTGTTGTGTTTGTACAATTTGTTCTGACTGCGGGGCCAAAATCTGGTGTAAAGTCTGTTGGCCTCCCTTCTCTGGCAGACCCCGTTCACTGGGTCTGCCATTTTCGTTTATCTTGGGACTATATGTCAGTATTCCTTCCTGACTCTTAAGGGTGATTCCCTGTTGTTTTTGTGACATTTTCATACTTCTTAGACATCTACCTTCGTCATCTTCTCGGGGGGATTCATTTAACTCAATTTTTCTGTTTGCTCTAGCAGCCCTGACAGTCATGACTGCAGGACTGCCACTCGTCGTCCACTCCGTGGGCTGTTGTTACAGGAGATTTCCTTTACACCAAGGCTTAAGTGGTGGGTATATTTTTATGAGGGATCACAGAGGGTAAACCTCCACAATCTCTCGACTGAGTATGGCACCACCAGCGCCAGACAGCCGCAAAACAGTCGGCGCCCTTCACCCCTGCCGGGCTTAACGCCGCAAGGGTGGTAGCCTGTGTCTTTTGGCTGCTCCCGAGGTCACGTGATCGGAGCACGTGTCGTGCGTGGCCCCGCCTCCTCCAGGAAGCGTGTGGCAAGGATGAGGAGCGGCAAGAGTCGAGGAGCGACTCGCAGTGCCGGTGCCGGGTCTGAGGCTCCGATCAGTTCAATTCCAATGAAAGTCCTATTATAGCGCTTAAGCCTGAGAGTATTTAAGAAACAACATTCTGTTCTGGTTGCAAGCGAGAGTTGGTCCAGGTTGCATTAGAACACAAGATTTAAGACTCCTAGGAAGGGTGCACATGTAGGCTGGCTTCCAGGAAACAATCCTGATGGCACTGCTGTGTGTTGTGGCCAGAGCAGCCTTCCTTTGTTCTTAGGTTGTTGTAAGACTATGAGCAGTGGTGCACCTGTCACTATGGTCAGAATTGTATTAGATGGCCTGCACTATTTTCTGGGGAAGTATCTCTTCATTGGTTGAAACTCACTTTTTTCGAGACGTCCTTTCTGTATGTTGGGACATGTACATGTTTTTTTATTTTTTTAATATTATTTGTCTTTTATTGAGCGCCTTAAGCCAAAGCGCTGAACATCAAAATGTGACACGCTACAATAAAAATGAATTAACAGTTAGGTCCAGGAAACGATCACTCGGGAATTTGAGGTGGGTGAGATTTTAACGAACCACAAAAGAGAGAGTAGACAGTGATCGAATGAAATGTACAGAAATTGGAAGAGCATTCCAATGAAGGTGGGCAAGAAGTTCAAAAAATCACAAATGATACTGAGCACAGTGTAGACATGGAACCAGAAGCCTACACTGAGAGTAAGACCGAAGAGAACAAGAGGGGCTATAGAAGGATATGAGCTCAGCAAGGTAGCTGGCGGAAAGGCCATGGAGAGATTTGAAGACAAGACAGAGGGAATGTTACATTTCATTTGAGAGTGAAAGGGCAGCCAGCCACATGCTGGGAGAGAGGAAGAGATAGAATCCCGATAGTTCAGAAGGCAGAGTAGGCGAACAGAAGAATTGAAGACTGATCTAAGAGGAGCAAGACGAGAATTGGAGAGTCCAAACAGAGCAGTAGAACAGTAGAAAAGCCGAGAAAAGATGAAAGAGGATATTAAGAGTTCAGATGCTTGAGATGTGAGAAATGGGGAAGCTTTATGGATGCTGTGAAGATGAAAACAACAAGAACGAGAGGTTAGAGAAATGTGATGGGAAAAGGAAAGATTTTTGTCAAGGTAGAGACCAAGATTACGAGGCGTAGATGAGATTAGGAGGTTTGAGGGAGGAAAAGATATGAAAGAAGGTGGGAGATGGGGAGGAAGAGTGTTAGCACGAAAAAACAGTACTTCATTCTTCCCAGCATTAAGAGTAACAAAGTGGGAAGACATCCAAGATGTAATAGCAACTAGGCAAGCCGAAAGAGTGTGATGAA
Organism: Ambystoma mexicanum; assembly: GCF_040938575.1. NCBI lineage: Eukaryota > Metazoa > Chordata > Amphibia > Caudata > Ambystomatidae > Ambystoma > Ambystoma mexicanum. Next base: position 26,646,723 of record NC_090935.1, read on the forward strand.
TTTCAGGAGAGAAAGAGGAAAAAGAGAGGAAGAGTTGAGTGGCGTCAGCGTAGAAGTGATGGCATAAGTCAAAGGAGGAAATAAGAGCTGCAAGATGTGATGTGTACAAAGAAAAGATAAAGGGGCCTAAGACCGACCCTTTAGGTACCCCATGGGCAAGCAAGAGAGAGAGACAGAGGACTTGCCCTCTGAAGAGACAGAAAACGTTCTATTAGATAAATAAAAGTTGGACCAAGACAGAACAGACCCTGTAAAACCAAAAGAGGAAAGTGACCCCAGAAGTAAAGAGTGATCCACAGTGTCAAAGGCAGCCGATAGATCTAGAAGAATATGAAACGATGAGGTAATAGAATAGCGGGCTGACAGAAGAGAGTTTAGTACAGAGACAAGAGCAGTATCTTTGGAATGTAAAGGAACGAGAACCAGATTGAAATCGGGGAAGAAGAGAAGAGTCAGAAACAAGTGAGGAAATCTGGGAATTAACAAGGCGTTCTAACAGTTTAGAAAGGTATGATAGGAGAGAGATAGGACGAAAGTTAGAACCAATGGAAGGATAAGCAGTGGGTCTCTTTAGAATGGGGATAATAGATGCATGTTTAAAAGATGTAGGAAAAATAAAGGTAGAAAGACAGATGTTAAAAAAGGAAACAAAATAGGGTACGGGAAGAGGATAGACCTTAGGGATTACAGCCGAAGGAATCTGGTGAGTAGGCCAAGCAGTGGGTTGGGCTTTAGCTAGTAAGAGAAAAGTAAGCAAGGAAGGCATGAGGAATGGACATGGGAGAAGGTGACACATCGAGGTGGAAGAGAGGCCTCGATGTCACGACGAAGAGGGAGAACTTTAGAAGAGAAGAAATGAGCAAAGTCCGACGCAGATAGAGTGGCATTGACAGAATGATCCAGCAGAGGAAGAGAAAGAAGCCGTGCCAGGGTTTTGGAAAAGGATAGACCAGCGGCAGGATAGCCCAGCGTCAACGTGCTCGCCTTGGAAGCAAGACGACACGGAGCAACACAGGTTCAATCCCCGGGTCCGCGCTTAAAAACCTCTGGGTATTAAGCGCATTATAAATAACCTATCATATCATATTGAGTGTGCAAGAAAACAGAATAACAAAGCCACCCAGGGTGAGTGGACTGAGAGTGCAAGAAATCAGAATAACAAAGCCACCCAGGGTGAGTATACTGTGTGTGCAAGAAATCAGAATAACAAAGCCACCCAGGGTGAGTGGACTGAGTGTGCAAGAAATCAGAATAACAAAGCCACCCAGGGTGAGTAGACCAAGTGTGCAAGAAATCAGAATAACAAAGCCACCCAGGGTGAGTAGACCAAGTGTGCAAGAAATCAGAATAACAAAGCCACCCAGGGTGAGTGGACTGAGTGTGCAAGAAATCAGAATAACAAAGCTACCCAGGGTGAGTGGACTGAGTGTGCAAGAAATCAGAATAACAAAGCCACCCAGGGTGAGTAGACCAAGTCTGCAAGAAATCAGAATAACAAAGCCAGCCAAGGTGAGTGGACTGAGTGTGCAAGAAATCAGAATAACAAAGCCACCCAGGGTGAGTGGACTGAGTGTGCAAGAAATCAGAATAACAAAGCCACCCAGGGTGAGTAGACCAAGTCTGCAAGAAATCAGAATAACAAAGCCACCCAGGGTGAGTGGACTGAGTGTGCAAGAAATCAGAATAACAAAGCCACCCAGGGTGAGTAGACCAAGTGTGCAAGAAATCAGAATAACAAAGCCACCCAGGGTGAGTGGACTGAGTGTGCAAGAAATCAGAATAACAAAGCCACCCAGGGTGAGTAGACCAAGTGTGCAAGAAATCAGAATAACAAAGCCACCCAGGGTGAGTAGACCAAGTGTGCAAGAAATCAGAATAACAAAGCCACCCAGGGTGAGTAGACCAAGTCTGCAAGAAATCAGAATAACAAAGCCAGCCAAGGTGAGTGGACTGAGTGTGCAAGAAATCAGAATAACAAAGCCACCCAGGGTGAGTAGACCAAGTCTGCAAGAAATCAGAATAACAAAGCCAGCCAAGGTGAGTGGACTGAGTGTGCAAGAAATCAGAATAACAAAGCCACCCAGGGTGAGTGGACTGAGTGTGCAAGAAATCAGAATAACAAAGCCACCCAGGGTGAGTAGACCAAGTGTACAAGAAATCAGAATAACAAAGCCACCCAGGGTGAGTAGACCAAGTGTACAAGAAATCAGAATAACAAAGCCACCCAGGGTGAGTGGACTGAGTGTGCAAGAAATCAGAATAACAAAGCCACCCAGGGTGAGTAGACCAAGTGTACAAGAAATCAGAATAACAAAGCCACCCAGGGTGAGTGGACTGAGTGTGCAAGAAATCAGAATAACAAAGCCACCCAGGGTGAGTGGACTGAGTGTGCAAGAAATCTGAATAACAAAGCCACCCAGGGTGAGTGGACTGAGTGTGCAAGAAATCTGAATAACAAAGCCACCCAGGGTGAGTAGACCAAGTGTGCAAGAAATCAGAATAACAAAGCCACCCAGGGTGAGTGGACTGAGTGTGCAAGAAATCAGAATAACAAAGCCACCCAGGGTGAGTAGACCAAGTGTGCAAGAAATCAGAATAACAAAGCCACCCAGGGTGAGTGGACTGAGTGTGCAAGAAATCAGAATAACAAAGCCACCCAAGGTGAGTGGACTGAGTGTGCAAGAAATCAGAATAACAAAGCCACCCAGGGTGAGTAGACCAAGTGTGCAAGAAATCAGAATAACAAAGCCACCCAGGGTGAGTGGACTGAGTGTGCAAGAAATCAGAATAACAAAGCCACCCAGGGTGAGTGGACTGAGTGTGCAAGAAATCAGAATAACAAAGCCACCCAGGGTGAGTGGACTGAGTGTGCAAGAAATCAGAATAACAAAGCTACCCAGGGTGAGTGGACTGAGTGTGCAAGAAATCAGAATAACAAAGCCACCCAAGGTGAGTAGACCAAGTGTGCAAGAAATCAGAATAACAAAGCCACCCAGGGTGAGTGGACCGAGTGTGCAAGAAATCAGAATAACAAAGCCACCCAGGGTGAGTGGACTGAGTGTGCAAGAAATCAGAATAACAAAGCCACCCAGGGTGAGTGGACTGAGTGTGCAAGAAATCTGAATAACAAAGCCACCCAGGGTGAGTGGACTGAGTGTGCAAGAAATCAGAATAACAAAGCCACCCAGGGTGAGTAGACCAAGTGTGAGAGAAATCAGAATAACAAAGCCACCCAGGGTGAGTGGACTGAGTGTGCAAGAAATCAGAATAACAAAGCCACCCAGGGTGAGTGGACTGAGTGTGCAAGAAATCAGAATAACAAAGCCACCCAGGGTGAGTAGACTGTGTGTGCAAGAAATCAGAATAACAAAGCCACCCAGGGTGAGTAGACCAAGTGTGCAAGAAATCAGAATAACAAAGCCACCCAGGGTGAGTGGACTGAGTGTGCAAGAAATCAGAATAACAAAGCCACCCAGGGTGAGTATACTGTGTGTGCAAGAAATCAGAATAACAAAGCCACCCAGGGTGAGTAGACCAAGTGTGCAAGAAATCAGAATAACAAAGCCACCCAGGGTGAGTGGACTGAGTGTGCAAGAAATCAGAATAACAAAGCCACCCAGGGTGAGTAGACCAAGTGTGCAAGAAATCAGAATAACAAAGCCACCCAGGGTGAGTGGACTGAGTGTGCAAGAAATCAGAATAACAAAGCTACCCAGGGTGAGTGGACTGAGTGTGCAAGAAATCAGAATAACAAAGCCACCCAGGGTGAGTAGACCAAGTGTGCAAGAAATCAGAATAACAAAGCCACCCAGGGTGAGTGGACTGAGTGTACAAGAAATCAGAATAACAAAGCCACCCAGGGTGAGTGGACTGAGTGTGCAAGAAATCAGAATAACAAAGCCACCCAAGGTGAGTAGACCAAGTGTACAAGAAATCAGAATAACAAAGCTACCCAGGGTGAGTAGACCAAGTGTGCAAGAAATCAGAATAACAAAGCCACCCAGGGTGAGTGGACTGAGTGTGCAAGAAATCAGAATAACAAAGCCACCCAGGGTGAGTGGACTGAGTGTGCAAGAAATCAGAATAACAAAGCCACCCAGGGTGAGTGGACTGAGTGTGCAAGCAATCAGAATAACAAAGCCACCCAGGGTGTGTAGACCAAGTGTGCAAGAAATCAGAATAACAAAGCCACCCAGGGTGAGTAGACCGAGTGTGCAAGAAATCAGAATAACAAAGCCACCCAAGGTGAGTTGACTGAGTGTGCAAGAAATCAGAATAACAAAGCCACCCAGGGTGAGTGGACTGAGTGTGCAAGAAATCAGAATAACAAAGCCACCCAGGGTGAGTGGACTGAGTGTGCAAGAAATCAGAATAACAAAGCCACCCAGGGTGAGTGGACTGAGTGTGCAAGAAATCTGAATAACAAAGCCACCCAGGGTGAGTGGACTGAGTGTGCAAGAAATCTGAATAACAAAGCCACCCAGGGTGAGTGGACTGAGTGTGCAAGAAATCAGAATAACAAAGCCACCCAGGGTGAGTAGACCAAGTGTGCAAGAAATCAGAATAACAAAGCCACCCAGGGTGAGTGGACTGAGTGTGCAAGAAATCAGAATAACAAAGCCACCCAGGGTGAGTAGACCAAGTGTGCAAGAAATCAGAATAACAAAGCCACCCAGGGTGAGTGGACTGAGTGTGCAAGAAATCTGAATAACAAAGCCACCCAGGGTGAGTATACTGTGTGTGCAAGAAATCAGAATAACAAAGCCACCCAGGGTGAGTGGACTGAGTGTGCAAGAAATCAGAATAACAAAGCCACCCAGGGTGAGTGGATTGAGTGTGCAAGAAATCAGAATAACAAAGCCACCCAGGGTGAGTAGACCAAGTCTGCAAGAAATCAGAATAACAAAGCCACCCAGGGTGAGTGGACTGAGTGTGCAAGAAATCAGAATAACAAAGCCACCCAGGGTGAGTAGACCAAGTGTGCAAGAAATCAGAATAACAAAGCCACCCAGGGTGAGTGGACTGAGTGTGCAAGAAATCAGAATAACAAAGCCACCCAGGGTGAGTAGACCAAGTGTGCAAGAAATCAGAATAACAAAGCCACCCAGGGTGAGTGGACTGAGTGTGCAAGAAATCAGAATAACAAAGCCACCCAGGGTGAGTGGACTGAGTGTGCAAGAAATCAGAATAACAAAGCCACCCAGGGTGAGTAGACCAAGTGTGCAAGAAATCAGAATAACAAAGCCACCCAGGGTGAGTGGACTGAGTGTGCAAGAAATCAGAACAACAAAGCCACCCAGGGTGAGTGGACTGAGTGTGCAAGAAATCAGAATAACAAAGCCACCCAAGGTGATTAGACCAAGTGTACAAGAAATCAGAATAATAAAGACGCTTTGCAGACAATAGACATTTATCATAAAGGGCATGATAAAAAAAGTTATTTGTTGTTGTTCGTCCTGTTAGCGTCTCTATGCCTATGGGCTGTGTCGTTGGTGCTTTACAAACACATAAAAAATAAATAAATATATAAAATCAGAAGTTTGAGCTGTCGGGCATGAAAGGCTGCATAAGAACACTGCTGATTATGCCTGATATTTTCCATGGCACCCACACGTCAACTTGCAGTCATTTCAGAGTGCTTGGTTGACTGTAGGTCTGGGCTATGTTAAATGGGATCTTTGGGTTTCATTGGTGGGATGTCATGGCCTCTGGTGTTGCTCTCTCCTCCTAACACTTCTAGGATGCCATTGGCAGGGTGTCTTGCCTCCTGGTGTTGCTCTCTGCTCCTGACTCTTCTTGGCTTCCATTGGTCGGGTGCCTTGGCTCCTGGTGTTGCTCTCTGCTCCTGACTCTTCTTGGCTTCCATTGGTCGGGTGTCTTGGCTCCTGGTGTTATTCTCTGCTCCTGACTCTTCTTGGATTCCATTGGTTGGGTGTCTTGGCTCCTGGTGTTATTCTCTGCTCCTGACTCTTCTTGAATTCCATTGGTCGGGAGTTTGGCTCCTGGTGTTATTCTCTGCTCCTGACTCTTCTTGGATTCCATTGGTCGGGTGTTTGGCTCCTGGTGTTGCTCTCTGCTCCTGACTCTTCTTGGATTCCATTGGTCGGGTGTCTTGGCTCCTGGTGTTATTCTCTGCTCCTGACTCTTCTTGGATTCCATTGGTCGGGTGTTTGGCTCCTGGTGTTATTCTTTGCTCCTGACTCTTCTTGGATTCCATTGGTTGGGTGTCTTGGCTCCTGGTGTTATTCTCTGCTCCTGACTCTTCTTAGATTCCATTGGTTGGGTGTCTTGGCTCCTGGTGTTATTCTCTGCTCCTGACTCTTCTTGGATTCCATTGGTCCGGTGTTTGGCTCCTGGTGTTCTTCTCTGCTCCTGACTCTTCATGGATTCCATTGGTCGGGTGTTTGGCTCCTGGTGTTGCTCTCTGCTCCTGACTCTTCTTGGATTCCATTGGTTGGGTGTCTTGGCTCCTGGTGTTATTCTCTGCTCCTGGCTCTTCTTGCATTCCATTGGTCGGGTGTTTTGCTCCTGGTGTTGCTCTCTCCTCCAGAAACCTCTTGGATTCCATTGGTCGGGTGTCTTGGCTCCTGGTGTTGCTCTCTGCTCCTGACTCTTCTTGGATTCCATTGGTGGGGTGTCTTGGCTCCTGGTGTTGCTCTCTGCTCCTGACTCTTCTTGGATTCCATTGGTCGGGTGTTTGGCTCCTGGTGTTGCTCTCTCCTCCTGACACTACTTGGATTTGATTGGTCGGGTGTCTTGGCTTCTGTTGTTGCTCTCTGCTCCTGACTCTTCTCGGATTCCATTGGTCAGGTGTCTTGTCTCCTGGTGTTGCTCTCTGCTGCTGACTCTTCTTGGATTCCATTGGTCGGGTGTTTGGCTCCTGGTGTGGCTCTCTCTTCCTGACACTTCTAGGATGGCATTGGTGGGGTGTCTTGGCTCCTGGTGTTGCTCTCTCCTCCTGACATTTCTAGGATCCCATTGGTCGGGTGTCTTGGCTCCTGGTGTTATTCTCTGCTTCTGACTCTTCTTGGATTCCATTGGTCGGGTGTTTTGCTCCTGGTGTTATTTTCTGCTCCTGGCTCTTCTTGAATTCCATTGGTCAGGTGTCTTGGCTCCTGGTGTTATTCTCTGCTCCTGACTCTTCTTGGATTCCATTGGTCGGGTGTTTGGCTCCTGGTGTTATTCTTTGCTCCTGATTCTTCTTGGATTCCATTGGTTGGGTGTCTTGGCTCCTGGTGTTATTCTCCGCTCCTGACTCTTCGTGGATTCCATTGGTCGGGTGTTTGGCTCCTGGTGTTATTCTCTGCTCCTGACTCTTCTTGGATTCCATTGGTCGGGTGTTTGGCTCCTGGTGTTGCTCTCTGCTCCTGACTCTTCTTGGATTCCATTTGGTGTGTCTTGGCTCCTGGTGTTATTCTCTGCTCCTTACTCTTCTTGGATTCCATTGGTCGGGTGTTTGGCTCCTGGTGTTGCTCTCTCCTCCTGAAACCTCTTGGATTCCATTGGTCGGGTGTCTTGGCTCCTGGTGTTGCTCTCCGCTCCTGACTCTTCTTGGATTCCATTGGTGGGGTGCCTTGGCTCCTGGTGTTGCTCTCTGCTCCTGACTCTTCTTGGATTCCATTGGTCTGGTGTTTGGCTCCTGGTGTTGCTCTCTCCTCCTGACACTACTTGGATTCGATTGGTCGGGTCTCTTGGCTTCTGTTGTTGCTCTCTGCTCCTGACCCTTCTTGGATTCCATTGGTCGGGTGTCTTGGCTCCTGGTGTTGCTCTCTGCTGCTGACTCTTCTTGGATTCCATTGGTCGGGTGTTTGGCTCCTGGTGTTGCTCTCTCCTCCTGACACTTCTTGGATTCCATTGGCCAGGTCTCTTGGCTCGTGGTGTTGCTCTCTCCTCCTGACACTTCTTGGATTCCATTGGTCGGGTGTCTTGCCTCCTGGTGTTGCTCTCTCTTCCTGACACTTCTAGGATGTCATTGGTGGGGTGTCTTGGCTCCTGGTGTTGCTCTCTCCTCCTGACATTTCTAGGATTCCATTGGTCGGGTATCTTGGCTCCTGGTGTTGCTCTCTGCTCCGGACTCTTCTTGGATTCCATTGGTGGGGTATCTTGGCCACTGGTGTTGCTCTCTGCTCCTGACTCTTCTTGGATTCCATTGGTCGGGTGTTTGGCTCCTGGTGTTGCTCTCTCCTCCTGACACTACTTGGATTCGATTGGTCGGGTGTCTTGGCTTCTGTTGTTGCTCTCTGCTCCTGACTCTTCTTGGATTCCATTGGTCGGGTGTCTTGGCTCCTGGTGTTGCTCTCTGCTGCTGACTCTTCTTGGATTCCATTGGTCGGGTGTTTGGCTCCTGGTGTTGCTCTCTCCTCCTGACACTTCTTGGATTCCATTGGTCAGGTCTCTTGGCTCCTGGTGTTGCTCTCTCCTCCTGACACTTCTGGGATTCCATTGGTCGGGTGTCTTGGCTCCTGGTGTTGCTCTCTCTTCCTGACACTTCTAGGATGCCATTGGTGGGGTGTCTTGGTTCCTGGTGTTGCTCTCTCCTCCTGACATTTCTAGGATCCCATTGGTCGGGTGTCTTGGCTCCTGGTGTTATTCTCTGCTCCTGACTCTTCTTGGATTCCATTGGTTGGGTGTTTGGCTCCTGGTGTTGCTCTCTCCTCCTGACACTTCTTGGATTCCATTGGTCGGGTGTCTTGGCTTCTGTTGTTGCTCTCTGCTCCTGACTCTTGGATTCCATTGGTCGGGTGTCTTGGCTCCTGGTGTTGCTCTCTGCTGCTGACTCTTCTTGGATTCCATTAGTCGGGTGTTTGGCTCCTGGTGTTGCTCTCTCCTCCTGACACTTCTTGGATTCCATTGGTCGGGTGTCTTGGCTCCTGGTGTTGCTCTCTCCTCCTGACACTTCTTGGTTTCCATTGGTTGGGTGTCTTGGCTCCTGGTGTTGCTCTCTCCTCCTGACACTTCCGTTAGGCAGAATTCCGTGCAGTTGCCTTAGGGACCACTACACACAATTAGGACTACAGGTGGCAATACAAGTTTTACCTTTGGTACAAGCCTGTACTACTAGGTTATAGTGGTAGCAGTAGCAGAGCAGCCAGGCTTATCTCAGAGATTACACAAGGGGACCACAATTACTGTGACTCAAGCAAACACTGACTCAAGGTTTCAGGTAAAAAATATAAGTACATTTATTTTGAAACCATTTGTTATTAACACGACACTTCTATTAATTCAAACACCACACGTAAAATATAGTACAACTAACCAATTCACTTTGTACAGTATTTTTCGAGGTCAGTACCCTGTGTTTGAATTGACCGGTGTTATGAAACAGAACACGTTACCTTGAATACAATTGCGATCACCTTTTGACAGTTCGGTCTACTAGATAAACGCGTATCTGCGGCAAGAAATGCTACCGGGGCAAAAATCACAGGCAATATGTTGGTTAGGCAGACAGAATCGAAGAACACACATAGACAGGAGTTCAAGAGTCAAGGGGCCGGAGCCAAAGTCAAATGACACCGGGTGCCTGTTGTCGAGGATCACACAGTTGGACAGTTCGAGATTCAACGTTGCCAAAAATACTTTGATATTGTCAATGTTCGGAAGCAAAAGTTATAAGGAGGGAAAAGTAAGGACAAGCCTTAAAGTAGAGAAATAGGGATTTCACCCGAAATTCCTCAAACAGGACACAGTACCTTTCTCAAAAATCGAAGCTGGTGTCACGGCAGTTATTCCTGTTGGTTTCCTGCAGACCCCCGCTTTCCTGCAGCCTCAGCACGAAGTAGGACGATGAAGGGGTCCGCACCACACAGGGATAAGGCCGGCAGCAGCGACAATGTATAAAAGTTGCGCTCCTTAAAAATAGGAGAGGTTCTTCAGGTGGCTATCCGGACCACTAAAGCAGTGTGCAGCGATTTGGACCACGAAGGCGACCTCTGGCTGAAGAAGATGAGCTGGTTATCCCCACCAGGCTCAAGGGAAGAAGACTCCGAACTGGATCTTCTCTTAGTCGTTGAAGGGTAGATAGCTCAGGACTGCAACAGGGCTTCACCGGTACGGGGTAGTTGCAGCAGTCGACCTCTCCTCCGCTTCTCGTCGGTTCCTTGTAGTTCCAGTGGCGACTCTCTGACTTCCGGCCCAAGAGACCTGCCTTTTATGCGCAAAACCCCCATTCACACAACCTGGCTGTCAATCACACAGCATGGGGGTTGTTCAGCCCGGACAACCACCTCAGCCAATCATGAAAAAGTGCAACTTGGGTTTCCTAGGAAACCCTGTGCAGGGGGTGACTACACCCCTTCCTCACATTCAGCCCACCTAGACACTCAGGCGCCCTGAGGAGGGCTTCTAGGTAGAAGCCTGCCAAAAGACAGTGAACAAAGAAGGCAAACCTGGTTTGCCGTGCAAAGTAAAACACAAGAAGGGTTTTAACACAAAGAAATGGGGAATAAAACGCACTGGAGCCAACAGAAAAAGTATTTGGTCAAGCGAGTTTAAGTCTGAGGCTAACACAATAGCCTACAATATTACCACGGTTATATAAGATAACCACGGTAGAAAATTAGGGTAGATACCACTGCCACCAGCCATGTTTAAATGTTAAAAAGAGCAAAACAATGCTCTGTGAAGTACAGAGAAAAAGAGTTAAGAGTTAACCCTTCCAGCACTCCATGTAAGATGGTGTGTACTGGATCTGTGCTTAAATCTGACTAAGTAAAGTTAATGGTAACTTTACCCTTTTCTTGGGGACGGTAGGCGCCTCAGAAATGGAGTTGGGGGAGTCTGACCTCGGCCTGTGCTTTCCTCTGTCGCATGCTCAAGGGGGTGGAGGTCCCGGGCAGCTCCCAGGCAGACCGCGGGCTGCGATATCCAGTGGCGGAGTTGAATGTATGCAAACCGTTCTCCTTCTGTCAGCTGAAAGCGGGCTTTGCATTCCTCAAAGCTGAGTGGGGTGTTAGCCTCGTAGAGTTGGGAGAGGGTTTGGAGGCATCCTTTGGTCCAACGGCTGAAGCTAGCTGCCTTTATTCCCGGCCTGAAGTCGGGATTCCAGATGACCGGGGATAGCGGGCTCAAGCCCCTGTGCACCTTCCTCCTCCGTCGGGCCCATGCCCATGCTTCAAGGGTCGCTTTGGTTGACAATAACATCTGGGGTCCATGGCTCCGGGGGGACCCGGGGATATGCAGCAGAGAGTGTAACTGTGGCTGGCATCTGGATTGTTCGATGCGGGACCATTTTGGGGGTGCCTCAGCACTCGCCCAGGCCGCAGTACTCGCCAATTGGGCTGCCAGGAAATAGTTCATCAGGTTGGGGAGCCCAAAGCCACCCCATTTTGCGGCCCCGGTCATGACCCTCATGGGTATCCTGGCTCAGCGTCTCCTCCATACGAATTTCGCTAGCTTCCTCTGTAGATGTTCCAAGGCCTGTTTTGGGGGAGGGGCGGGAGAGCGGAGCACAGGTACAGCAGTCTAGGCAGGAGATTGTGCCGATCTCCATGTCGTCTGTGTACTGCAGGAGCTGCGGGCTGGCCAAAATGAGGTCAATTCGGGATGAGGAGCGGTGGACATGTGAGAAAAAGGAGTAGTCCACGGTGCCTGGGTGCAGGACCCTCCAGGTGTCCACCACGTCCAATGTCTTGAACAGGCGGCAGAGGCCCAGAGCTAACCTGAAGTGCCTAGAGGACGGGGGGCCCGACCTGTCCAGTGAGGGGTTGGGTACCCCATTGAAGACTCCGCCCAAGACCACCTGGCCCTCAAGGAAGGGGAGGAGAGAGGATTCCAGGGTAGCGTAGAAGGCCACCTGGCCGCCCTTTGGCGCATAGACCGCAATCAGCATGTGGAGCTACAAGTCTGCCATCTGGGCTGCGCAGGGTCTCCTTCTCTTTAAATGGGATGCCTTTCGCTAACAGAATCGCTGTGCCGCCTTTCTTGTTGGGGCCAGAGGCCATGTATTGTGTTGGGTATGCACGGGAGTGCAGTCTGGTGAAGTTCTCTGCTAAAAGGTGGGTCTCCTGAAGAAACCCCACCGAGGCCCAAAGGTCCTGTCGGCGGTGGAGGATGGACTTGCGTTTTGTGGAGGAGTTCAGGCCCCTGACGTTTAGTGAGATGTAGCAGAGCTTGGTGTGCTCCGGGGGGGAGGTCTGTGGGTTGCCATTATGGTCCAAATAGGTGGTGGTTAATCCTGTGCTCAGGGGGTCCCACGAGGGACCATTGTCTGCACGGTTCTGCTGCAACCGAATTTTAACTTTGTCTAACTCAGGGCCAGCCGGGCCCCGGCAACCAAGGGGGCTTGGGAGGGTCCCCGCCCAACTAAAGGAGCGGAAGGAACAAATATTAACCAAACTGACCCTAATGGGTCTCGGGCTGGAGTGACTGTCCATCCACTCGGCTGGGACATTGCGTGAGACGCCCGGGTGCCAAGAGTACAGGTTCCGGCACGGAGTGATGAAGGTTGATTACTAATCGTGTGCGGCTGGGGTTTTCCCCCCTTTTGGGACCTTCCTCCAGCGGCTATGCTGGGGTTTCGGTGCTGAGCTGCGTGGTTGGTCTGTCGGAGAGGTAGATGTGTCCTCCTAGGGTGGTGAGGGCTCACATCCCATGATGCTGCTTGCCTCCTCCAGGGCATGGATTACCCTCGTCTGGCCCTCAAGTGTAAACTGAAGCGAGGCCGGGTATAGCCAATGGTATTTGATTTCCCGCTCCTGCAGGAAGGTCATTAGAGGGTGAAGCGCTCTCTGCTGTTGGACCATAGGAGCGGCCAGGTCCTGGAACAGCTGTAGGGCGGCTCCCTGGTATGTCAAGTCGCCTTGTGAGCGGCTTGCTGCCATGATCTCCTGTTTCGTCGAGAAGAAATGCACACTGGTGATTACTTCAGGGCTAGCCGCCGATGGGGTGTTCCTGCCGCCTCGCAGTCTATGAGTGCGATCTAGTAAGAGTAGTGACTTTTCGCAGTCTGGGAGGAGAGTCTCCGATGTAGGTCGGGAGGGCATGGTCCGGGATCGAGGCGGGAACCCCTTTGATTCGAATGATGTTTCTGCGGGTCCTGTTTTCCAGGTCCTCTTGTTTGCGATGCATAGTTTTGGCGCTATCCGCTAGGGTCTGAATTTTCTGTCGCAGCTCCGCAATCTGTGCTGAGGGTTCCAGGACCTGGTCCTCTGTGTCCCCGACCCTATGCTCCACCTCCTCCACGCGGTTATCCAGGCCATCTATCCTGGTTGTGACCTCAGCCATGCAGTTGCAGAATTCCGTTTTGATGTTGGCTAGGAGGCCTTGGATATCATCTTTTGTAGCCCACTGTCCTTGGGCCCATGCGGGCGAGGCAGGTTGGGTCAGGGGGAGGTCGGCTGCTTAGGTTTCTCTTTCAGGTGGAGCAAGTTGGCTATGTCTGTTGATTTTGGATCCTTCTGCTTAGTCATCTTCGTATCCGGAACACTGAGGGCGATTCCGAGTGCGATCCCCTCTTCGTCTCCGCTAGGCGCTCGTATCTCTGATTGGGGTGCGGGGGTGGGGGGAGAGTCCCACCCCAAGAGCCTCGACTGATGGGTCTCTGCTGGTGGAGCGCACCCTTTCTCCAGGGGCTTCTGGAGCTGACTGTGGTATGTGCTAGAGTACCCTCTGTCAGGTTGTTAGACGTGCGCTGGGGTCCGGCTCTTCTCCACTCTTCAGGGACCGGGGAGGTGGGGGGTCCAATGCAGGGCAACCAGAGGGAGTTCTCGGTGCCAAGGGTGGGGTCCCCGCAGGCTGTAGCTTGTTGCAGTGCCTAGAGGGTCTCAGATGCTTTGTCCGTTGTGTTTGGCTGTTGGGTGCCTGTTGATCTCGTTGTTGCACTGACTTTGGAGTCCAGGCAAATCCTTATCTGTAGCCTGTGTTGGCACGGGGCCACCCGTGTCAGGTGTGTAGATGGGACACCTCTGCCTGGCGGCCACGTGCAGTGAGGATGGGCTGCAGCCGTGTCTCTGTGCTCCCCGGTGTTGAGCAGAGGTGGGGGAGGAGGCCCCTCAGGCAGTCCGTGGTGAAGGGGCCCCAAGGGGCCACTGTCTTGGGCAGGAGGGGGCCTAGGAGGAGAGGATGCCTCAGGCCCCTCTCAGGCTGTTGACGAGGTTCGCTGGTTTGGCAGAAGGATAGGCGGCGCGATGCAGCTCCTGTTCGTCGGTTGGCCGGTTCCGGCAGCTGCTGGGTCTGTGTTGGGGGGAGCAAGTTGCCCGCCGGGCCTCCTCAGCTCCCCAGGGTCCCAAGGCTGGTGAAGGCAGAACCACAAGGGATCGTGCTGGTGCTGTGGCGGTGTTGACCCCGAGTCCGGTGCGGGTGCTGCTGGTCCTGTCCTGGGAGGTCAGGAGACCCCCGACAGATCCCAGGCGCCTCGGAGCTCAGATGTATGAGGGTGCACGGGAGGCAGTGCCGGGGGTGACCCATCGCTGATGCAGTGGTCGATGGTGGAAGGAGTGGGATCGTGCAAGGCAGAGCCACGGCTGAGTTTGGCGGGCCATGGGGACCCCTGCAGCGCCCCGTGGTCCAGAGCCGACTGGAGAGGAGAACATCTGTTTCCCTGGGGGGCCGACTCCCCGCCGTGCCAGGCCCTGACCCCCTCCTTGTTGCTGGGTGCGGGTTGCAGGGGCGGGGTAGGTGCCGCGGCCCCCTGGTTCCCACTGGCTGGATGCCTAGGGTCCTCGGCTGCAGGATGCTGCGTCAGGCTGGTCGGCCGGGCTGAGGCCTCAGAGCGGGTTCTCAGGGGCCGCCATCTTGGAAGATAAATCCCGCCTCGCGGAAGGCTTTCCTGTCTCCTGGTGCTGCTCTCTCCTCCTGACACTTGTAGGATGCCATTGGTGGGGTGTTTTAGCTCCTGGTGTTGCTCTGTCCTCCTGACACTATTTGGATTCCATTGGTCGGGTGTCTTGGCTCCTGGTGTTGCTCTCTCCTCCTGACACTTCTTGGATTCCATTGGTCGGGTGTATTGTCTTCTGGTGTTGCTCTCTCCTACTGACACTTCTTGGATTCCATTGGTCGGGTGTCTTGGCTCCTGGTGTTGCTCTCTCCTCCTGACACTTCTTGGATTCCATTGGTCGGGTGTCTTGTCTCCTGGTGTTGCTTTCGCTCCTGACACTTCTTGGGTTACATTGGTGGCCTGTTTTAGCTCCTGGTGTTGCTCTGTCTTCCTGACACTATTTGGGTTCGATTGGTCGGGTGTCTTGGCTCCTGGTGTTGCTCTCTCTTCCTGACACTTCTTGGATTCCATTGGTCGGTGTCTTGGCTCCTGGTGTTGCTCTCTCTTCCTGACACTTCTTGGATTCCATTGGTCGGGTGTCTTGGCTCCTGGTGTTGCTCTCTCCTCCTGACACATCTTGGGTTACATTGGTGGCCTGTTTTAGCTCCTGGTGTTGCTCTGTCCTCCTGACACTATTTGGATTCCATTGGTCGGGTGTCTTGGCTCCTGGTGTTGCTCTCTCCTCCTGACACTTCTTGGGTTACATTGGTGGGGTGTTTTAGCTCCTGGTGTTGCTCTCTCCTCCTGACACTTCTTGGATTCCATTGGACGGGTGTCTTGGCTCCTGGTGTTGCTCTCTCCTCCTGACACTATTTGGATTCCATTGGTCGGGTGTCTTGGCTCCTGGTGTTGCTCTCTCCTCCTGCACTTCTTGGGTTACATTGTGTTTTAGCTCCTGGTTTTGCTCTCTCCTCCTGACACTATTTGGATTCGATTGGTCGGGTGTATTGGCTCCTGGTGTTGCTCTCTCCCCCTGACACTTCTTGGATTCCATTGGTCATGTGTCTTGGCTCCTGGTGTTCCTCTCTCCTCCTGACACTTCTTGGATTCCATTGGTCGGGTGTCCTGTCTTCTGGTGTTGCTCTCTCCTCCTGACACATCTTGGGTTACACTGGTGTGGTGTATTAGCTCCTGGTGTTGCTCTGTCCTCCTGACACTATTTGGATTCCATTGTTGGGGTGTTTTAGCTCCTTGTGTTGCTCTGTCCTTCTGACACTTCTTGGATTCCATTGGTCGGGTGTCTTGGCTCCTGGTGTTGCTCTTTCCTCCTGACACTTCTTGGATTCTATTGGTCAGGTGTCTTGGCTCCTGGTGTTGCTCTCTCCTCTTGACACTTCTAGGATGCCATTGATAGGGGTTTCTTAGCTCCCGGTATTGCTCTCTCCTCTTGACACTTCTAGGATGCCATTGATAGGGGTTTTTTAGCTCCCCGTGTTGCTCTCTCCTCTTGAAACTTCCTGGATTCCATTGGTGGGATGTCATGGCCCATGGTATTGCTCCGTCCTCCTGACACTTCCTGAATACCGTTGGAGGGATGTCTTGGCTCCTGGTGTTGCTCTGTCCTCTTGACACTTGTAGGATGCCATTGATGGTGTGTCTTGGCTCCTGGTGTTGCTGTCTCCTCTTGACTCTTGTAGGATTCCATTGGAGGGATGTCTTGGCTCCTGGTGTTGCTCTGTCCTCTTGACACTTTCAGGATTCCATTGGCGGGATGGCTTGGCTCATGGTGATGCTGTCTCCTCTTGACACTTGTAGGATACCATTGATGGGGTGTCTTGGTCCCTGGTGTTGGTCCGTCCTCCTGACACTTTCTGGATTCCATTGGTGGGGTGTCATGGCCCATGGTGTTGCTCCGTCCTCCTGACAATTCCTGGATTCCATTGGTGGCATGTCTTGGCTCCTGGTGTTGCTGTCTCCTCTTGACACTTCTAGGATGCCATTGATGGGATGTCTTGGCTCCTGGTGTTGCTGTCTTCTCTTGACACCTGTAGGATGCCATTGATGGGGTGTCTTGGCTCCTGGTGGTGCTCTCTTCTCTTGACACTTGTAGGATACCATTGATGGGTTGTCATGGCTCCTGGTGTTGCTGTCTCCTCTTGACACTTGTAGGATGCCATTGATGGGGTGTCTTGGTTCCTGGTGTTGCTCTCTCCTCCTGACACTTCTAGGATGCCATTGATGGGGTGTCTTGGCTCCTGGTGTTGCTGTCTCCTCTTGACACTTGTAGGATGCCATTGATGGGGTGTCTTGGCTCCTGGTGTTGCTGTCTCCTCTTGACACTTGTAGGATTCCACTGGTGGGATGGCCTGGCTCCTGGCGTTGCTCTCTCCTCTTGACACTTGTAGGATGCCATTGATGGGGTGTCATGGCTCCTGGTGTTGCTGTCTCCTCTTGAAACTTGTAGGATTCCATTGGAGGAATGTCTTGGTTCCTGGTGTAGCTGTCTCCTTCTGACACTTCTTGTATTCCATTGGTCGGGTGTATTGTCTCCTGGTGTTGCTTTCGCTCCGGACACTTCTTGGGTTACATTGGTCGGGTGTTTTAGCTCCTGGTGTTGCTCTGTCCATCTGACACTATTTGGATTCGATTGGTCGGGTGTCTTGGCTCCTGGTGTTGCTCTCTCTTCCTGACACTTCTTGGATTCCATTGGTCGGGTGTCTTGGCTCCTGGTGTTGCTCTCTCCTCCTGACACATCTTGGGTTACATTGGTGGCGTGTTGTAGCTCCTGGTGTTGCTCTGTCCTCCTGACACTATTTGGATTCCATTGGTCGGGTGTCTTGGCTCCTGGTGTTGCTCTCTCCTCCTGACACTTCTTGGGTTACATTGGTGGGGTGTTTTAGCTCCTGGTGTTGCTCTCTCCTCCTGTCACTTCTTGGATTCCATTGGACGGGTGTCTTGGCTCCTGGTGTTGCTCTCTCCTCCTGACACTATTTGGATTCCATTGGTCGGGTGTCTTGGCTCCTGGTGTTGCTCTCTCCTCCTGCACTTCTTGGGTTACATTGTGTTTTAGCTCCTGGTTTTGCTCTCTCCTCCTGACACTATTTGGATTCTATTGGTCGGGTGTATTGGCTCCTGGTGTTGCTCTCTCCCCCTGACACTTCTTGGATTCCATTGGTCAGGTGTCTTGGCTCCTGGTGTTCCTCTCTTCTCCTGACACTTCTTGGATTCCATTGGTCGGGTGTCCTGTCTTCTGGTGTTGCTCTCTCCTCCTGACACATCTTGGGTTACACTGGTGTGGTGTATTAGCTCCTGGTGTTGCTCTGTCCCCCTGACACTATTTGGATTCCATTGTTGGCGTGTTTTAGCTCCTTGTGTTGCTCTGTCCTTCTGACACTTCTTGGATTCCATTGGTCGGGTGTCTTGGTTCCTGGTGTTGCTCTTTCCTCCTGACACTTCTTGGATTCTATTGGTCAGGTGTCGTGGCTCCTGGTGTTGCTCTCTCCTCTTGACACTTCTAGGATGCCATTGATAGGGGTTTCCTAGCTCCCGGTATTGCTCCCTCCTCTTGACACTTCTAGGATGCCATTGATAGGGGTTTCTTAGCTGCCCGTGTTGCTCTCTCCTCTTGACACTTCCTGGATTCCATTGTGGGATGTCATGGTCCATGGTGTTGCTCTGTTCTCCTGACACTTCCTGGATTCCGTTGGAGGGATGTCTTGGCTCCTGGTGTTGCTCTGTCCTCTTGACACTTGTAGGATGCCATTGATGGTGTGTCTTGGCTCCTGGTGTTGTTGTCTCCTCTTGACTCTTGTAGGATTCCATTGGAGGGATGTCTTGGCTCCTGGTGTTGCTCTGTCCTCTTGACATTTGTAGGATGCTATTGGTGGTGTGTCTTGGCTCCTGGTGTTGCTGTCTCCTCTTGACACTTATAGGATACCATTGATGGGGTGTCTTGGTCCCTGGTGTTGCTCCGTCTTCCTGACACTTCCTGGATTCCATTGGAGGGATGTCTTGGCTCCTGGTGTTGCTCTGTCCTCTTGATACTTGTAGAATGCCATTGATGGGGTGTCATGGCTCCTGGTGTTGCTGTCTCCGCTTGACACTTGTAGGATTCCATTGGAGGGATGTCTTGGCTCCTGGTGTTGCTCTGTCCTCTTGACACTTGCAGGATTCCATTGGCGGGATGGCTTGGCTCATGGTGATGCTGTCTCCTCTTGACACTTGTAGGATACCATTGATGGGGTGTCTTGGTCCCTGGTGTTGGTCCGTCCTCCTGACACTTTCTGGATTCCATTGGTGGGGTGTCATGGCCCATGGTGTTGCTCCGTCCTCCTGACAATTCCTGGATTCCATTGGTGGCATGTCTTGGCTCCTGGTGTTGCTGTCTCCTCTTGACACTTCTAGGATGCCATTGATGGGGTGTCTTGGCTCCTGGTGTTGCTGTCTTCTCTTGACACCTGTAGGATGCCATTGATGGGGTGTCTTGGCTCCTGGTGGTGCTCTCTTCTCTTGACACTTGTAGGATGCCATTGATGGGTTGTCATGGCTCCTGGTGTTGCTGTCTCCTCTTGACACTTGTAGGATGCCATTGATGGGGTGTCTTGGCTCCTGGTGTTGCTGTCTCCTCTTGACACTTGTAGGATGCCATTGATGGGGTGTCTTGGCTCCTGGTGTTGCTGTCTCCTCTTGACACTTGTAGGATTCCACTGGTGGGATGGCCTGGATCCTGGTGTTGCTCTCTCCTCTTGACACTTGTAGGATGCCATTGATGGAGTGTCATGGCTCCTGGTGTTGCTGTCTCCTCTTGACACTTGTAGGATTCCATTGGAGGAATGTCTTGGTTCCTGGTGTAGCTGTCTCATTCTGACACTTCTTGTATTCCATTGGTCGGGTGTATTGTCTCCTGGTGTTGCTTTCGCTCCTGACACTTCTTGGGTTACATTGGTCGGGTGTTTTAGCTCCTGGTGTTGCTCTGTCTATCTGACACTATTTGGATTCGATTGGTCGGGTGTCTTGGCTCCTGGTGTTGCTCTCTCTTCCTGACACTTCTTGGATTCCATTGGTCGGGTGTCTTGGCTCCTGGTGTTGCTCTCTCCTCCTGACACATCTTGGGTTACAATGGTGGCGTGTTTTAGCTCCTGGTGTTGCTCTGTCCTCCTGACACTATTTGGATTCCATTGGTCGGGTGTCTTGGCTCCTGGTGTTGCTCTCTCCTCCTGACACTTCTTGGGTTACATTGGTGGGGTGTTTTAGCTCCTGGTGTTGCTCTCTCCTCCTGACACTTCTTGGATTCCATTGGACGGGTGTCTTGGCTCCTGGTGTTGCTCTCTCCTCCTGACACTATTTGGATTCCATTGGTCGGGTGTCTTGGCTCCTGGTGTTGCTCTCTCCTCCTGCACTTCCTGGGTTACATTGTGTTTTAGCTCCTGGTTTTGCTCTCTCCTCCTGACACTATTTGGATTCTATTGGTCGGGTGTATTGGCTCCTGGTGTTGCTCTCTCCCCCTGACACTTCTTAGATTCCATTGGTCAGGTGTCTTGGCTCCTGGTGTTCCTCTCTCCTCCTGACACTTCTTGGATTCCATTGGTCGGGTGTCCTGTCTTCTGGTGTTGCTCTCTCCTCCTGACACATCTTGGGTTACACTGGTGTGGTCTATTAGCTCCTGGTGTTCCTCTGTCCTCCTGACACTATTTGGATTCCATTGTTGGCATGTTTTAGCTCCTTGTGTTGCTCTGTCCTTCTGACACTTCTTGGATTCCATTGGTCGGGTGTCTTGGCTCCTGGTGTTGCTCTTTCCTCCTGACACTTCTTGGATTCTATTGGTCAGGTGTCTTGGCTCCTGGTGTTGCTCTCTCTTCTTGACACTTCTAGGATGCCATTGATAGGGGTTTCCTAGCTCCCGGTATTGCTCCCTCCTCTTGACACTTCTAGGATGCCATTGATAGGGGTTTCTTAGCTCCCCGTGTTGCTCTCTCCTCTTGACACTTCCTGGATTCCATTGGTGGGATGTTATGGCCCATGGTGTTGCTCCGTTCTCCTGACACTTCCTGGATTCCGTTGGAGGGATGTCTTGGCTCCTGGTGTTGCTCTGTCCTCTTGACACTTGTAGGATGCCATTGATGGTGTGTCTTGGCTCCTGGTGTTGTTGTCTCCTCTTGACTCTTGTAGGATTCCATTGGAGGGATGTCTTGGCTCCTGGTGTTGCTCTGTCCTCTTGACACTTGCAGGATTCCATTGGCGGGATGGCTTGGCTCCTGGTGTTGCTGTCTCCTCTTGACACTTGTAGGATACCATTGATGGGGTTTCTTGGTCCCTGGTGTTGGTCCGTCCTCCTGACACTTTCTGGATTCCATTGGTTGGGTGTCATGGCCCATGGTGTTGCTCCGTCCTCCTGACAATTCCTGGATTTCATTGGTGGCATGTCTTGGCTCCTGGTGTTGCTGTCTCCTCTTGACACTTCTAGGATGCCATTGATGGGGTGTCTTGGCTCCTGGTGTTGCTGTCTCCTCTTGACACCTGTAGGATGCCATTGATGGGGTGTCTTGGCTCCTGGTATTGCTCTCTCCTCTTGACACTTCTAGGATTCCATTGATAGGGGTTTCTTAGCTCCCAGTGTTGCTCTCTCCTCTTGACACTTCCTGGATTCCATTGGTGGGGTGTCATGGCCCATGGTGTTGCTCCGTCTTCCTGAAACTTCCTGAATTCCATTGGAGGGATGTCTAGGCTCCTGGTGTTGCTCTGTCCTCTTGACACTTGTAGGATGCTATTGATGGTGTGTCTTGGCTCCTGGTGTTGCTGTCTCCTCTTGACACTTCTAGGATGCCATTGATGGGGTGTCTTGGCTCCTGGTGTTGCTGTCTCCTCTTGACACTTGTAGGATGCCATTGATGGGGTGTCTTGGCTCCTGGTGTTGCTGTCTCCTCTTGACACTTGTAGGATTCCATTGGTGGGATGGCCTGGCTCCTGGTGTTGCTGTCTCCTCTTGACACTTGTAGGATTCTATTGGTGGGATGGCCTGGCTCCTGGTGTTGCTCTCTCCTCTTGACACTTGTAGGATGCCATTGATGGGGTGTCATGGCTCCTGGTGTTGCTGTCTCCTCTTGACACTTGTAGGATACCATTGATGGGGTGTCTTGGTCCCTGGTGTTGCTGTCTCCTCTTGACACTTGTAGGATGCCATTGATGGGGTGTCTTGGTTCCTGGTGTTGCTGTCTCCTCTTGACACCTGTAGGATGCCATTGATGGGGTGTCTTGGCTCCTGGTGGTGCTCTCTCCTCTTGACACTTCTAGGATTCCATTAATAGGGGTTTCTTAGCTCCCAGTGTTGCTCTCTCCTCTTGACACTTCCTGGATTCCATTGCTGGGGTGTCATGGCCCATGGTGTTGCTCCGTCTTCCTGACACTTCCTGGATTCCATTGGAGGGATGTCTTGGCTCCTGGTGTTGCTCTGTCCTCTTGACATTTGTAGGATGCTATTGGTGGTGTGTCTTGGCTCCTGGTGTTGCTGTCTCCTCTTGACACTTATAGGATACCATTGATGGGGTGTCTTGGTCCCTGGTGTTGCTCCGTCTTCCTGACACTTCCTGGATTCCATTGGAGGGATGTCTTGGCTCCTGGTGTTGCTCTGTCCTCTTGACACTTGTAGGATGCCATTGATGGGGTGTCATGGCTCCTGGTGTTGCTGTCTCCTCTTGACACTTGTAGGATTCCATTGGAGGGATGTCTTGGCTCCTGGTGTTGCTCTGTCTTCTTGACACTTTTAGGATGCCATTGATGGGGTGTCTTGGTTCCTGCTGTTGCTGTCTCCTCTTGAAACTTGTAGGATTCCATTGATGGGGTGTCTTGGTTCCTGTTGTTGCTCTCTCCTCCTGACACTTCTAGGATGCCATTGATGGTGTGTCTTGGCTCCTGGTGTTGCTGTCTCCTCTTGACACTTGTAGGATGCCATTGATGGGGTGTCTTGATTCCTGCTGTTGCTGTCTCCTCTTGACACTTGTAGGATACCATTGATGGGGTGTCTTGGTCCCTGGTTTTTCTTCGTCCTCCTGACACTTTCTGGATTCCATTGGTGGGGTGTCATGGTCCATGGAGTTGCTCTGTCCTCCTGACACTTCCTGGATTCCATTGGTGGCATGTCTTGGCTCCTGGTGTTGCCCTGTCTTGTTGACACTTGTAGGATGCCGCCATTGATGGGGTGTCTTGGTTCCTGCGGTTGCTGTCTCCTCTTGACACTTGTGGGATGCCATTGATGGGGTGTCTTGGCTCCCGGTGTTGCTGTCTCCTCTTGACACTTGTAGGATGCCATTGATGGGGTGTCTTGGCTCCTGGTGTTTCTCTCTCTTCCTGACACTTGTAGGATGCCATTGATGGGGTGTCTTGGCTCCTGGTGTTGCTGTCTCCTCTTGACACTTGTAGGATGCCATTCATGGGGTGTCTTGGCTCCTGGTGTTTCTCTCTCTTCCTGACACTTGTAGGATGCCATTGATGGGGTGTCTTGGCTCCTGGTGTTGCTGTCTCCTCTTGACACTTGTAGGGTGCCATTGATGGGGTGTCTTGGCTCCTGGTGTTGCTGTCTCCTCTTGACACTTGTAGGATGCCATTGATGGGGTGTCTTGGTTCCTGGTAGTGCTCTCTCCTTTTAGATCTTCTAGGATGCCATTGATAGGGTGTCTTGGTTCCTGCTGTTGCTCTCTCCTCTTGACACTTCTAGGATGCCATTGATGGGGTCTCTTGGTTCCTGCTGTTTCTCTCTCCTATTGACACTTGTAGGATACCATTGATGGGGTGTCTGAGTCCCTGGTGTTGCTCCGTCCTCCTGACACTTTCTGGATTCCATTGTTGGGGTGTCATGGCCCATGGTGTTGCTCCGTCCTCCTGACACTTCCTGGATTCCATTGGTAGCATGTCTTGGCTCCTGGTGTTGCTCTGTCTTCGTGACACTTATAGGATGCCATTGATGGGGTGTCTTGGCTCCTGGTGTTGCTGTCTCCTCTTGACATTTGTAGGATGTCATTGATGGGGTGTCTTGGCTCCTAGTGTTGCTGTCTCCTCTTGACACCTGTAGGATGCCATTGATGGGGTGTCTTGGCTCCTGCTGTTGCTGTCTCCTCTTGACACTTGTAGGATTCCATTGGTGGGATGGCTTGGCTCATGGTGTTGCTCTGTCCTCTTGACACTTGTAGGATGCCATTGATGGGGTGTCTTGGCTCCTGGTGTTGCTGTCTCCTCTTGACACTTGTAGGCTGCCATTGATGGGGTGTCTTGGCACCTGGTGGTGCTCTGTCCTCTTGACACTTCTAGGATGCCATTGATGGGGTGTCTTGGTTCCTGCTGTTGCTCTCTCCTCTTGACACTTCTAGGATGCCATTGATGGGGTGTTTCGGCTCCTGGTGTTGCTGTCTCCTCTTGACACTTGTAGGATTCCATTGGGGGGATGGCTTGGCTCGTGGTGTTGCTGTCTCCTCTTGAAACTTCTAGGATGCCATTGATGGGGTGTCTTGGTTCCTGGCGGTGCTCTCTCCTCTTGACACTTCTAGGATGCCATTGATGGGGTGTCTTGGCTCCTGGTGTTGCTGTCTCCTCTTGACACTTGTAGGATTCCACTGGTGGGATGGCCTGGATCCTGGTGTTGCTCTCTCCTCTTGACACTTGTAGGATGCCATTGATGGAGTGTCATGGCTCCTGGTGTTGCTGTCTCCTCTTGACACTTGTAGGATTCCATTGGAGGAATGTCTTGGTTCCTGGTGTAGCTGTCTCATTCTGACACTTCTTGTATTCCATTGGTCGGGTGTATTGTCTCCTGGTGTTGCTTTCGCTCCTGACACTTCTTGGGTTACATTGGTCGGGTGTTTTAGCTCCTGGTGTTGCTCTGTCTATCTGACACTATTTGGATTCGATTGGTCGGGTGTCTTGGCTCCTGGTGTTGCTCTCTCTTCCTGACACTTCTTGGATTCCATTGGTCGGGTGTCTTGGCTCCTGGTGTTGCTCTCTCCTCCTGACACATCTTGGGTTACAATGGTGGCGTGTTTTAGCTCCTGGTGTTGCTCTGTCCTCCTGACACTATTTGGATTCCATTGGTCGGGTGTCTTGGCTCCTGGTGTTGCTCTCTCCTCCTGACACTTCTTGGGTTACATTGGTGGGGTGTTTTAGCTCCTGGTGTTGCTCTCTCCTCCTGACACTTCTTGGATTCCATTGGACGGGTGTCTTGGCTCCTGGTGTTGCTCTCTCCTCCTGACACTATTTGGATTCCATTGGTCGGGTGTCTTGGCTCCTGGTGTTGCTCTCTCCTCCTGCACTTCCTGGGTTACATTGTGTTTTAGCTCCTGGTTTTGCTCTCTCCTCCTGACACTATTTGGATTCTATTGGTCGGGTGTATTGGCTCCTGGTGTTGCTCTCTCCCCCTGACACTTCTTAGATTCCATTGGTCAGGTGTCTTGGCTCCTGGTGTTCCTCTCTCCTCCTGACACTTCTTGGATTCCATTGGTCGGGTGTCCTGTCTTCTGGTGTTGCTCTCTCCTCCTGACACATCTTGGGTTACACTGGTGTGGTCTATTAGCTCCTGGTGTTCCTCTGTCCTCCTGACACTATTTGGATTCCATTGTTGGCATGTTTTAGCTCCTTGTGTTGCTCTGTCCTTCTGACACTTCTTGGATTCCATTGGTCGGGTGTCTTGGCTCCTGGTGTTGCTCTTTCCTCCTGACACTTCTTGGATTCTATTGGTCAGGTGTCTTGGCTCCTGGTGTTGCTCTCTCTTCTTGACACTTCTAGGATGCCATTGATAGGGGTTTCCTAGCTCCCGGTATTGCTCCCTCCTCTTGACACTTCTAGGATGCCATTGATAGGGGTTTCTTAGCTCCCCGTGTTGCTCTCTCCTCTTGACACTTCCTGGATTCCATTGGTGGGATGTTATGGCCCATGGTGTTGCTCCGTTCTCCTGACACTTCCTGGATTCCGTTGGAGGGATGTCTTGGCTCCTGGTGTTGCTCTGTCCTCTTGACACTTGTAGGATGCCATTGATGGTGTGTCTTGGCTCCTGGTGTTGTTGTCTCCTCTTGACTCTTGTAGGATTCCATTGGAGGGATGTCTTGGCTCCTGGTGTTGCTCTGTCCTCTTGACACTTGCAGGATTCCATTGGCGGGATGGCTTGGCTCCTGGTGTTGCTGTCTCCTCTTGACACTTGTAGGATACCATTGATGGGGTTTCTTGGTCCCTGGTGTTGGTCCGTCCTCCTGACACTTTCTGGATTCCATTGGTTGGGTGTCATGGCCCATGGTGTTGCTCCGTCCTCCTGACAATTCCTGGATTTCATTGGTGGCATGTCTTGGCTCCTGGTGTTGCTGTCTCCTCTTGACACTTCTAGGATGCCATTGATGGGGTGTCTTGGCTCCTGGTGTTGCTGTCTCCTCTTGACACCTGTAGGATGCCATTGATGGGGTGTCTTGGCTCCTGGTATTGCTCTCTCCTCTTGACACTTCTAGGATTCCATTGATAGGGGTTTCTTAGCTCCCAGTGTTGCTCTCTCCTCTTGACACTTCCTGGATTCCATTGGTGGGGTGTCATGGCCCATGGTGTTGCTCCGTCTTCCTGAAACTTCCTGAATTCCATTGGAGGGATGTCTAGGCTCCTGGTGTTGCTCTGTCCTCTTGACACTTGTAGGATGCTATTGATGGTGTGTCTTGGCTCCTGGTGTTGCTGTCTCCTCTTGACACTTCTAGGATGCCATTGATGGGGTGTCTTGGCTCCTGGTGTTGCTGTCTCCTCTTGACACTTGTAGGATGCCATTGATGGGGTGTCTTGGCTCCTGGTGTTGCTGTCTCCTCTTGACACTTGTAGGATTCCATTGGTGGGATGGCCTGGCTCCTGGTGTTGCTGTCTCCTCTTGACACTTGTAGGATTCTATTGGTGGGATGGCCTGGCTCCTGGTGTTGCTCTCTCCTCTTGACACTTGTAGGATGCCATTGATGGGGTGTCATGGCTCCTGGTGTTGCTGTCTCCTCTTGACACTTGTAGGATACCATTGATGGGGTGTCTTGGTCCCTGGTGTTGCTGTCTCCTCTTGACACTTGTAGGATGCCATTGATGGGGTGTCTTGGTTCCTGGTGTTGCTGTCTCCTCTTGACACCTGTAGGATGCCATTGATGGGGTGTCTTGGCTCCTGGTGGTGCTCTCTCCTCTTGACACTTCTAGGATTCCATTAATAGGGGTTTCTTAGCTCCCAGTGTTGCTCTCTCCTCTTGACACTTCCTGGATTCCATTGCTGGGGTGTCATGGCCCATGGTGTTGCTCCGTCTTCCTGACACTTCCTGGATTCCATTGGAGGGATGTCTTGGCTCCTGGTGTTGCTCTGTCCTCTTGACATTTGTAGGATGCTATTGGTGGTGTGTCTTGGCTCCTGGTGTTGCTGTCTCCTCTTGATACTTATAGGATACCATTGATGGGGTGTCTTGGTCCCTGGTGTTGCTCCGTCTTCCTGACACTTCCTGGATTCCATTGGAGGGATGTCTTGGCTCCTGGTGTTGCTCTGTCCTCTTGACACTTGTAGGATGCCATTGATGGGGTGTCATGGCTCCTGGTGTTGCTGTCTCCTCTTGACACTTGTAGGATTCCATTGGAGGGATGTCTTGGCTCCTGGTGTTGCTCTGTCTTCTTGACACTTTTAGGATGCCATTGATGGGGTGTCTTGGTTCCTGCTGTTGCTGTCTCCTCTTGAAACTTGTAGGATTCCATTGATGGGGTGTCTTGGTTCCTGTTGTTGCTCTTTCCTCCTGACACTTCTAGGATGCCATTGATGGTGTGTCTTGGCTCCTGGTGTTGCTGTCTCCTCTTGACACTTGTAGGATGCCATTGATGGGGTGTCTTGATTCCTGCTGTTGCTGTCTCCTCTTGACACTTGTAGGATACCATTGATGGGATGTCTTGGTCCCTGGTTTTTCTTCGTCCTCCTGACACTTTCTGGATTCCATTGGTGGGGTGTCATGGTCCATGGAGTTGCTCTGTCCTCCTGACACTTCCTGGATTCCATTGGTGGCATGTCTTGGCTCCTGGTGTTGCCCTGTCTTGTTGACACTTGTAGGATGCCGCCATTGATGGGGTGTCTTGGTTCCTGCGGTTGCTGTCTCCTCTTGACACTTGTGGGATGCCATTGATGGGGTGTCTTGGCTCCCGGTGTTGCTGTCTCCTCTTGACACTTGTAGGATGCCATTGATGGGGTGTCTTGGCTCCTGGTGTTTCTCTCTCTTCCTGACACTTGTAGGATGCCATTGATGGGGTGTCTTGGCTCCTGGTGTTGCTGTCTCCTCTTGACACTTGTAGGATGCCATTCATGGGGTGTCTTGGCTCCTGGTGTTTCTCTCTCTTCCTGACACTTGTAGGATGCCATTGATGGGGTGTCTTGGCTCCTGGTGTTGCTGTCTCCTCTTGACACTTGTAGGGTGCCATTGATGGGGTGTCTTGGCTCCTGGTGTTGCTGTCTCCTCTTGACACTTGTAGGATGCCATTGATGGGGTGTCTTGGTTCCTGGTAGTGCTCTCTCCTTTTAGATCTTCTAGGATGCCATTGATAGGGTGTCTTGGTTCCTGCTGTTGCTCTCTCCTCTTGACACTTCTAGGATGCCATTGATGGGGTCTCTTGGTTCCTGCTGTTTCTCTCTCCTATTGACACTTGTAGGATACCATTGATGGGGTGTCTGAGTCCCTGGTGTTGCTCCGTCCTCCTGACACTTTCTGGATTCCATTGTTGGGGTGTCATGGCCCATGGTGTTGCTCCGTCCTCCTGACACTTCCTGGATTCCATTGGTAGCATGTCTTGGCTCCTGGTGTTGCTCTGTCTTCGTGACACTTATAGGATGCCATTGATGGGGTGTCTTGGCTCCTGGTGTTGCTGTCTCCTCTTGACATTTGTAGGATGTCATTGATGGGGTGTCTTGGCTCCTAGTGTTGCTGTCTCCTCTTGACACCTGTAGGATGCCATTGATGGGGTGTCTTGGCTCCTGCTGTTGCTGTCTCCTCTTGACACTTGTAGGATTCCATTGGTGGGATGGCTTGGCTCATGGTGTTGCTCTGTCCTCTTGACACTTGTAGGATGCCATTGATGGGGTGTCTTGGCTCCTGGTGTTGCTGTCTCCTCTTGACACTTGTAGGGTGCCATTGATGGGGTGTCTTGGCACCTGGTGGTGCTCTGTCCTCTTGACACTTCTAGGATGCCATTGATGGGGTGTCTTGGTTCCTGCTGTTGCTCTCTCCTCTTGACACTTCTAGGATGCCATTGATGGGGTGTTTCGGCTCCTGGTGTTGCTGTCTCCTCTTGACACTTGTAGGATTCCATTGGGGGGATGGCTTGGCTCGTGGTGTTGCTGTCTCCTCTTGAAACTTCTAGGATGCCATTGATGGGGTGTCTTGGTTCCTGGCGGTGCTCTCTCCTCTTGACACTTCTAGGATGCCATTGATGGGGTGTCCTGGTTCCTGCTGTTGCTCTCTCCTCTTGACACTTCTAGGTTGCCATTGATGGGGTGTCTTGGCTCCTGGTGTTGCTGTCTCCTCTTGACACTTGTCGGATTCTATTGGTGGGATGGCTTGGCTCATGGTGTTGCTCTGTCCTCTTGACACTTGTAGGATGCCATTGATGGGGTGTATTGGCTCCTGGTGTTGCTGTCTCCTCTTGACACTTGTAGGATTGCATTGGCGGGATGGCTTGGCTCATGGTGTTGCTGTCTCCTCTTGACACCTGTAGGATACCATTGATGGGGTGTCTTGGTTCCTGCTGTTGCTGTCGCCTCTTGACACTTCTAGGATGCCATTGATGGGTGTCTTGGCTCCTGGTGTTGCTGTCTCCTCTTGACACTTGTAGGATGCCATTGATGGGGTTTCTTGGTTCCTGCTGTTGCTGTCTCCTCTTGACACTTCTAGGATGCCATTGGTAGGGGGTTCTTAGCTCCTGGTGTTGTTCTCTCCTCTTGACACTTCCTGGATTCCATTGGTGGGGTGTCATGGCCCATGGTGTTGCTCCAATCTCCTGACACTTCCTGGATTCCATTGGAGGGATAGCTTGGCTTCTGGTGTTGCTCTGTCCTCTTGACACTTGTAGGATGCCATTGATGGAGTGTCTTGGCTCCTGGTGTTGCTGTTTCCTCTTGACACTTGTAGGATACCATTGATGGTGTGCCTTTGTCCCTGGTGTTACTCCGTCCTCCTAACACTTTCTGGATTCCATTGGTGGGGTTTCATGGCCAATGGTGTTGCTACGTCCTCCTGACACTTGTAGGATGCCATGGATGGGGTGTCTTGGCTCCTGGTGTTGCTGGCTCCTCTTGACACTTGTAGGATGCCATTGATGGGGTTTCTTGGCACCTGGTGTTGCTGTCTCCTCTTGACACTTGTAGGATGCCATTGATGGGGTGTCTTGGTTCCTGTTGTTGCTCTCTCCTCCTGACACTTCTAGGATGCCATTGATGGGGTGTCTTGGTTCCTGGTGTTGCTCTCTCCTCCTGAAACTTCTAGGATGCCATTGATGGGGTGTCTTGTCTCCTGCTGTTCCTGTCTCCTCTTGACACTTGTAGGATTCCATTGGTGGGATGGCTTGGCTCATGGTGTTGCTCTGTCCTCTTGACAGTTGTAGGATGCCATTGATGGGGTGTCTTGGCTCCTGGTGTTGCTGTCCCCTCTTGACACTTGTAGGATGCCATTGATGGTGCGTCTTAGCTCCTGGTGTTGCTGTCACCTCTTGACACTTGTAGCATTCCATTGGTCGGGTGTCTTGGCTCCTGGTGTTACTGTCTCCTCTTGACACTTCTAGGATGCCATTGAAGGAGTGTCTTGGTTCCTGGTGGTGTTCTCTCCTCTTGACACTTCTAGGATGCCATTGATGGGGTGTTTTGGCTCCTGGTGTTGCTCTCTCCTCTTGACACTTGTAGGATTCCATTGGTGGGATGGCTTGGCTCATGGTGTTGCTCTGTCCTCTTGACACTTGTAGGATGCCATTGATGGGGTGTCTTGGCTCCTGGTGGTGCTCTCTCCTCTTGACACTTCTAGGATGCCATTGATGGGGTGTCTTAGCTCCCAGTGTTGCTCTCTCCTCTTGACACTTGTAGGATGCCATTGATGGGGTGTCTTGGTTCCTGGTGTTGCTCTCTCCTCCTGACACTTCTAGGATGCCATTGATGGGGTGTCTTGGCTCCTGCTTTTGCTGTCTCCTCTTGACACTTGTAGGATTCCATTGGTGGGATGGCTTGGCTCATGGTGTTTCTCTGTCCTCTTGACACTTGTAGCATTCCATTGGTCGGGTGTCTTGGCTCCTGGTGTTACTGTCTCCTCTTGACACTTCTAGGATGCCAATGATGGAGTGTCTTGGTTCCTGGTGGTGCTCCCTCCTCTTGACACTTCTAGGATGCCATTGATGGGGTGTATTGGTTCCTGGTATTGCTCTCTCCTCTTGACACTTGTAGGATTCCATTGGTGGGATGGCTTGGCTCATGGTGTTGCTCTGTCCTCTTGACACTTGTAGGATGCCATTGATGGGATGTCTTGGCTCCTGGTGTTGCTGTCTCCTCTTGACACTTGTAGGATGCCATTGATGGGGTCTCTTGGCTCCTGGTGTTGCTGTCTCCTCTTGACACTTGTAGCATTCCATTGGTCGGGTGTCTTGGCTCCTGGTGTTACTGTCTCCTCTTGACACTTCTAGGATGCCATTGATGGAGTGTCTTGGTTCCTAATGGTGCTCTCTCCTCTTGACACTTCTAGGATGCCATTGATGGGGTGTCTTGGTTCCTGGTGGTGCTCTCTCCTCTTGGCACTTCTAGGATGCCATTGATGGGGTGTCCTGGTTCCTGCTGTTGCTCTCTCCTCTTGACACTTCTTGGTTGCCATTGATGGGGTGTCGTGGCTCCTGGTGTTGCTGTCTCCTCTTGACACTTGTAGGATTCCATTGGCGGGATGGCTTGGCTCATGGTGTTGCTGTCTCCTCTTGACACTTGTAGGATACCATTGATGTGGTGTCTTGGTTCCTGCTGTTGCTGTCTCCTCTTGACACTTCTAGGATGCCATTGATGGGTGTCTTGGCTCCTGGTGTTGCTGTCTCCTCTTGACACTTGTA
Source organism: Ambystoma mexicanum (assembly GCF_040938575.1). Taxonomy (NCBI): domain Eukaryota; kingdom Metazoa; phylum Chordata; class Amphibia; order Caudata; family Ambystomatidae; genus Ambystoma; species Ambystoma mexicanum. The sequence continues at coordinate 26,678,506 of NC_090935.1, forward strand.
GGATGCCATTGATGGGGCGTCTTGGTTCCTCGTGTTGATCTCTCCTCCTGACACTTCTAGGATGCCATTGATGGGGTGTCTTGGTTCCTGGTGTTGCTCTCTCCTCCTGACACTTCTAGGATGCCATTGATGGAGTGTCTTGGCTCCTGCTGTTCCTGTCTCCTCTTGACACTTGTAGGATTCCATTGGTGGGATGGCTTGGCTCATGGTGTTGCTCTGTCCTCTTGACAGTTGTAGGATGCCATTGATGGGGTGTCTTGGCTCCTGGTGTTGCTGTCCCCTCTTGACACTTGTAGGATGCCATTGATGGTGTGTATTGGCTCCTGGTGTTGCTGTCTCCTCTTGACACTTGTAGCATTCCATTGGTCGGGTGTCTTGGCTCCTGGTGTTAAAGTCTCCTCTTGACACTTCTAGGATGCCATTGATGGAGTGTCTTGGCTCCTGGTGTTGCTCTCTCCTCTTGACACTTGTAGGATTCCATTGGTGGGATGGCTTGGCTCATGGTGTTGCTCTGTCCTCTTGACACTTGTAGGATGCCATTGATGGGGTGTCTTGGCTCCTGGTGGTGCTCTCTCCTCTTGACACTTCTAGGATGCCATTGATGGGGTGTCTTAGCTCCCGGTGTTGCTCTCTCCTCTTGACACTTGTAGGATGCCATTGATGGGGTGTCTTGGTTCCTGGTGTTGCTCTCTCCTCCTGACACTTCTAGGATGCCATTGATGGGGTGTCTTGGCTCCTGCTGTTGCTGTCTCCTCTTGACACTTGTAGGATTCCATTGGTGGGATGGCTTGGCTCATGGTGTTGCTCTGTCCTCTTGACACTTGTAGCATTCCATTGGTCGGGTGTCCTGGCTCCTGGTGTTACTGTCTCCTCTTGACACTTCTAGGATGCCATTGATGGAGTGTCTTGGTTCCTGGTGGTGCTCTCTCCTCTTGACACTTCTAGGATGCCATTGATGGGGTGTCTTGGTTCCTGGTATTGCTCTCTCCTCTTGACACTTGTAGGATTCCATTGGTGGGATGGCTTGGCTCATGGTGTTTCTCAGTCCTCTTGACACTTGTAGGATGCCATTGATGGGGTGTCTTGCCTCCTGGTGTTGCTGTCTCCTCTTGACACTTGTAGGATGCCATTGATGGGGTCTCTTGGCTCCTGGTGTTGCTGTCTCCTCTTGACACTTGTAGCATTCCATTGGTTGGGTGTCGTGGCTCCTGGTGTTACTGTCTCCTCTTGACACTTCTAGGATGCCATTGATGGGGTGTCTTGGTTCCTGCTGTTGCGGTCTCCTCTTGACACTTGTGGGATGCCATTGATGGGGTGTCTTGGCTCCTGGTGTTGCTGTCTCCTCTTGACACTTGTAGGATGCCATTGATGGTGTGTCTTGGCTCCTGGTGTTTCTCTCTCTTCCTGACACTTGTAGGATGCCATTGATGGGGTGTCTTGGCTCCTGGTGTTGCTGTCTCCTCTTGACACGTGTAGGATGCCATTGATGGGGTGTCTTGGCTCCTGGTGTTTCTCTCTCTTCCTGACACTTGTAGGATGCCATTGATGGGGTGTCTTAGCTCCTGGTGTTGAGGTCTCCTCTTGACACTTGTAGGGTGCCATTGATGGGGTGTCTTGGCACCTGGTTGTGCTCTGTCCTCTTGACACTTCTAGGATGCCATTGATGGGGTGTCTTGGTTCCTGTTGTTGCTCTCTCCTCTTGACATTTCTAGGATGCCATTGATGGGGTGTTTCGGCTCCTGGTGTTGCTGTCTCCTCTTGACACTTGTAGGATTCCATTGGGGGGATGGCTTGGCTCGTGGTGTTGCTGTCTCCTCTTGAAACTTCTAGGATGCCATTGATGGGGTGTCTTGGTTCCTGCTGTTACCGTCTCCTCTTGACACTTGTAGGATGCCATTGATGGGGTGTCTTGGTTCCTGGTGTTGCTCTCTCCTCCTGACACTTCTAGGATGCCATTGATGGGGTGTCTTGGCTCCTGGTGTTGCTGTCTCCTCTTGACACTTGTAGGCTTCCATTGGTGGGATGGCTTGGCTCCTGGTGTTGCTGTCTCCTCTTGACACTTGTAGGATGCCATTGATGGGGTGTCTTGGTTCCTGGCGGTGCTCTCTCCTCTTGACACTTCTAGGATGCCATTGATGGGGTGTCCTGGTTCCTGCTGTTGCTCTCTCCTCTTGACACTTCTAGGTTGCCATTGATGGGGTGTCTTGGCTCCTGGTGTTGCTGTCTCCTCTTGACACTTGTCGGATTCTATTGGTGGGATGGCTTGGCTCCTGGTGTTGCTGTCTCCTCTTGACACTTGTAGGATGCTATTGAAGGGGTGTCTTGGCTCCTGGTGTTGCTGTCTCCTCTTGACACTTCCTGGATTCCATTGGTGGGATGGCTTGGTTCCTGGTGTTGCTGTCTCCTCTTGACACTTGTAGGATTCCATTGGTGGGATGGCTTGGCTCCTGGTGTTGCTGTCTCCTCTTGACACTTGTAGGATGCCATTGATGGGGTGTCTTGGTTCCTGGTAGTGCTCTCTCCTTTTAGATCTTCTAGGATGCCATTGATAGGGTGTCTTGGTTCCTGCTGTTGCTCTCTCCTCTTGACACTTCTAGGATGCCATTGATGGGGTCTCTTGGTTCCTGCTGTTTCTCTCTCCTATTGACACTTGTAGGATACCATTGATGGGGTGTCTGAGTCCCTGGTGTTGCTCCGTCGTCCTGACACTTTCTGGATTCCATTGTTGGGGTGTCATGGCCCATGGTGTTGCTCCGTCCTCCTGACACTTCCTGGATTCCATTGGTAGCATGTCTTGGCTCCTGGTGTTGCTCTGTCTTCGTGACACTTATAGCATGCCATTGATGGAGTTTCTTGGCTCCTGGTGTTGCTGTCTCCTCTTGACATTTGTAGGATGTCATTGATGTGGTGTCTTGGCTCCTAGTGTTGCTGTCTCCTCTTGACACCTGTAGGATGCCATTGATGGGGTGTCTTGGCTCCTGCTGTTGCTGTCTCCTCTTGACACTTGTAGGATTCCATTGGTGGGATGGCTTGGCTCATGGTGTTGCTCTGTCCTCTTGACACTTGTAGGATGCCATTGATGGGGCGTCTTGGCTCCTGGTGTTGCTGTCTCCTCTTGACACTTGTAGGATTGCATTGGCGGGATGGCTTGACTCATGGTGTTGCTGTCTCCTCTTGACACCTGTAGGATACCATTGATGGGGTGTCTTGGTTCCTGCTGTTGCTATCGCCTCTTGACACTTCTAGGATGCCATTGATGGGTGTCTTGGCTCCTGGTGTTGCTGTCTCCTCTTGACACTTGTAGGATGCCATTGATGGGTGTCTTGGCTCCTGGTGTTGCTGTCTCCTCTTGACACTTGTAGGATGCCATTGATGGGGTTTCTTGGTTCCTGCTGTTGTTCTCCCCTCTTGACACTTCCTGGATTCCATTGGTGAGGTGTCATGGCCCATGGTGTTGCTCCAATCTCCTGACACTTCCTGGATTCCATTGGAGGGATAGCTTGGCTTCTGGTGTTGCTCTGTCCTCTTGACACTTGTAGGATGCCATTGATGGAGTGTCTTGGCTCCTGGTGTTGCTGTTTCCTCTTGACACTTGTAGGATACCATTGATGGTGTGCCTTGGTCCCTGGTGTTACTCCGTCCTCCTAACACTTTCTGGATTCCATTGGTGGGGTTTCATGGCCAATGGTGTTGCTACGTCCTCCTGACACTTGTAGGATGCCATGGATGGGGTGTATTGGCTCCTGGTGTTGCTGGCTCCTCTTGACACTTGTAGGATGCCATTGATGGGGTTTCTTGGCACCTGGTGTTGCTGTCTCCTCTTGACACTTGTAGGATGCCATTGATGGGGTGTCTTGGTTCCTGTTGTTGCTCTCTCCTCCTGACACTTCTAGGATGCCATTGATGGGGTGTCTTGGTTCCTGGTGTTGCTCTCTCCTCCTGAAACTTCTAGGATGCCATTGATGGGGTGTCTTGGCTCCTGCTGTTCCTGTCTCCTCTTGACACTTGTAGGATTCCATTGGTGGGATGGCTTGGCTCATGGTGTTGCTCTGTCCTCTTGACAGTTGTAGGATGCCATTGATGGGGTGTCTTGGCTCCTGGTGTTGCTGTCCCCTCTTGACACTTGTAGGATGCCATTGATGGTGTGTCTTAGCTCCTGGTGTTGCTGTCACCTCTTGACACTTGTAGCATTCCATTGGTCGGGTGTCTTGGCTCCTGGTGTTACTGTCTCCTCTTGACACTTCTAGGATGCCATTGAAGGAGTGTCTTGGTTCCTGGTGGTGTTCTCACCTCTTGACACTTCTAGGATGCCATTGATGGGGTGTTTTGGCTCCTGGTGTTGCTCTCTCCTCTTGACACTTGTAGGATTCCATTGGTGGGATGGCTTGGCTCATGGTGTTGCTCTGTCCTCTTGACACTTGTAGGATGCCATTGATGGGGTGTCTTGGCTCCTGGTGGTGCTCTCTCCTCTTGACACTTCTAGGATGCCATTGATGGGGTGTCTTAGCTCCCGGTGTTGCTCTCTCCTCTTGACACTTGTAGGATGCCATTGATGGGGTGTCTTGGTTCCTGGTGTTGCTCTCTCCTCCTGACACTTCTAGGATGCCATTGATGGGGTGTCTTGGCTCCTGCTGTTGCTGTCTCCTCTTGACACTTGTAGGATTCCATTGGTGGGATGGCTTGGCTCATGGTGTTTCTCTGTCCTCTTGACACTTGTAGCATTCCATTGGTCGGGTGTCTTGGCTCCTGGTGTTACTGTCTCCTCTTGACACTTCTAGGATGCCAATGATGGAGTGTCTTGGTTCCTGGTGGTGCTCCATCCTCCTGACACTTCTAGGATGCCATTGATGGGGTGTCTTGGTTCCTGGTATTGCTCTCTCCTCTTGACACTTGTAGGATTCCATTGGTGGGATGGCTTGGCTCATGGTGTTGCTCTGTCCTCTTGACACTTGTAGGATGCCATTGATGGGATGTCTTGGCTCCTGGTGTTGCTGTCTCCTCTTGACACTTGTAGGATGCCATTGATGGGGTCTCTTGGCTCCTGGTGTTGCTGTCTCCTCTTGACACTTGTAGCATTCCATTGGTCGGTTGTCTTGGCTCCTGGTGTTACTGTCTCCTCTTGACACTTCTAGGATGCCATTGATGGAGTGTCTTGGTTCCTGGTGGTGCTCTCTCCTCTTGACACTTCTAGGATGCCATTGATGGGGTGTCTTGGTTCCTGGTGGTGCTCTCTCCTCTTGGCACTTCTAGGATGCCATTGATGGGGTGTCCTGGTTCCTGCTGTTGCTCTCTCCTCTTGACACTTCTAGGTTGCCATTGATGGGGTGTCGTGGCTCCTGGTGTTGCTGTCTCCTCTTGACACTTGTAGGATTCCATTGGCGGGATGGCTTGGCTCATGGTGTTGCTGTCTCCTCTTGACACTTGTAGGATACCATTGATGGGGTGTCTTGGTTCCTGCTGTTGCTGTCTCCTCTTGACACTTCTAGGATGCCATTGATGGGCATCTTGGCTCCTGGTGTTGCTGTCTCCTCTTGACACTTGTAGGATGCATTGATGGGGCGTCTTGGTTCCTCGTGTTGCTCTCTCCTCCTGACACTTCTAGGATGCCATTGATGGGGTTTCTTGGTTCCTGGTGTTGCTCTCTCCTCCTGACACTTCTAGGATGCCATTGATGGGGTGTCTTGGCTCCTGCTGTTCCTGTCTCCTCTTGACACTTGTAGGATTCCATTGGTGGGATGGCTTGGCTCATGGTGTTGCTCTGTCCTCTTGACAGTTGTAGGATGCCATTGATGGGGTGTCTTGGCTCCTGGTGTTGCTGTCCCATCTTGACACGTGTAGGATGCCATTGATGGTGTGTCTTGGCTCCTGGTGTTGCTGTCTCCTCTTGACACTTGTAGCATTCCATTGGTCGGGTGTCTTGGCTCCTGGTGTTACTGTCTCCTCTTGACACTTCTAGGATGCCATTGATGGGGTGTCTTGGTTCCTGGTGGTGCTCTCTCCTCTTGGCACTTCTAGGATGCCATTGATGGGGTGTCCTGGTTCCTGCTGTTGCTCTCTCCTCTTGACACTTCTAGGTTGCCATTGATGGGGTGTCGTGGCTCCTGGTGTTGCTGTCTCCTCTTGACACTTGTAGGATTCCATTGGCGGGATGGCTTGGCTCATGGTGTTGCTGTCTCCTCTTGACACTTGTAGGATACCATTGATGGGGTGTCTTGGTTCCTGCTGTTGCTGTCTCCTCTTGACACTTCTAGGATGCCATTGATGGGCGTCTTGGCTCCTGGTGTTGCTGTCTCCTCTTGACACTTGTAGGATGCATTGATGGGGCGTCTTGGTTCCTCGTGTTGCTCTCTCCTCCTGACACTTCTAGGATGCCATTGATGGGGTTTCTTGGTTCCTGGTGTTGCTCTCTCCTCCTGACACTTCTAGGATGCCATTGATGGGGTGTCTTGGCTCCTGCTGTTCCTGTCTCCTCTTGACACTTGTAGGATTCCATTGGTGGGATGGCTTGGCTCATGGTGTTGCTCTGTCCTCTTGACAGTTGTAGGATGCCATTGATGGGGTGTCTTGGCTCCTGGTGTTGCTGTCCCCTCTTGACACGTGTAGGATGCCATTGATGGTGTGTCTTGGCTCCTGGTGTTGCTGTCTCCTCTTGACACTTGTAGCATTCCATTGGTCGGGTGTCTTGGCTCCTGGTGTTACTGTCTCCTCTTGACACGTCTAGGATGCCATTGATGGAGTGTCTTGGCTCCTGGTGTTGCTCTCTCCTCTTGAAACTTGTAGGATTCCATTGGTGGGATGGCTTGGCTCATGGTGTTGCTCTGTCCTCTTGACACTTGTAGGATGCCATTGATGGGGTGTATTGGCTCCTGGTGGTGCTCTCTCCTCTTGACACTTCTAGGATGCCATTGATGGGGTGTCTTAGCTCCCGGTGTTGCTCTCTCCTCTTGACACCTGTAGGATGCCATTGATGGGGTGTCTTGGTTCCTGGTGTTGCTCTCTCCTCCTGACACTTCTAGGATGCCATTGATGGGGTGTCTTGGCTCCTGCTGTTGCTGTCTCCTCTTGACACTTGTAGGATTCCATTGGTGGGATGGCTTGGCTCATGGTGTTGCTCTGTCCTCTTGACACTTGTAGCATTCCATTGGTCGGGTGTCTTGGCTCCTGGTGTTACTGTCTCCTCTTGACACTTCTAGGATGCCATTGATGGATTGTCTAGGTTCCTGGTGGTGCTCTCTCCTCTTGACACTTCTAGGATGCCATTGATGGGGTGTCTTGGTTCCTGGTATTGCTCTCTCCTCTTGACACTTGTAGGATTCCATTGGTGGGATGGCTTGGCTCATGGTGTTGCTCAGTCCTCTTGACACTTGTAGGATGCCATTGATGGGGTGTCTTGCCTCCTGGTGTTGCTGTCTCCTCTTGACACTTGTAGGATGCCATTGATGGGGTCTCTTGGCTCCTGGTGTTGCTGTCTCCTCTTGACACTTGTAGCATTCCATTGGTCGGGTGTCTTGGCTCCTGGTGTTACTGTCTCCTCTTGACACTTCTAGGATGCCATTGATGGGGTGTCTTGGCTCCTGTTGGTGCTCTCTCCTCTTGACACTTCTAGGATGCCATTAATGGGGTGTCTTGGTTCCTGGTATTGCTCTCTCCTCTTGACACTTGTAGGATTCTATTGGTGGGATGGCTTGGCTCATGGTGTTGCTCTGTCCTCTTGACACTTGTAGGATGCCATTGATGGGGTGTCTTGGCTCCTGGTGGTGCTCTCTCCTCTTGACACTTCTAGGATGCCATTGATGGGGTGTCTTAGCTCCCGCTGTTGCTCTCTCCTCTTGACACTTGTAGGATGCCATTGATGGGGTGTCTTGGTTCCTGGTGTTGCTCTTTCCTCCTGACACTTCTAGGATGCCATTGATGGGGTGTCTTGGCTCCTGCTGTTGCTGTCTCCTCTTGACACTTGTAGGATTCCATTGGTGGGATGGCTTGGCTCATGGTGTTGCTCTGTCCTCTTGACACTTGTAGGATGCCATTGATGGGGTGTCTTGGCTCCTGGTTTTGCTGTCTCCTCTTGACACTTGGAGGATGCCATTGATGGGGTCTCTTGGCTCCTGGTGTTGCTTTCCCCTCTTGACACTTGTAGCATTCCATTGGTCGGGTGTCTTGGCTCCTGGTGTTACTGTCTCCTCTTGACACTTCTAGGATGCCATTGATGGAGTGTCTTGGTTCCTGGTGGTGCTCTCTCCTCTTGACACTTCTAGGATGCATTGATGGGGTGTCTTGGCTCTTGGTGCTACTGTCTCTCTTGACACTTCTAGGATGCCATTGATGGAGTGTCTTGGTTCCTGGTCGTGCTCTTTCCTCTTGACACATCTAACATGCCATTGATGGGGTGTCTTGGTTCCTGGTGTTGCTCTCTCCTCTTGATACTTGTAGGATTCCATTGGAGGGATGTTTTGGCTCCTGGTGTTGCTCTGTCCTCTTGACACTTGCAGGATTCCATTGGCGGGATGGCTTGGCTCATGGTGTTGCTGTCTCCTCTTGACACTTGTAGGATACCATTGATGGGGCGTCTTGGTCCCTGGTGTTGTTCCGTCCTCCTGACACTTTCTGGATTCCATTGGTTGGGTGTCATGGCCCATGGTGTTGCTCCGTCCTCCTGACAATTCCTGGATTCCATTGGTGGCATGTCTTGGCTGCTGGTGTTGCTGTCTCCTCTTGACACTTCTAGGATGCCATTGATGGGGTGTCTTGGCTCCTGGTGTTGCTCTCTCCTCTTGACACTTCTAGGATGCCATTGATGGGGTTTCTTGGTTCCTGGTATTGCTCTCTCCTCTTGACACTTGTAGGATTCCATTGGTGGGATGGCTTGGCTCATGGTGTTGCTCAGTCCTCTTGACACTTGTAGGATGCCATTGATGGGGTGTCTTGCCTCCTGGTGTTGCTGTCTCCTCTTGACATTTGTAGGATGCCATTGATGGGGTCTCTTGGCTCCTGGTGTTGCTGTCTCCTCTTGACACTTGTAGCATTCCATTGGTCAGATGTCTTGGCTCCTGGTGTTACTGTCTCCTCTTGACACTTCTAGGATGCCATTGATGGGGTGTCTTGGCTCCTGGTGGTGCTCTCTCCTCTTGACACTTCTAGGATGCCATTAATGTGGTGTCTTGGTTCCTGGTATTGCTCTCTCCTCTTGACACTTGTAGGATTCTATTGGTGGGATGGCTTGGCTCATGGTGTTGCTCTGTCCTCTTGACACGTGTAGGATGCCATTGATGGGGTGTCTTGGCTCCTGGTGGTGCTCTCTCCTCTTGACACTTCTAGGATGCCATTGATGGGGTGTCTTAGCTCCCGCTGTTGCTCTCTCCTCTTGACACTTGTAGGATGCCATTGATGGGGTGTCTTGGTTCCTGGTGTTGCTCTTTCCTCCTGACACTTCTAGGATGCCATTGATGGGGTGTCTTGGCTCCTGCTGTTGCTGTCTCCTCTTGACCCTTGTAGGATTCCATTGGTGGGATGGCTTGGCTCATGGTGTTGCTCTGTCCTCTTGACACTTGTAGGATGCCATTGATGGGGTGTCTTGGCTCCTGGTGTTGCTGTCTCCTCTTGGCACTTGTAGGATGCCATTGATGGGGTCTCTTGGCTCCTGGTGTTGCTTTCCCCTCTTGACACTTGTAGCATTCCATTGGTCGGGTGTCTTGGCTCCTGGTGTTACTGTCTCCTCTTGACACTTCTAGGATGCCATTGATGGAGTGTCTTGGTTCCTGGTGGTGCTCTCTCCTCTTGACACTTCTAGGATGCCATTGATGGAGTGTCTTGGTTCCTGGTTGTGCTCTTTCCTCTTGACACATCTAGGATGCCATTGATGGGGTGTATTGGTACTTGGTATTGCTCTCTCCTCTTGACACTTGTAGGATTCCATTGGAGGGATGTCTTGGCTCCTGGTGTTGCTCTGTCCTCTTGACACTTGCATGATTCCATTGGCGGGATGGCTTGGCTCATGGTGTTGCTCTCTCCTCTTGACACTTGTAGGATACCATTGATGGGGTGTCTTGGTCCCTGGTGTTGGTCCGTCCTCCTGACACTTTCTGGATTCCATTGGTTGGGTGTCATGGCCCATGGTGTTGCTCCGTCCTCCTGACATTTCCTGGATTCCATTGGTGGCATGTCTTGGCTCCTGGTGTTGCTGTCTCCTCTTGACACCTGTAGGATGCCATTGATGGGGTGTCTTGGCTCCTGGTGGTGCTCTCTCCTCTTGACACTTCTAGGATTCCATTGATAGGGGTTTCTTAGCTCCCAGTGTTGCTCTCTCCTCTTGACACTTCCTGGATTCCATTGGTGGGGTGTCATGGCCCATGGTGTTGCTCCGTCTTCCTGACACTTCCTGGATTCCATTGGAGGGATGTCTAGGCTCCTGGTGTTGCTCTGTCCTCTTGACACTTCTAGGATGCCATTGATCGGGTGTCTTGGCTCCTGGTGTTGCTGTCTCCTGTTGACACTTGTAGGATGCCATTGATGGGGTGTCTTGGCTCCTGGTGTTGCTGTCTCCTCTTGACACTTGTAGGATTCCATTGGTGGGATGGCCTGGCTCCTGGTGTTGCTGTCTCCTCTTGACACTTGTAGGATTCCATTGGTGGGATGGCCTGGCTCCTGGTGTTGCTCTCTCCTCTTGACACTTGTAGGATGCCATTGATGGGGTGTCATGGCTCCTGGTGTTGCTGTCTCCTCTTGACACTTGTAGGATACCATTAATGGGGTGTCTTGGTCCCTGGTGTTGCTCCGTCTTCCTGACACTTCCTGGATTCCATTGGTGGCATGTCTTGGCTCCTGGTGTTGCTGTCTCTTCTTGACACTTATAGAATTCCATTGATGGGGTGTCTTGGTTCCTGCTGTTGCTGTCTCCTCTTGACACTTGTAGGATGCCATTGATGGGGTGTCTTGGTTCCTGGTGTTGCTCTCTCCTCCTGACACTTCTAGGATGCCATTGATGGGGTGTCTTGGCTCCTGGTGTTGCTGTCTCCTCTTGACACCTGTAGGATGCCATTGATGGGGTGTCTTGGCTCCTGGTGTTGCTGTCTCCTCTTGACACTTGTAGGATGCCATTGATGGGGCGTCTTGGTTCCTCGTGTTGCTCTCTCCTCCTGACACTTCTAGGATGCCATTGATGGGGTGTCTTGGTTCCTGGTGTTGCTCTCTCCTCCTGACACTTCTACTATGCCATTGATGGGGTGTCTTGGCTCCTGCTGTTCCTGTCTCCTCTTGACACTTGTAGGATTCCATTGGTGGGATGGCTTGGCTCATGGTGTTGCTCTGTCCTCTTGACAGTTGTAGGATGCCATTGATGGGGTGTCTTGGCTCCTGGTGTTGCTGTCCCCTCTTGGCACTTGTAGGATGCCATTGATGGTGTGTCTTGGCTCCTGGTGTTGCTGTCTCCTCTTGACACTTGTAGCATTCCATTGGTCGGGTGTCTTGGCTCCTGGTGTTACTGTCTCCCCTTGACACTTCTAGGATGCCATTGATGGAGTGTCTTGGCTCCTGGTGTTGCTCTCTCCTCTTGACACTTGTAGGATTCCATTGGTGGGATGGCTTGGCTCATGGTGTTGCTCTGTCCTCTTGACACTTGTAGGATGCCATTGATGGGGTGTCTTGGCTCCTGGTGGTGCTCTCTCCTCTTGACACTTCTAGGATACCATTGATGGGGTGTTTTAGCTCCCGGTGTTGCTCTCTCCTCTTGACACTTGTAGGATGCCATTGATGGGGTGTCTTGGTTCCTGGTGTTGCTCTCTCCTCCTGACACTTCTAGGATGCCATTGATGGGGTGTCTTGGCTCCTGCTGTTGCTGTCTCCTCTTGACACTTGTAGGATTCCATTGGTGGGATGGCTTGGCTCATGGTGTTGCTCTGTCCTCTTGACACTTGTAGCATTCCATTGGTCGGGTGTCTTGGCTCCTGGTGTTACTGTCTCCTCTTGACACTTCTAGGATGCCATTGATGGATTGTCTAGGTTCCTGGTGGTGCTCTCTCCTCTTGACACTTCTAGGATGCCATTGATGGGGTGTCTTGGTTCCTGGTATTGCTCTCTCCTCTTGACACTTGTAGGATTCCATTGGTGGGATGGCTTGGCTCATGGTGTTGCTCAGTCCTCTTGACACTTGTAGGATGCCATTGATGGTGTGTCTTGGCTCCTGGTGTTGCTGTCTCCTCTTGACACTTGTAGCATTCCATTGGTCGGGTGTCTTGGCTCCTGGTGTTACTGTCTCCTCTTGACACTTCTAGGATGCCATTGATGGAGTGTCTTGGCTCCTGGTGTTGCTCTCTCCTCTTGACACTTGTAGGATTCCATTGGTGGGATGGCTTGGCTCATGGTGTTGCTCTGTCCTCTTGACACTTGTAAGATGCCATTGATGGGGTGTCGTGGCTCCTGGTGGTGCTGTCTCCTCTTGACACTTCTAGGATGCCATTGATGGAGTGTCTTGGTTCCTGGTGGTGCTCTCTCCTCTTGACACTTCTAGGATGCCATTGATGGAGTGTCTTGGTTCCTGGTTGTGCTCTTTCCTCTTGACACATCTAGGATGCCATTGATGGGGTGTATTGGTACTTGGTATTGCTCTCTCCTCTTGACACTTGTAGGATTCCATTGGAGGGATGTCTTGGCTCCTGGTGTTGCTCTGTCCTCTTGACACTTGCATGATTCCATTGGCGGGATGGCTTGGCTCATGGTGTTGCTCTGTCCTCTTGACACTTGTAGGATGCCATTGATGGGGGGTCTTGGCTCCTGGTGGTGCTCTCTCCTCTTGACACTTCTAGGATGCCATTGATGGGGTGTCTTGGTTCCTGGTGGTGCTCTCTCCTCTTGACACTTCTAGGATGCCATTGATGGAGTGTCTTGGTTCCTGGTTGTGCTCTTTCCTCTTGACACATCTAGGATGCCATTGATGGGGTGTATTGGTACTTGGTATTGCTCTCTCCTCTTGACACTTCTAGGATGCCATTGATGGAGTGTCTTGGCTCCTGGTGTTGCTCTCTCCTCTTGACACTTGTAGGATTCCATTGGTGGGATGGCTTGGCTCATGGTGTTGCTCTGTCCTCTTGACACTTGTAGGATGCCATTGATGGGGTGTCTTGGCTCCTGGTGGTGCTCTCTCCTCTTGACACTTCTAGGATGCCATTGATGGGGCGTCTTGGTCCCTGGTGTTGGTCCGTCCTCCTGACACTTTCTGGATTCCATTGGTTGGGTGTCATGGCCCATGGTGTTGCTCCGTCCTCCTGACAATTCCTGGATTCCATTGGTGGCATGTCTTGGCTGCTGGTGTTTCTGTCTCCTCTTGACACTTCTAGGATGCCATTGATGGGGTGTCTTGGCTCCTGGTGTTGCTCTCTCCTCTTGACACTTCTTGGATGCCATTGATGGGGTTTCTTGGTTCCTGGTATTGCTCTCTCCTCTTGACACTTGTAGGATTCCATTGGTGGGATGGCTTGGCTCATGGTGTTGCTCAGTCCTCTTGACACTTGTAGGATGCCATTGATGGGGTGTCTTGCCTCCTGGTGTTGCTGTCTCCTCTTGACATTTGTAGGATGCCATTGATGGGGTCTCTTGGCTCCTGGTGTTGCTGTCTCCTCTTGACACTTGTAGCATTCCATTGGTCGGATGTCTTGGCTCCTGGTGTTACTGTCTCCTCTTGACACTTCTAGGATGCCATTGATGGGGTGTCTTGGCTCCTGGTGGTGCTCTCTCCTCTTGACACTTCTAGGATGCCATTAATGTGGTGTCTTGGTTCCTGGTATTGCTCTCTCCTCTTGACACTTGTAGGATTCTATTGGTGGGATGGCTTGGCTCATGGTGTTGCTCTGTCCTCTTGACACTTGTAGGATGCCATTGATGGGGTGTCTTGGCTCCTGGTGGTGCTCTCTCCTCTTGACACTTCTAGGATGCCATTGATGGGGTGTCTTAGCTCCCGCTGTTGCTCTCTCCTCTTGACACTTGTAGGATGCCATTGATGGGGTGTCTTGGTTCCTGGTGTTGCTCTTTCCTCCTGACACTTCTAGGATGCCATTGATGGGGTGTCTTGGCTCCTGCTGTTGCTGTCTCCTCTTGACACTTGTAGGATTCCATTGGTGGGATGGCTTGGCTCATGGTGTTGCTCTGTCCTCTTGACACTTGTAGGATGCCATTGATGGGGTGTCTTGGCTCCTGGTGTTGCTGTCTCCTCTTGGCACTTGTAGGATGCCATTGATGGGGTCTCTTGGCTCCTGGTGTTGCTTTCCCCTCTTGACACTTGTAGCATTCCATTGGTCGGGTGTCTTGGCTCCTGGTGTTACTGTCTCCTCTTGACACTTCTAGGATGCCAATGATGGAGTGTCTTGGTTCCTGGTGGTGCTCCATCCTCCTGACACTTCTAGGATGCCATTGATGGGGTGTCTTGGTTCCTGGTATTGCTCTCTCCTCTTGACACTTGTAGGATTCCATTGGTGGGATGGCTTGGCTCATGGTGTTGCTCTGTCCTCTTGACACTTGTAGGATGCCATTGATGGGATGTCTTGGCTCCTGGTGTTGCTGTCTCCTCTTGACACTTGTAGGATGCCATTGATGGGGTCTCTTGGCTCCTGGTGTTGCTGTCTCCTCTTGTCACTTGTAGCATTCCATTGGTCGGTTGTCTTGACTCCTGGTGTTACTGTCTCCTCTTGACACTTCTAGGATGCCATTGATGGAGTGTCTTGGTTCCTGGTGGTGCTCTCTCCTCTTGACACTTCTAGGATGCCATTGATGGGGTGTCTTGGTTCCTGGTGGTGCTCTCTCCTCTTGGCACTTCTAGGATGCCATTGATGGGGTGTCCTGGTTCCTGCTGTTGCTCTCTCCTCTTGACACTTCTAGGTTGCCATTGATGGGGTGTCGTGGCTCCTGGTGTTGCTGTCTCCTCTTGACACTTGTAGGATTCCATTGGCGGGATGGCTTGGCTCATGGTGTTGCTGTCTCCTCTTGACACTTGTAGGATACCATTGATGGGGTGTCTTGGTTCCTGCTGTTGCTGTCTCCTCTTGACACTTCTAGGATGCCATTGATGGGCGTCTTGGCTCCTGGTGTTGCTGTCTCCTCTTGACACTTGTAGGATGCCATTGATGGGGCGTCTTGGTTCCTCGTGTTGCTCTCTCCTCCTGACACTTCTAGGATGCCATTGATGGGGTGTCTTGGTTCCTGGTGTTGCTCTCTCCTCCTGACACTTCTAGGATGCCATTGATGGGGTGTCTTGGCTCCTGCTGTTCCTGTCTCCTCTTGACACTTGTAGGATTCCATTGGTGGGATGGCTTGGCTCATGGTGTTGCTCTGTCCTCTTGACAGTTGTAGGATGCCATTGATGGGGTGTCTTGGCTCCTGGTGTTGCTGTCCCCTCTTGACACGTGTAGGATGCCATTGATGGTGTGTCTTGGCTCCTGGTGTTGCTGTCTCCTCTTGACACTTGTAGCATTCCATTGGTCGGGTGTCTTGGCTCCTGGTGTTACTGTCTCCTCTTGACACTTCTAGGATGCCATTGATGGAGTGTCTTGGCTCCTGGTGTTGCTCTCTCCTCTTGAAACTTGTAGGATTCCATTGGTGGGATGGCTTGGCTCATGGTGTTGCTCTGTCCTCTTGACACTTGTAGGATGCCATTGATGGGGTGTATTGGCTCCTGGTGGTGCTCTCTCCTCTTGACACTTCTAGGATGCCATTGATGGGGTGTCTTAGCTCCCGGTGTTGCTCTCTCCTCTTGACACCTGTAGGATGCCATTGATGGGGTGTCTTGGTTCCTGGTGTTGCTCTCTCCTCCTGACACTTCTAGGATGCCATTGATGGGGTGTCTTGGCTCCTGCTGTTGCTGTCTCCTCTTGACACTTGTAGGATTCCATTGGTGGGATGGCTTGGCTCATGGTGTTGCTCTGTCCTCTTGACACTTGTAGCATTCCATTGGTCGGGTGTCTTGGCTCCTGGTGTTACTGTCTCCTCTTGACACTTCTAGGATGCCATTGATGGATTGTCTAGGTTCCTGGTGGTGCTCTCTCCTCTTGACACTTCTAGGATGCCATTGATGGGGTGTCTTGGTTCCTGGTATTGCTCTCTCCTCTTGACACTTGTAGGATTCCATTGGTGGGATGGCTTGGCTCATGGTGTTGCTCAGTCCTCTTGACACTTGTAGGATGCCATTGATGGGGTGTCTTGCCTCCTGGTGTTGCTGTCTCCTCTTGACACTTGTAGGATGCCATTGATGGGGTCTCTTGGCTCCTGGTGTTGCTGTCTCCTCTTGACACTTGTAGCATTCCATTGGTCGGGTGTCTTGGCTCCTGGTGTTACTGTCTCCTCTTGACACTTCTAGGATGCCATTGATGGGGTGTCTTGGCTCCTGTTGGTGCTCTCTCCTCTTGACACTTCTAGGATGCCATTAATGGGGTGTCTTGGTTCCTGGTATTGCTCTCTCCTCTTGACACTTGTAGGATTCTATTGGTGGGATGGCTTGGCTCATGGTGTTGCTCTGTCCTCTTGACACTTGTAGGATGCCATTGATGGGGTGTCTTGGCTCCTGGTTGTGCTCTCTCCTCTTGACACTTCTAGGATGCCATTGATGGGGTGTCTTAGCTCCCGCTGTTGCTCTCTCCTCTTGACACTTGTAGGATGCCATTGATGGGGTGTCTTGGTTCCTGGTGTTGCTCTTTCCTCCTGACACTTCTAGGATGCCATTGATGGGGTGTCTTGGCTCCTGCTGTTGCTGTCTCCTCTTGACACTTGTAGGATTCCATTGGTGGGATGGCTTGGCTCATGGTGTTGCTCTGTCCTCTTGACACTTGTAGGATGCCATTGATGGGGTGTCTTGGCTCCTGGTTTTGCTGTCTCCTCTTGACACTTGGAGGATGCCATTGATGGGGTCTCTTGGCTCCTGGTGTTGCTTTCCCCTCTTGACACTTGTAGCATTCCATTGGTCGGGTGTCTTGGCTCCTGGTGTTACTGTCTCCTCTTGACACTTCTAGGATGCCATTGATGGAGTGTCTTGGTTCCTGGTGGTGCTCTCTCCTCTTGACACTTCTAGGATGCATTGATGGGGTGTCTTGGCTCCTGGTGCTACTGTCTCTCTTGACACTTCTAGGATGCCATTGATGGAGTGTCTTGGTTCCTGGTCGTGCTCTTTCCTCTTGACACATCTAACATGCCATTGATGGGGTGTCTTGGTTCCTGGTGTTGCTCTCTCCTCTTGACACTTGCAGGATTCCATTGGCGGGATGGCTTGGCTCATGGTGTTGCTGTCTCCTCTTGACACTTGTAGGATACCATTGATGGGGCGTCTTGGTCCCTGGTGTTGTTCCGTCCTCCTGACACTTTCTGGATTCCATTGGTTGGGTGTCATGGCCCATGGTGTTGCTCCGTCCTCCTGACAATTCCTGGATTCCATTGGTGGCATGTCTTGGCTGCTGGTGTTGCTGTCTCCTCTTGACACTTCTAGGATGCCATTGATGGGGTGTCTTGGCTCCTGGTGTTGCTCTCTCCTCTTGACACTTCTAGGATGCCATTGATGGGGTTTCTTGGTTCCTGGTATTGCTCTCTCCTCTTGACACTTGTAGGATTCCATTGGTGGGATGGCTTGGCTCATGGTGTTGCTCAGTCCTCTTGACACTTGTAGGATGCCATTGATGGGGTGTCTTGCCTCCTGGTGTTGCTGTCTCCTCTTGACATTTGTAGGATGCCATTGATGGGGTCTCTTGGCTCCTGGTGTTGCTGTCTCCTCTTGACACTTGTAGCATTCCATTGGTCGGATGTCTTGGCTCCTGGTGTTACTGTCTCCTCTTGACACTTCTAGGATGCCATTGATGGGGTGTCTTGGCTCCTGGTGGTGCTCTCTCCTCTTGACACTTCTAGGATGCCATTAATGTGGTGTCTTGGTTCCTGGTATTGCTCTCTCCTCTTGACACTTGTAGGATTCTATTGGTGGGATGGCTTGGCTCATGGTATTGCTCTGTCCTCTTGACACGTGTAGGATGCCATTGATGGGGTGTCTTGGCTCCTGGTGGTGCTCTCTCCTCTTGACACTTCTAGGATGCCATTGATGGGGTGTCTTAGCTCCCGCTGTTGCTCTCTCCTCTTGACACTTGTAGGATGCCATTGATGGGGTGTCTTGGTTCCTGGTGTTGCTCTTTCCTCCTGACACTTCTAGGATGCCATTGATGGGGTGTCTTGGCTCCTGCTGTTGCTGTCTCCTCTTGACCCTTGTAGGATTCCATTGGTGGGATGGCTTGGCTCATGGTGTTGCTCTGTCCTCTTGACACTTGTAGGATGCCATTGATGGGGTGTCTTGGCTCCTGGTGTTGCTGTCTCCTCTTGGCACTTGTAGGATGCCATTGATGGGGTCTCTTGGCTCCTGGTGTTGCTTTCCCCTCTTGACACTTGTAGCATTCCATTGGTCGGGTGTCTTGGCTCCTGGTGTTACTGTCTCCTCTTGACACTTCTAGGATGCCATTGATGGAGTGTCTTGGTTCCTGGTGGTGCTCTCTCCTCTTGACACTTCTAGGATGCCATTGATGGAGTGTCTTGGTTCCTGGTCGTGCTCTTTCCTCTTGACACATCTAGGATGCCATTGATGGGGTGTATTGGTACTTGGTATTGCTCTCTCCTCTTGACACTTGTAGGATTCCATTGGAGGGATGTCTTGGCTCCTGGTGTTGCTCTGTCCTCTTGACACTTGCATGATTCCATTGGCGGGATGGCTTGGCTCATGGTGTTGCTCTCTCCTCTTGACACTTGTAGGATACCATTGATGGGGTGTCTTGGTCCCTGGTGTTGGTCCGTCCTCCTGACACTTTCTGGATTCCATTGGTTGGGTGTCATGGCCCATGGTGTTGCTCCGTCCTCCTGACATTTCCTGGATTCCATTGGTGGCATGTCTTGGCTCCTGGTGTTGCTGTCTCCTCTTGACACCTGTAGGATGCCATTGATGGGGTGTCTTGGCTCCTGGTGGTGCTCTCTCCTCTTGACACTTCTAGGATTCCATTGATAGGGGTTTCTTAGCTCCCAGTGTTGCTCTCTCCTCTTGACACTTCCTGGATTCCATTGGTGGGGTGTCATGGCCCATGGTGTTGCTCCGTCTTCCTGACACTTCCTGGATTCCATTGGAGGGATGTCTAGGCTCCTGGTGTTGCTCTGTCCTCTTGACACTTCTAGGATGCCATTGATCGGGTGTCTTGGCTCCTGGTGTTGCTGTCTCCTGTTGACACTTGTAGGATGCCATTGATGGGGTGTCTTGGCTCCTGGTGTTGCTGTCTCCTCTTGACACTTGTAGGATTCCATTGGTGGGATGGCCTGGCTCCTGGTGTTGCTGTCTCCTCTTGACACTTGTAGGATTCCATTGGTGGGATGGCCTGGCTCCTGGTGTTGCTCTCTCCTCTTGACACTTGTAGGATGCCATTGATGGGGTGTCATGGCTCCTGGTGTTGCTGTCTCCTCTTGACACTTGTAGGATACCATTAATGGGGTGTCTTGGTCCCTGGTGTTGCTCCGTCTTCCTGACACTTCCTGGATTCCATTGGTGGCATGTCTTGGCTCCTGGTGTTGCTGTCTCTTCTTGACACTTATAGAATTCCATTGATGGGGTGTCTTGGTTCCTGCTGTTGCTGTCTCCTCTTGACACTTGTAGGATGCCATTGATGGGGTGTCTTGGTTCCTGGTGTTGCTCTCTCCTCCTGACACTTCTAGGATGCCATTGATGGGGTGTCTTGGCTCCTGGTGTTGCTGTCTCCTCTTGACACCTGTAGGATGCCATTGATGGGGTGTCTTGGCTCCTGGTGTTGCTGTCTCCTCTTGACACTTGTAGGATGCCATTGATGGGGCGTCTTGGTTCCTCGTGTTGCTCTCTCCTCCTGACACTTCTAGGATGCCATTGATGGGGTGTCTTGGTTCCTGGTGTTGCTCTCTCCTCCTGACACTTCTACTATGCCATTGATGGGGTGTCTTGGCTCCTGCTGTTCCTGTCTCCTCTTGACACTTGTAGGATTCCATTGGTGGGATGGCTTGGCTCATGGTGTTGCTCTGTCCTCTTGACAGTTGTAGGATGCCATTGATGGGGTGTCTTGGCTCCTGGTGTTGCTGTCCCCTCTTGGCACTTGTAGGATGCCATTGATGGTGTGTCTTGGCTCCTGGTGTTGCTGTCTCCTCTTGACACTTGTAGCATTCCATTGGTCGGGTGTCTTGGCTCCTGGTGTTACTGTCTCCCCTTGACACTTCTAGGATGCCATTGATGGAGTGTCTTGGCTCCTGGTGTTGCTCTCTCCTCTTGACACTTGTAGGATTCCATTGGTGGGATGGCTTGGCTCATGGTGTTGCTCTGTCCTCTTGACACTTGTAGGATGCCATTGATGGGGTGTCTTGGCTCCTGGTGGTGCTCTCTCCTCTTGACACTTCTAGGGTGCCATTGATGGGGTGTTTTAGCTCCCGGTGTTGCTCTCTCCTCTTGACACTTGTAGGATGCTATTGATGGGGTGTCTTGGTTCCTGGTGTTGCTCTCTCCTCCTGACACTTCTAGGATGCCATTGATGGGGTGTCTTGGCTCCTGCTGTTGCTGTCTCCTCTTGACACTTGTA
Source organism: Ambystoma mexicanum (assembly GCF_040938575.1). Classification (NCBI taxonomy): domain Eukaryota; kingdom Metazoa; phylum Chordata; class Amphibia; order Caudata; family Ambystomatidae; genus Ambystoma; species Ambystoma mexicanum. The sequence continues at coordinate 26,699,088 of NC_090935.1, forward strand.
GGATTCCATTGGTGGGATGGCTTGGCTCATGGTGTTGCTCTGTCCTCTTGACACTTGTAGCATTCCATTGGTCGGGTGTCTTGGCTCCTGGTGTTACTGTCTCCTCTTGACACTTCTAGGATGCCATTGATGGATTGTCTAGGTTCCTGGTGGTGCTCTCTCCTCTTGACACTTCTAGGATGCCATTGATGGGGTGTCTTGGTTCCTGGTATTGCTCTCTCCTCTTGACACTTGTAGGATTCCATTGGTGGGATGGCTTGGCTCATGGTGTTGCTCAGTCCTCTTGACACTTGTAGGATGCCATTGATGGTGTGTCTTGGCTCCTGGTGTTGCTGTCTCCTCTTGACACTTGTAGCATTCCATTGGTCGGGTGTCTTGGCTCCTGGTGTTACTGTCTCCTCTTGACACTTCTAGGATGCCATTGATGGAGTGTCTTGGCTCCTGGTGTTGCTCTCTCCTCTTGACACTTGTAGGATTCCATTGGTGGGATGGCTTGGCTCATGGTGTTGCTCTGTCCTCTTGACACTTGTAAGATGCCATTGATGGGGTGTCGTGGCTCCTGGTGGTGCTGTCTCCTCTTGACACTTGTAGGATACCATTGATGGGGCGTCTTGGTCCCTGGTGTTGGTCCGTCCTCCTGACACTTTCTGGATTCCATTGGTTGGGTGTCATGGCCCATGGTGTTGCTCCGTCCTCCTGACAATTCCTGGATTCCATTGGTGGCATGTCTTGGCTGCTGGTGTTTCTGTCTCCTCTTGACACTTCTTGGATGCCATTGATGGGGTTTCTTGGTTCCTGGTATTGCTCTCTCCTCTTGACACTTGTAGGATTCCATTGGTGGGATGGCTTGGCTCATGGTGTTGCTCAGTCCTCTTGACACTTGTAGGATGCCATTGATGGGGTGTCTTGCCTCCTGGTGTTGCTGTCTCCTCTTGACATTTGTAGGATGCCATTGATGGGGTCTCTTGGCTCCTGGTGTTGCTGTCTCCTCTTGACACTTGTAGCATTCCATTGGTCGGATGTCTTGGCTCCTGGTGTTACTGTCTCCTCTTGACACTTCTAGGATGCCATTGATGGGGTGTCTTGGCTCCTGGTGGTGCTCTCCCCTCTTGACACTTCTAGGATGCCATTAATGTGGTGTCTTGGTTCCTGGTATTGCTCTCTCCTCTTGACACTTGTAGGATTCTATTGGTGGGATGGCTTGGCTCATGGTGTTGCTCTGTCCTCTTGACACTTGTAGGATGCCATTGATGGGGTGTCTTGGCTCCTGGTGGTGCTCTCTCCTCTTGACACTTCTAGGATGCCATTGATGGGGTGTCTTAGCTCCCGCTGTTGCTCTCTCCTCTTGACACTTGTAGGATGCCATTGATGGGGTGTCTTGGTTCCTGGTGTTGCTCTTTCCTCCTGACACTTCTAGGATGCCATTGATGGGGTGTCTTGGCTCCTGCTGTTGCTGTCTCCTCTTGACACTTGTAGGATTCCATTGGTGGGATGGCTTGGCTCATGGTGTTGCTCTGTCCTCTTGACACTTGTAGGATGCCATTGATGGGGTGTCTTGGCTCCTGGTGTTGCTGTCTCCTCTTGGCACTTGTAGGATGCCATTGATGGGGTCTCTTGGCTCCTGGTGTTGCTTTCCCCTCTTGACACTTGTAGCATTCCATTGGTCGGGTGTCTTGGCTCCTGGTGTTACTGTCTCCTCTTGGCACTTCTAGGATGCCATTGATGGAGTGTCTTGGTTCCTGGTGGTGCTCTCTCCTCTTAACACTTCTAGGATGCCATTGATGGAGTGTCTTGGTTCCTGGTCGTGCTCTTTCCTCTTGACACATCTAGGATGCCATTGATGGGGTGTATTGGTTCTTGGTGTTGCTCTCTCCTCTTGACACTTGTAGGATTCCATTGGAGGGATGTCTTGGCTCCTGGTGTTGCTCTGTCCTCTTGACACTTGCATGATTCCATTGGCGGGATGGCTTGGCTCATGGTGTTGCTCTCTCCTCTTGACACTTGTAGGATACCATTGATGGGGTGTCTTGGTCCCTGGTGTTGGTCCGTCCTCCTGACACTTTCTGGATTCCATTGGTTGGGTGTCATGGCCCATGGTGTTGCTCCGTCCTCCTGACATTTCCTGGATTCCATTGGTGGCATGTCTTGGCTCCTGGTGTTGCTGTCTCCTCTTGACACCTGTAGGATGCCATTGATGGGGTGTCTTGGCTCCTGGTGGTGCTCTCTCCTCTTGACACTTCTAGGATTCCATTGATAGGGGTTTCTTAGCTCCCAGTGTTGCTCTCTCCTCTTGACACTTCCTGGATTCCATTGGTGGGGTGTCATGGCCCATGGTGTTGCTCCGTCCTCCTGACACTTCCTGGATTCCATTGGAGGGATGTCTAGGCTCCTGGTGGTGCTCTCTCCTCTTGACACTTCTAGGATGCCATTGATGGGGTGTTTTAGCTCCCGGTGTTGCTCTCTCCTCTTGACACTTGTAGGATGCCATTGATGGGGTGTCTTGGTTCCTGGTGTTGCTCTCTCCTCCTGACACTTCTAGGATGCCATTGATGGGGTGTCTTGGCTCCTGCTGTTGCTGTCTCCTCTTGACACTTGTAGGATTCCATTGGTGGGATGGCTTGGCTCATGGTGTTGCTCTGTCCTCTTGACACTTGTAGCATTCCATTGGTCGGGTGTCTTGGCTCCTGGTGTTACTGTCTCCTCTTGACACTTCTAGGATGCCATTGATGGATTGTCTAGGTTCCTGGTGGTGCTCTCTCCTCTTGACACTTCTAGGATGCCATTGATGGGGTGTCTTGGTTCCTGGTATTGCTCTCTCCTCTTGACACTTGTAGGATTCCATTGGTGGGATGGCTTGGCTCATGGTGTTGCTCAGTCCTCTTGACACTTGTAGGATGCCATTGATGGTGTGTCTTGGCTCCTGGTGTTGCTGTCTCCTCTTGACACTTGTAGCATTCCATTGGTCGGGTGTCTTGGCTCCTGGTGTTACTGTCTCCTCTTGACACTTCTAGGATGCCATTGATGGAGTGTCTTGGCTCCTGGTGTTGCTCTCTCCTCTTGGCACTTGTAGGATTCCATTGGTGGGATGGCTTGGCTCATGGTGTTGCTCTGTCCTCTTGACACTTGTAAGATGCCATTGATGGGGTGTCGTGGCTCCTGGTGGTGCTGTCTCCTCTTGACACTTGTAGGATACCATTGATGGGGCGTCTTGGTCCCTGGTGTTGGTCCGTCCTCCTGACACTTTCTGGATTCCATTGGTTGGGTGTCATGGCCCATGGTGTTGCTCCGTCCTCCTGACAATTCCTGGATTCCATTGGTGGCATGTCTTGGCTGCTGGTGTTTCTGTCTCCTCTTGACACTTCTAGGATGCCATTGATGGGGTGTCTTGGCTCCTGGTGTTGCTCTCTCCTCTTGACACTTCTTGGATGCCATTGATGGGGTTTCTTGGTTCCTGGTATTGCTCTCTCCTCTTGACACTTGTAGGATTCCATTGGTGGGATGGCTTGGCTCATGGTGTTGCTCAGTCCTCTTGACACTTGTAGGATGCCATTGATGGGGTGTCTTGCCTCCTGGTGTTGCTGTCTCCTCTTGACATTTGTAGGATGCCATTGATGGGGTCTCTTGGCTCCTGGTGTTGCTGTCTCCTCTTGACACTTGTAGCATTCCATTGGTCGGATGTCTTGGCTCCTGGTGTTACTGTCTCCTCTTGACACTTCTAGGATGCCATTGATGGGGTGTCTTGGCTCCTGGTGGTGCTCTCTCCTCTTGACACTTCTAGGATGCCATTAATGTGGTGTCTTGGTTCCTGGTATTGCTCTCTCCTCTTGACACTTGTAGGATTCTATTGGTGGGATGGCTTGGCTCATGGTGTTGCTCTGTCCTCTTGACACTTGTAGGATGCCATTGATGGGGTGTCTTGGCTCCTGGTGGTGCTCTCTCCTCTTGACACTTCTAGGATGCCATTGATGGGGTGTCTTGGTTCCTGGTGTTGCTCTTCCCTCCTGACACTTCTAGGATGCCATTGATGGGGTGTCTTGGCTCCTGCTGTTGCTGTCTCCTCTTGACACTTGTAGGATTCCATTGGTGGGATGGCTTGGCTCATGGTGTTGCTCTGTCCTCTTGACACTTGTAGGATGCCATTGATGGGGTGTCTTGGCTCCTGGTGTTGCTGTCTCCTCTTGGCACTTGTAGGATGCCATTGATGGGGTCTCTTGGCTCCTGGTGTTGCTTTCCCCTCTTGACACTTGTAGCATTCCATTGGTCGGGTGTCTTGGCTCCTGGTGTTACTGTCTCCTCTTGGCACTTCTAGGATGCCATTGATGGAGTGTCTTGGTTCCTGGTGGTGCTCTCTCCTCTTGACACTTCTAGGATGCCATTGATGGAGTGTCTTGGTTCCTGGTCGTGCTCTTTCCTCTTGACACATCTAGGATGCCATTGATGGGGTGTATTGGTTCTTGGTGTTGCTCTCTCCTCTTGACACTTGTAGGATTCCATTGGAGGGATGTCTTGGCTACTGGTGTTGCTCTGTCCTCTTGACACTTGCATGATTCCATTGGCGGGATGGCTTGGCTCATGGTGTTGCTCTCTCCTCTTGACACTTGTAGGATACCATTGATGGGGTGTCTTGGTCCCTGGTGTTGGTCCGTCCTCCTGACACTTTCTGGATTCCATTGGTTGGGTGTCATGGCCCATGGTGTTGCTCCGTCCTCCTGACATTTCCTGGATTCCATTGGTGGCATGTCTTGGCTCCTGGTGTTGCTGTCTCCTCTTGACACCTGTAGGATGCCATTGATGGGGTGTCTTGGCTCCTGGTGGTGCTCTCTCCTCTTGACACTTCTAGGATTCCATTGATAGGGGTTTCTTAGCTCCCAGTGTTGCTCTCTCCTCTTGACACTTCCTGGATTCCATTGGTGGGGTGTCATGGCCCATGGTGTTGCTCCGTCTTCCTGACACTTCCTGGATTCCATTGGAGGGATGTCTAGGCTCCTGGTGTTGCTCTGTCCTCTTGACACTTGTAGGATGCTATTGATGGTGTGTCTTGGCTCTTGGTGTTGCTGTCTCCTCTTGACACTTCTAGGATGCCATTGATCGGGTGTCTTGGCTCCTGGTGTTGCTGTCTCCTGTTGACACTTGTAGGATGCCATTGATGGGGTGTCTTGGCTCCTGGTGTTGCTGTCTCCTCTTGACACTTGTAGGATTCCATTGGTGGGATGGCCTGGCTCCTGGTGTTGCTGTCTCCTCTTGACACTTGTAGGATTCCATTGGTGGGATGGCCTGGCTCCTGGTGTTGCTCTCTCCTCTTGACACTTGTAGGATGCCATTGATGGGGTGTCATGGCTCCTGGTGTTGCTGTCTCCTCTTGACACTTGTAGGATACCATTAATGGGGTGTCTTGGTCCCTGGTGTTGCTCCGTCTTCCTGACACTTCCTGGATTCCATTGGTGGCATGTCTTGGCTCCTGGTGTTGCTGTCTCTTCTTGACACTTATAGGATTCCATTGATGGGGTGTCTTGGTTCCTGCTGTTGCTGTCTCCTCTTGACACTTGTAGGATGCCATTGATGGGGTGTCTTGGTTCCTGGTGTTGCTCTCTCCTCCTGACACTTCTAGGATGCCATTGATGGGGTGTCTTGGCTCCTGGTGTTGCTGTCTCCTCTTGACACCTGTAGGATGCCATTGATGGGGTGTCTTGGCTCCTGGTGTTGCTGTCTCCTCTTGACACTTGTAGGATGCCATTGATGGGGCGTCTTGGTTCCTCGTGTTGCTCTCTCCTCCTGACACTTCTAGGATGCCATTGATGGGGTGTCTTGGTTCCTGGTGTTGCTCTCTCCTCCTGACACTTCTACTATGCCATTGATGGGGTGTCTTGGCTCCTGCTGTTCCTGTCTCCTCTTGACACTTGTAGGATTCCATTGGTGGGATGGCTTGGCTCATGGTGTTGCTCTGTCCTCTTGACAGTTGTAGGATGCCATTGATGGGGTGTCTTGGCTCCTGGTGTTGCTGTCCCCTCTTGACACTTGTAGGATGCCATTGATGGTGTGTCTTGGCTCCTGGTGTTGCTGTCTCCTCTTGACACTTGTAGCATTCCATTGGTCGGGTGTCTTGGCTCCTGGTGTTACTGTCTCCTCTTGACACTTCTAGGATGCCATTGATGGAGTGTCTTGGCTCCTGGTGTTGCTCTCTCCTCTTGACACTTGTAGGATTCCATTGGTGGGATGGCTTGGCTCATGGTGTTGCTCTGTCCTCTTGACACTTGTAGGATGCCATTGATGGGGTGTCTTGGCTCCTGGTGGTGCTCTCTCCTCTTGACACTTCTAGGATGCCATTGATGGGGTGTCTTAGCTCCCGGTGTTGCTCTCTCCTCTTGACACTTGTAGGATGCCATTGATGGGGTGTCTTGGTTCCTGGTGTTGCTCTCTCCTCCTGACACTTCTAGGATGCCATTGATGGGGTGTCTTGGCTCCTGCTGTTGCTGTCTCCTCTTGACACTTGTAGGATTCCATTGGTGGGATGGCTTGGCTCATGGTGTTGCTCTGTCCTCTTGACAGTTGTAGGATGCCATTGATGGGGTGTCTTGGCTCCTGGTGTTGCTGTCCCCTCTTGACACTTGTAGGATGCCATTGATGGTGTGTCTTGGCTCCTGGTGTTGCTGTCTCCTCTTGACACTTGTAGCATTCCATTGGTCGGGTGTCTTGGCTCCTGGTGTTACTGTCTCCTCTTGACACTTCTAGGATGCCATTGATGGAGTGTCTTGGCTCCTGGTGTTGCTCTGTCCTCTTGACACTTGTAGCATTCCATTGGTCGGGTGTCTTGGCTCCTGGTGTTACTGTCTCCTCTTGACACTTCTAGGATGCCATTGATGGATTGTCTAGGTTCCTGGTGGTGCTCTCTCCTCTTGACACTTCTAGGATGCCATTGATGGGGTGTCTTGGTTCCTGGTATTGCTCTCTCCTCTTGACACTTGTAGGATTCCATTGGTGGGATGGCTTGGCTCATGGTGTTGCTCAGTCCTCTTTACACTTGTAGGATGCCATTGATGGTGTGTCTTGGCTCCTGGTGTTGCTGTCTCCTCTTGACACTTGTAGCATTCCATTGGTCGGGTGTCTTGGCTCCTGGTGTTACTGTCTCCTCTTGACACTTCTAGGATGCCATTGATGGAGTGTCTTGGCTCCTGGTGTTGCTCTCTCCTCTTGACACTTGTAGGATTCCATTGGTGGGATGGCTTGGCTCATGGTGTTGCTCTGTCCTCTTGACACTTGTAGGATGCCATTGATGGGGTGTCGTGGCTCCTGGTGGTGCTCTCTCCTCTTGACACTTCTAGGATGCCATTGATGGGGCGTCTTAGCTCCCGGTGTTGCTCTCTCCTCTTGACACTTGTAGGATGCCATTGATGGGGTGTCTTGGTTCCTGGTGTTGCTCTCTCCTCCTGACACTTCTAGGATGCCATTGATGGGGTGTCTTGGCTCCTGCTGTTGCTGTCTCCTCTTGACACTTGTAGGATTCCATTGGTGGGATGGCTTGGCTCCTGGTGTTACTGTCTCCTCTTGACACTTCTAGGATGCCATTGATGGATTGTCTTGGTTCCTGGTGGTGCTCTCTCCTCTTGACACTTCTAGGATGCAATTGATGGGGTGTCTTGGTTCCTGGTATTGCTCTCTCCTCTTGACACTTGTAGGATTCCATTGGTGGGATGGCTTGGCTCATGGTGTTGCTCAGTCCTCTTGACACTTGTAGGATGCCATTGATGGGGTGTCTTGCCTCCTGGTGTTGCTGTCTCCTCTTGACACTTGTAGGATGCCATTGATGGGGTCTCTTGGCTCCTGGTGTTGCTGTCTCCTCTTGACACTTGTAGCATTCCATTGGTCGGGTGTCTTGGCTCCTGGTGTTACTGTCTCCTCTTGACACTTCTAGGATGCCATTGATGGGGTGTCTTGGCTCCTGTTGGTGCTCTCTCCTCTTGACACTTCTAGGATGCCATTAATGGGGTGTCTTGGTTCCTGGTATTGCTCTCTCCTCTTGACACTTGTAGGATTCTATTGGTGGGATGGCTTGGCTAATGGTGTTGCTCTGTCCTCTTGACACTTGTAGGATGCCATTGATGGGGTGTCTTGGCTCCTGGTGGTGCTCTCTCCTCTTGACACTTCTAGGATGCCATTGATGGGGTGTCTTAGCTCCCGCTGTTGCTCTCTCCTCTTGACACTTGTAGGATGCCATTGATGGGGTGTCTTGGTTCCTGGTGGTGCTCTTTCCTCCTGACACTTCTAGGATGCCATTGATGGGGTGTCTTGGCTCCTGCTGTTGCTGTCTCCTCTTGACACTTGTAGGATTCCATTGGTGGGATGGCTTGGCTCATGGTGTTGCTCTGTCCTCTTGACACTTGTAGGATGCCATTGATGGGGTGTCTTGGCTCCTGGTGTTGCTGTCTCCTCTTGACACTTGTAGGATGCCATTGATGGGGTCTCTTGGCTCCTGGTGTTGCTTTCCCCTCTTGACACTTGTAGCATTCCATTGGTCGGGTGTCTTGGCTCCTGGTGTTACTGTCTCCTCTTGACACTTCTAGGATGCCATAGATGGAGTGTCTTGGTTCCTGGTGGTGCTCTCTCCTCTTGACACTTCTAGGATGCATTGATGGGGTGTCTTGGCTCCTGCTGTTGCTGTCTCCTCTTGACACTTGTAGGATTCCATTGGTGGGATGGCTTGGCTCATGGTGTTGCTCTGTCCTCTTGACACTTGTAGGATGCCATTGATGGGGTGTCTTGGCTCCTGGTGTTGCTGTCTCCTCTTGACACTTGTAGGATGCCATTGATGGGGTCTCTTGGCTCCTGGTGTTGCTTTCCCCTCTTGACACTTGTAGCATTCCATTGGTCGGGTGTCTTGGCTCCTGGTGTTACTGTCTCCTCTTGACACTTCTAGGATGCCATAGATGGAGTGTCTTGGTTCCTGGTGGTGCTCTCTCCTCTTGACACTTCTAGGATGCATTGATGGGGTGTCTTGGCTCCTGGTGCTACTGTCTCTCTTGACACTTCTAGGATGCCATTGATGGAGTGTCTTGGTTCCTGGTCGTGCTCTTTCCTCTTGACACATCTAGGATGCCATTGATGGGGTGTCTTGGTTCCTGGTGTTGCTCTCTCCTCTTGATACTTGTAGGATTCCATTGGAGGGATGTTTTGGCTCCTGGTGTTGCTCTGTCCTCTTGACACTTGCAGGATTCCATTGGCGGGGTGTCTTGGTCCCTGGTGTTGGTCCGTCCTCCTGACACTTTCTGGATTCCATTGGTTGGGTGTCATGGCCCATGGTGTTGCTCCGTCCTCCTGACAATTCCTGGATTCCATTGGTGGCATGTCTTGGCTCCTGGTGTTGCTGTCTCCTCTTGACACTTCTAGGATGCCATTGATGGGGTGTCTTGGCTCCTGGTGTTGCTCTCTCCTCTTGACACTTCTAGGATGCCATTGATGGGGTTTCTTGGTTCCTGGTATTGCTCTCTCCTCTTGACACTTGTAGGATTCCATTGGTGGGATGGCTTGGCTCATGGTGTTGCTCAGTCCTCTTGACACTTGTAGGATGCCATTGATGGGGTGTCTTGCCTCCTGGTGTTGCTGTCTCCTCTTGACATTTGTAGGATGCCATTGATGGGGTCTCTTGGCTCCTGGTGTTGCTGTCTCCTCTTGACACTTGTAGCATTCCATTGGTCGGGTGTCTTGGCTCCTGGTGTTACTGTCTCCTCTTGACACTTCTAGGATGCCATTGATGGGGTGTCTTGGCTCCTGGTGGTGCTCTCTCCTCTTGACACTTCTAGGATGCCATTAATGGGGTGTCTTGGTTCCTGGTATTGCTCTCTCCTCTTGACACTTGTAGGATTCTATTGGTGGGATGGCTTGGCTCATGGTGTTGCTCTGTCCTCTTGACACTTGTAGGATGCCATTGATGGGGTGTCTTGGCTCCTGGTGGTGCTCTCTCCTCTTGACACTTCTAGGATGCCATTGATGGGGTGTCTTAGCTCCCGCTGTTGCTCTCTCCTCTTGACACTTGTAGGATGCCATTGATGGGGTGTCTTGGTTCCTGGTGTTGCTCTTTGCTCCTGACACTTCTAGGATGCCATTGATGGGGTGTCTTGGCTCCTGCTGTTGCTGTCTCCTCTTGACACTTGTAGGATTCCATTGGTGGGATGGCTTGGCTCATGGTGTTGCTCTGTCCTCTTGACACTTGTAGGATGCCATTGATGGGGTGTCTTGGCTCCTGGTGTTGCTGTCTCCTCTTGACACTTGTAGGATGCCATTGATAGGGTCTCTTGGCTCCTGGTGTTGCTTTCCCCTCTTGACACTTGTAGCATTCCATTGGTCGGATGTCTTGGCTCCTGGTGTTACTGTCTCCTCTTGACACTTCTAGGATGCCATAGATGGAGTGTCTTGGTTCCTGGTGGTGCTCTCTCCTCTTGACACTTCTAGGATGCATTGATGGGGTGTCTTGGCTCCTGGTGCTACTGTCTCTCTTGACACTTCTAGGATGTCATTGATGGAGTGTCTTGGTTCCTGGTCGTGCTCTTTCCTCTTGACACATCTAGGATGCCATTGATGGGGTGTCTTGGTTCCTGGTGTTGCTCTCTCCTCTTGATACTTGTAGGATTCCATTGGAGGGATGTTTTGGCTCCTGGTGTTGCTCTGTCCTCTTGACACTTGCAGGATTCCATTGGCGGGGTGTCTTGGTCCCTGGTGTTGGTCCGTCCTCCTGACACTTTCTGGATTCCATTGGTTGGGTGTCATGGCCCATGGTGTTGCTCCGTCCTCCTGACAATTCCTGGATTCCATTGGTGGCATGTCTTGGCTCCTGGTGTTGCTGTCTCCTCTTGACACTTCTAGGATGCCATTGATGGGGTGTCTTGGCTCCTGGTGTTGCTCTCTCCTCTTGACACTTCTAGGATGCCATTGATGGGGTTTCTTGGTTCCTGGTATTGCTCTCTCCTCTTGACACTTGTAGGATTCCATTGGTGGGATGGCTTGGCTCATGGTGTTGCTCAGTCCTCTTGACACTTGTAGGATGCCATTGATGGGGTGTCTTGCCTCCTGGTGTTGCTGTCTCCTCTTGACATTTGTAGGATGCCATTGATGGGGTCTCTTGGCTCCTGGTGTTGCTGTCTCCTCTTGACACTTGTAGCATTCCATTGGTCGGGTGTCTTGGCTCCTGGTGTTACTGTCTCCTCTTGACACTTCTAGGATGCCATTGATGGGGTGTCTTGGCTCCTGGTGTTGCTCTCTCCTCTTGACACTTCTAGGATGCCATTAATGGGGTGTCTTGGTTCCTGGTATTGCTCTCTCCTCTTGACACTTGTAGGATTCTATTGGTGGGATGGCTTGGCTCATGGTGTTGCTCTGTCCTCTTGACACTTGTAGGATGCCATTGATGGGGTGTCTTGGCTCCTGGTGGTGCTCTCTCCTCTTGACACTTCTAGGATGCCATTGATGGGGTGTCTTAGCTCCCGCTGTTGCTCTCTCCTCTTGACACTTGTAGGATGCCATTGATGGGGTGTCTTGGTTCCTGGTGTTGCTCTTTCCTCCTGACACTTCTAGGATGCCATTGATGGGGTGTCTTGGCTCCTGCTGTTGCTGTCTCCTCTTGACACTTGTAGGATTCCATTGGTGGGATGGCTTGGCTCATGGTATTGCTCTGTCCTCTTGACACTTGTAGGATGCCATTGATGGGGTGTCTTGGCTCCTGGTGTTGCTGTCTCCTCTTGACACTTGTAGGATGCCATTGATAGGGTCTCTTGGCTCCTGGTGTTGCTTTCCCCTCTTGACACTTGTAGCATTCCATTGGTCGGGTGTCTTGGCTCCTGGTGTTACTGTCTCCTCTTGACACTTCTAGGATGCCATTGATGGAGTGTCTTGGTTCCTGGTGGTGCTCTCTCCTCTTGACACTTCTAGGATGCCATTGATGGAGTGTCTTGGTTCCTGGTCGTGCTCTTTCCTCTTGACACATCTAGGATGCCATTGATGGGGTGTCTTGGTTCCTGGTGTTGCTCTCTCCTCTTGACACTTGTAGGATTCCATTGGAGGGATGTCTTGGCTCCTGGTGTTGCTCTGTCCTCTTCACACTTGCAGGATTCCATTGGCGGGATGGCTTGGCTCATGGTGTTGCTGTCTCCTCTTGACACTTGTAGGATACCATTGATGGGGTGTCTTGGTCCCTGGTGTTGGTCCGTCCTCCTGACACTTTCTGGATTCCATTCGTTGGGTGTCATGGCCCATGGTGTTGCTCCGTCCTCCTGACATTTCCTGGATTCCATTGGTGGCATGTCTTGGCTCCTGGTGTTGCTGTCTCCTCTTGACACCTGTAGGATGCCATTGATGGGGTGTCTTGGCTCCTGGTGGTGCTCTCTCCTCTTGACACTTCTAGGATTCCATTGATAGGGGTTTCTTAGCTCCCAGTGTTGCTCTCTCCTCTTGACACTTCCTGGATTCCATTGGTGGGGTGTCATGGCCCATGGTGTTGCTCCGTCTTCCTGACACTTCCTGGATTCCATTGGAGGGATGTCTAGGCTCCTGGTGTTGCTCTGTCCTCTTGACACTTGTAGGATGCTATTGATGGTGTGTCTTGGCTCCTGGTGTTGCTGTCTCCTCTTGACACTTCTAGGATGCCATTGATCGGGTGTCTTGGCTCCTGGTGTTGCTGTCTCCTGTTGACACTTGTAGGATGCCATTGATGGGGTGTCTTGGCTCCTGGTGTTGCTGTCTCCTCTTGACACTTGTAGGATTCCATTGGTGGGATGGCCTGGCTCCTGGTGTTGCTGTCTCCTCTTGACACTTGTAGGATTCCATTGGTGGGATGGCCTGGCTCCTGGTGTTGCTCTCTCCACTTGACACTTGTAGGATGCCATTGATGGGGTGTCATGGCTCCTGGTGTTGCTGTCTCCTCTTGACACTTGTAGGATACCATTAATGGGGTGTCTTGGTCCCTGGTGTTGCTCCGTCTTCCTGACACTTCCTGGATTCCATTGGTGGCATGTCTTGGCTCCTGGTGTTGCTGTCTCTTCTTGACACTTATAGGATTCCATTGATGGGGTGTCTTGGTTCCTGCTGTTGCTGTCTCCTCTTGACACTTGTAGGATGCCATTGATGGGGTGTCTTGGCTCCTGGTGTTGCTGTCTCCTCTTGACACCTGTAGGATGCCATTGATGGGGTGTCTTGGCTCCTGGTGGTGCTCTCTCCTCTTGACACTTCTAGGATTCCATTAATAGGGGTTTCTTAGCTCCCAGTGTTGCTCTCTCCTCTTGACACTTCCTGGATTCCATTGCTGGGGTGTCATGGCCCATGGTGTTGCTCCGTCTTCCTGACACTTCCTGGATTCCATTGGAGGGATGTCTTGGCTCCTGGTGTTGCTCTGTCCTCTTGACATTTGTAGGATGCTATTGGTGGTGTGTCTTGGCTCCTGGTGTTGCTGTCTCCTCTTGACACTTATAGGATACCATTGATGGGGTGTCTTGGTCCCTGGTGTTGCTCCGTCTTCCTTACACTTCCTGGATTCCATTGGAGGGATGTCTTGGCTCCTGGTGTTGCTCTGTCCTCTTGACACTTGTAGAATGCCATTGATGGGGTGTCATGGCTCCTGGTGTTGCTGTCTCCTCTTGACACTTTTAGGATTCCATTGGAGGGATGTCTTGGCTCCTGGTGTTGCTCTGTCTTCTTGACACTTTTAGGATGCCATTGATGGGGTGTCTTGGTTCCTGCTGTTGCTCTTTGCTCCTGACACTTCTAGGATGCCATTGATGGGGTGTCTTGGCTCCTGCTGTTGCTGTCTCCTCTTGACACTTGTAGGATTCCATTGGTGGGATGGCTTGGCTCATGGTGTTGCTCTGTCCTCTTGACACTTGTAGGATGCCATTGATGGGGTGTCTTGGCTCCTGGTGTTGCTGTCTCCTCTTGACACTTGTAGGATGCCATTGATAGGGTCTCTTGGCTCCTGGTGTTGCTTTCCCCTCTTGACACTTGTAGCATTCCATTGGTCGGGTGTCTTGGCTCCTGGTGTTACTGTCTCCTCTTGACACTTCTAGGATGCCATAGATGGAGTGTCTTGGTTCCTGGTGGTGCTCTCTCCTCTTGACACTTCTAGGATGCATTGATGGGGTGTCTTGGCTCCTGGTGCTACTGTCTCTCTTGACACTTCTAGGATGTCATTGATGGAGTGTCTTGGTTCCTGGTCGTGCTCTTTCCTCTTGACACATCTAGGATGCCATTGATGGGGTGTCTTGGTTCCTGGTGTTGCTCTCTCCTCTTGATACTTGTAGGATTCCATTGGAGGGATGTTTTGGCTCCTGGTGTTGCTCTGTCCTCTTGACACTTGCAGGATTCCATTGGCGGGGTGTCTTGGTCCCTGGTGTTGGTCCGTCCTCCTGACACTTTCTGGATTCCATTGGTTGGGTGTCATGGCCCATGGTGTTGCTCCGTCCTCCTGACAATTCCTGGATTCCATTGGTGGCATGTCTTGGCTCCTGGTGTTGCTGTCTCCTCTTGACACTTCTAGGATGCCATTGATGGGGTGTCTTGGCTCCTGGTGTTGCTCTCTCCTCTTGACACTTCTAGGATGCCATTGATGGGGTTTCTTGGTTCCTGGTATTGCTCTCTCCTCTTGACACTTGTAGGATTCCATTGGTGGGATGGCTTGGCTCATGGTGTTGCTCAGTCCTCTTGACACTTGTAGGATGCCATTGATGGGGTGTCTTGCCTCCTGGTGTTGCTTTCTCCTCTTGACATTTGTAGGATGCCATTGATGGGGTCTCTTGGCTCCTGGTGTTGCTGTCTCCTCTTGACACTTGTAGCATTCCATTGGTCGGGTGTCTTGGCTCCTGGTGTTACTGTCTCCTCTTGACACTTCTAGGATGCCATTGATGGGGTGTCTTGGCTCCTGGTGGTGCTCTCTCCTCTTGACACTTCTAGGATGCCATTAATGGGGTGTCTTGGTTCCTGGTATTGCTCTCTCCTCTTGACACTTGTAGGATTCTATTGGTGGGATGGCTTGGCTCATGGTGTTGCTCTGTCCTCTTGACACTTGTAGGATGCCATTGATGGGGTGTCTTGGCTCCTGGTGGTGCTCTCTCCTCTTGACACTTCTAGGATGCCATTGATGGGGTGTCTTAGCTCCCGCTGTTGCTCTCTCCTCTTGACACTTGTAGGATGCCATTGATGGGGTGTCTTGGTTCCTGGTGTTGCTCTTTCCTCCTGACACTTCTAGGATGCCATTGATGGGGTGTCTTGGCTCCTGCTGTTGCTGTCTCCTCTTGACACTTGTAGGATTCCATTGGTGGGATGGCTTGGCTCATGGTATTGCTCTGTCCTCTTGACACTTGTAGGATGCCATTGATGGGGTGTCTTGGCTCCTGGTGTTGCTGTCTCCTCTTGACACTTGTAGGATGCCATTGATAGGGTCTCTTGGCTCCTGGTGTTGCTTTCCCCTCTTGACACTTGTAGCATTCCATTGGTCGGGTGTCTTGGCTCCTGGTGTTACTGTCTCCTCTTGACACTTCTAGGATGCCATTGATGGAGTGTCTTGGTTCCTGGTGGTGCTCTCTCCTCTTGACACTTCTAGGATGCCATTGATGGAGTGTCTTGGTTCCTGGTCGTGCTCTTTCCTCTTGACACATCTAGGATGCCATTGATTGGGTGTCTTGGTTCCTGGTGTTGCTCTCTCCTCTTGACACTTGTAGGATTCCATTGGAGGGATGTCTTGGCTCCTGGTGTTGCTCTGTCCTCTTGACACTTGCAGGATTCCATTGGCGGGATGGCTTGGCTCATGGTGTTGCTGTCTCCTCTTGACACTTGTAGGATACCATTGATGGGGTGTCTTGGTCCCTGGTGTTGGTCCGTCCTCCTGACACTTTCTGGATTCCATTGGTTGGGTGTCATGGCCCATGGTGTTGCTCCGTCCTCCTGACATTTCCTGGATTCCATTGGTGGCATGTCTTGGCTCCTGGTGTTGCTGTCTCCTCTTGACACCTGTAGGATGCCATTGATGGGGTGTCTTGGCTCCTGGTGGTGCTCTCTCCTCTTGACACTTCTAGGATTCCATTGATAGGGGTTTCTTAGCTCCCAGTGTTGCTCTCTCCTCTTGACACTTCCTGGATTCCATTGGTGGGGTGTCATGGCCCATGGTGTTGCTCCGTCTTCCTGACACTTCCTGGATTCCATTGGAGGGATGTCTAGGCTCCTGGTGTTGCTCTGTCCTCTTGACACTTGTAGGATGCTATTGATGGTGTGTCTTGGCTCCTGGTGTTGCTGTCTCCTCTTGACACTTCTAGGATGCCATTGATCGGGTGTCTTGGCTCCTGGTGTTGCTGTCTCCTGTTGACACTTGTAGGATGCCATTGATGGGGTGTCTTGGCTCCTGGTGTTGCTGTCTCCTCTTGACACTTGTAGGATTCCATTGGTGGGATGGCCTGGCTCCTGGTGTTGCTGTCTCCTCTTGACACTTGTAGGATTCCATTGGTGGGATGGCCTGGCTCCTGGTGTTGCTCTCTCCACTTGACACTTGTAGGATGCCATTGATGGGGTGTCATGGCTCCTGGTGTTGCTGTCTCCTCTTGACACTTGTAGGATACCATTAATGGGGTGTCTTGGTCCCTGGTGTTGCTCCGTCTTCCTGACACTTCCTGGATTCCATTGGTGGCATGTCTTGGCTCCTGGTGTTGCTGTCTCTTCTTGACACTTATAGGATTCCATTGATGGGGTGTCTTGGTTCCTGCTGTTGCTGTCTCCTCTTGACACTTGTAGGATGCCATTGATGGGGTGTCTTGGTTCCTGGTGTTGCTCTCTCCTCCTGACACTTCTAGGATGCCATTGATGGGGTGTCTTGGATCCTGGTGTTGCTGTCTCCTCTTGACACTTGTAGGATGCCATTGATGGGGTGTCTTGGCTCCTGGTGTTGCTGTCTCCTCTTGACACCTGTAGGATGCCATTGATGGGGTGTCTTGGCTCCTGGTGGTGCTCTCTCCTCTTGACACTTCTAGGATTCCATTAATAGGGGTTTCTTAGCTCCCAGTGTTGCTCTCTCCTCATGACACTTCCTGGATTCCATTGCTGGGGTGTCATGGCCCATGGTGTTGCTCCGTCTTCCTGACACTTCCTGGATTCCATTGGAGGGATGTCTTGGCTCCTGGTGTTGCTCTGTCCTCTTGACATTTGTAGGATGCTATTGGTGGTGTGTCTTGGCTCCTGGTGTTGCTGTCTCCTCTTGACACTTATAGGATACCATTGATGGGGCGTCTTGGTCCCTGGTGTTGCTCCGTCTTCCTTACACTTCCTGGATTCCATTGGAGGGATGTCTTGGCTCCTGGTGTTGCTCTGTCCTCTTGACACTTGTAGAATGCCATTGATGGGGTGTCATGGCTCCTGGTGTTGCTGTCTCCTCTTGACACTTTTAGGATTCCATTGGAGGGATGTCTTGGCTCCTGGTGTTGCTCTGTCTTCTTGACACTTTTAGGATGCCATTGATGGGGTGTCTTGGTTCCTGCTGTTGCTGTCTCCTCTTGACACTTGTAGGATTCCATTGATGGGGTGTCTTGGTTCCTGGTGTTGCTCTCTCCTCCTGACACTTCTAGGATGCCATTGATGGTGTGTCTTGGTTCCTGCTGTTGCTGTCTCCTCTTGACACTTGTAGGATACCATTGATGGGGTGTCTTGGTCCCTGGTTTTGCTTCGTCCTCCTGACACTTTCTGGATTCCATTGGTGGGGTGTCATGGCCTATGGAGTTGCTCCGTCCTCCTGACACTTCCTGGATTCCATTGGTGGCATGTCTTGGCTCCTGGTGTTGCCCTGTCTTCTTGACACTTGTAGGATGCCGCCATTGATGGGATGTCTTGGTTCCTGCTGTTGCTGTCTCCTCTTGACACTTGTGGGATGCCATTGATGGGGTGTCTTGGCTCCTGGTGTTGCTGTCTCCTCTTGACACTTGTAGGATGCCATTGATGTGGTGTCTTGGCTCCTGGTGTTTCTCTCACTTCCTGACACTTGTAGGATGCCATTGATGGGGTGTCTTGGCTCCTGGTGTTGCTGTCTCCTCTTGACACTTGTAGGGTGCCATTGATGGGGTGTCTTGGCTCCTGGTGGTGCTCTGTCCTCTTGACACTTCTTGGATGCCATTGATGGGGTGTCTTGGTTCCTGCCGTTGCTCTCTCCTCTTGACACTTCTAGGATGCCATTGATGGGGTGTCCTGGCTCCTGGTGTTGCTGTCTCCTCTTGACACTTGTAGGATTCCATTGGAGGGATGGCTTGGCTCCTGGTGTTGCTGTCTCCTCTTGACACTTCTAGGATGCCATTGATGGGGTGTCTTGGTTCCTGCTGTTGCTGTCTCCTCTTGACACTTGTAGGCTTCCATTGGTGGTATGGCTTGGCTCCTGGTGTTGCTGTCTCCTCTTGACACTTCTAGGATGCATTGATGGGGTGTCTTGGCTCCTGGTGTTACTGTCTCCTCCTGACACTTCTAGGATGCCATTGATGGAGTGTCTTGGTTCCTGGTGGTGCTCTCTCCTCTTGACACTTCTAGGATGCATTGATGGGGTGTCTTGGCTCCTGGTGCTACTGTCTCTCTTGACACTTCTAGGATGCCATTGATGGAGTGTCTTGGTTCCTGGTCGTGCTCTTTCCTCTTGACACATCTAGGATGCCATTGATGGGGTGTCTTGGTTCCTGGTGTTGCTCTCTCCTCTTGACACTTGTAGGATTCCATTGGAGGGATGTCTTGGCTCCTGGTGTTGCTCTGTCCTCTTGACACTTGCAGGATTCCATTGGCGGGATGGCTTGGCTCATGGTGTTGCTGTCTCCTCTTGACACTTGTAGGATACCATTGATGGGGTGTCTTGGTCCCTGGTGTTGGTCCGTCCTCCTGACACTTTCTGGATTCCATTGGTTGGGTGTCATGGCCCATGGTGTTGCTCCGTCCTCCTGACAATTCCTGGATTCCTTTGGTGGCATGTCTTGGCTCCTGGTGTTGCTGTCTCCTCTTGACACTTCTAGGATGCCATTGATGGGGTGTCTTGGCTCCTGGTGTTGCTGTCACCTCTTGACACCTGTAGGATGCCATTGATGGGGTGTCTTGGCTCCTGGTGGTGCTCTCTCCTCTTGACACTTCTAGGATTCCATTGATAGGGGTTTCTTAGCTCCCAGTGTTGCTCTCTCCTCTTGACACTTCCTGGATTCCATTGGTGGGGTGTCATGGCCCATGGTGTTGCTCCGTCTTCCTGACACTTCCTGGATTCCATTGGAGGGATGTCTAGGCTCCTGGTGTTGCTCTGTCCTCTTGACACTTGTAGGATGCTATTGATGGTGTGTCTTGGCTCCTGGTGTTGCTGTCTCCTCTTGACACATCTAGGATGCCATTGATGGGGTGTCTTGGCTCCTGGTGTTGCTGTCTCCTCTTGACACTTGTAGGATGCCATTGATGGGGTGTCTTGGCTCCTGGTGTTGCTGTCTCCTCTTGACACTTGTAGGATTCCATTGGTGGGATGGCCTGGCTCCTGGTGTTGCTGTCTCCTCTTGACACTTGTAGGATTCCATTGGTGGGATGGCCTGGCTAATGGTGTTGCTCTCTCCTCTTGACACTTGTAGGATGCCATTGATGGGGTGTCATGGCTCCCGGTGTTGCTGTCTCCTCTTGACACTTGTAGGATACCATTAATGGGGTTTTTGGTCCCTGGTGTTGCTCCGTCTTCCTGACACTTCCTGGATTCCATTGGTGGCATGTCTTGGCTCCTGGTGTTGCTGTCTCTTCTTGAAACTTATAGGATTCCATTGATGGGGTGTCTTGGTTCCTGCTGTTGCTGTCTCCTCTTGACACTTGTAGGATGCCATTGATGGGGTGTCTTGGTTTCTGGTGTTGCTCTCTCCTCCTGACACTTCTAGGATGCCATTGATGGGGTGTCTTGGCTCCTGGTGTTGCTGTCTCCTCTTGACACTTGTAGGATGCCATTGATGGGGTGTCTTGGCTGTCTCCTCTTGACACCTGTAGGATGCCATTGATGGGGTGTCTTGGCTCCTGGTGGTGCTCTCTCCTCTTGACACTTCTAGGATTCCATTAATAGGGGTTTCTTAGCTCCCAGTGTTGCTCTCTCCTCTTGACACTTCCTGGATTCCATTGCTGGGGTGTAATGGCCCATGGTGTTGCTCCGTCTTCCTGACACTTCCTGGATTCCATTGGAGGGATGTCTTGGCTCCTGGTGTTGCTCTGTCCTCTTGACATTTGTAGGATGTTATTGGTGGTGTGTCTTGGCTCCTGGTGTTGCTGTCTCCTCTTGACACTTCTAGGATGCCATTGATGGGGTGTCTTGGCTCCTGGTGTTGCTGTCACCTCTTGACACCTGTAGGATGCCATTGATGGGGTGTCTTGGCTCCTGGTGGTGCTCTCTCCTCTTGACACTTCTAGGATTCCATTGATAGGGGTTTCTTAGCTCCCAGTGTTGCTCTCTCCTCTTGACACTTCCTGGATTCCATTGGTGGGGTGTCATGGCCCATGGTGTTGCTCCGTCTTCCTGACACTTCCTGGATTCCATTGGAGGGATGTCTAGGCTCTTGGTGTTGCTCTGTCCTCTTGACACTTGTAGGATGCTATTGATGGTGTGTCTTGGCTCCTGGTGTTGCTGTCTCCTCTTGACACATCTAGGAGGCCATTGATGGGGTGTCTTGGCTCCTGGTGTTGCTGTCTCCTCTTGACACTTGTAGGATGCCATTGATGGGGTGTCTTGGCTCCTGGTGTTGCTGTCTCCTCTTGACACTTGTAGGATTCCATTGGTGGGATGCCCTGGCTCCTGGTGTTGCTGTCTCCTCTTGACACTTGTAGGATTCCATTGGTGGGATGGCCTGGCTAATGGTGTTGCTCTCTCCTCTTGACACTTGTAGGATGCCATTGATGGGGTGTCATGGCTCCCGGTGTTGCTGTCTCCTCTTGACACTTGTAGGATACCATTAATGGGGTTTTTGGTCCCTGGTGTTGCTCCGTCTTCCTGACACTTCCTGGATTCCATTGGTGGCATGTCTTGGCTCCTGGTGTTGCTGTCTCTTCTTGACACTTATAGGATTCCATTGATGGGGTGTCTTGGTTCCTGCTGTTGCTGTCTCCTCTTGACACTTGTAGGATGCCATTGATGGGGTGTCTTGGTTTCTGGTGTTGCTCTCTCCTCCTGACACTTCTAGGATGCCATTGATGGGGTGTCTTGGCTCCTGGTGTTGCTGTCTCATCTTGACACTTGTAGGATGCCATTGATGGGGTGTCTTGGCTCCTGGTGTTGCTGTCTCCTCTTGACACCTGTAGGATGCCATTGATGGGGTGTCTTGGCTCCTGGTGGTGCTCTCTCCTCTTGACACTTCTAGGATTCCATTAATAGGGGTTTCTTAGCTCCCAGTGTTGCTCTCTCCTCTTGACACTTCCTGGATTCCATTGCTGGGGTGTAATGGCCCATGGTGTTGCTCCGTCTTCCTGACACTTCCTGGATTCCATTGGAGGGATGTCTTGGCTCCTGGTGTTGCTCTGTCCTCTTGACATTTGTAGGATGCTATTGGTGGTGTGTCTTGGCTCCTGGTGTTGCTGTCTCCTCTTGACACTTATAGGATACCATTGATGGGGTGTCTTGGTCCCTGGTGTTGCTCCGTCTTCCTGACACTTCCTGGATTCCATTGGAGGGATGTCTTGGCTCCTGGTGTTGCTCTGTCCTCTTGACACTTGTAGAATGCCATTGATGGGGTGTCATGGCTCCTGATGTTGCTGTCTCCTCTTGACACTTGTAGGATTCCATTGGAGGGATGTCTTGGCTCCTGGTGTTGCACTGTCTTCTTGACACTTTTAGGATGCCATTGATGGGGTGTCTTGGTTCCTGCTGTTGCTGTCTCCTCTTGACACTTGTAGGATTCCATTGATGGCGTGTCTTGGTTCCTGATATGATATGATATGATATGATATGATATGGTATCATATGATATGATATGATATGATATGATATGGTATTTGTAACGTGCCTATACACAGGTGTTTCAAGGCGCGACGAGGCAGGGAGGGGAGGAACAAGGGGAGACATACAACGATCCTACTAGGCCAGGTGTCATTCAGATCGCGCAAGTGCAGGGGTGGGGGAGGGGGAAAAAGTGCAAGGGGAAGGGGAGGGGGGGAAGTGCAGTAAAGGTAAGTGGCGTAAAGTAATAAATAAAAAGGGCCAGCTGGTGGCAAGTGCAAGGTAAGTGCAGAACAAGTGCTGGGGAAGGGGGGGGGCTGTAGGGATACAGAGACAGTCCCGCAGTGCAGAGGGGTTCCAGGGGATCAGTGGCTGGGCCCAGGACCGAGGCCGTTTAGAGTGGTCCAGTTGCAGGATCAGTGCAGTTTAGTGAAGAATTAATTAGCTGTTCAGCAGGGGAGAGGGAGAGAGAAAGCAGAAGCAAAGAGGAAGGTTTTGAGGTGCTTCCGGAACCGGAGGTGGTTCTCCTCAAGTTTCAGGGAGGCAGGAAGGCTGTTCCAGAGGGAGGCCCCTGCCGCGGAGAGAGATCTACCCCCAGCTCGTTGCTTCGAGAAGCGGCTGACCATGAGGGAGTTGGAGGCGGATGAGCGAAGGGCTCGGGAAGGAAGATATTTGGGAAGAGAGAGTTGAAGGTATTTAGGACCCAGGCCCCAGAAGGCCTTGTGGACAATGCAGAGGGTTTTGAACTTTATCCTCGCAGCCACTGGGAGCCAGTGTAGGGATTTCAGTCCTGGAGAGATACGGTCCCAGGGCTTGAGGCCAAGGACAAGTCTCGCAGTTCTGTTCTGGATGAGTTGCAGAGGGCGGAGAGTGGAGGCAGGCAGATTAAGATATAGGCTGTTACAGTAATCCAGCTTCGAGAGAACCAGGGCTCGGGAGACAGTGAGCTTCTGGGGGAAGGAGAGGAAGGGAAGAATACCTCTGAGGAGGTGCAGCTGGTAGTGTGACCTCTTGGCGACGTCAGAAATTTGAGGAGAGAAGGAGAGTGTGGAGTCGAAGATGACCCCAAGGTTTTTTGCCTTGCAGGTAGGAGCAGGGAGGGGGCCAAGGGAGGCAGGCCAGAGAGCTGCAGGGAAGGAGGGAGTGGGAGTACCGATGAGTAGAATCTCAGTCTTACTGGCATTAAGGCAGAGGTCATTGGCGGCACACCATTCTTGGATAGCAGACAGACAATCAGAGATGAGGGAAGGAGAGGAGGAGGCTGAGGGTAGCCTGAAAATGAGCTGGGTATCGTCCGCATAACACTGGAAATTAGGGCAGAGAGCGGCGATGCGGTGGGCAAGGAGTGCCAGATACTGGTTGAACAGCCAGGGAGAGAGATTAGATCCCTGGGGGACACCACAGGTGGAGAAAAAGATGTCGGAGAGGAAGGACCCCAGTTGGACCTGGGAGGGTCGATTTGAAAGGAAAGAGGTCAGCCACGCCAGAGCCTGACCAGTGATACCCAGGTTTTCCCGGAGACGGTTGAGCAGGATGGCATGGTTGACAGTGTCAAAGGCAGAGGAGAGATCGAGCAGAATGAGAACACACGGAGTGTTGGAATCGAGGTTCAAGAGCAGGTCTTCACGGATGTTCAGGAGAGCAGTTTCCGTGCTTCTGGCAGCTCTGAAGCTAGATTGATGGTCATGAAGACTACCAACAGATTCAGCATGGAGGTTAAGCTGGGAGATGGCCAGTTTCTCCAGGAGCTTGCCCAGGAAGGGAGTGATGGAGATAGGGCGATAGTTAGCCGGGCAGGAGGGGTCGGAAGAGGGTTTCTTGAGAAGAGGGTGCACAAGGGAGTGCTTGAGGGGGGAAGGGAAGACTCCAGAGGCGAAGGAGTGGTTGCAAAAGTCAGCCAGGGCAGGAGCCAGGGAGTCGATGTGGTCCTTGATAGTTTTGGAGGAACAGGGGTGAACCTGTTCCTGGTGTTGCTCTCTCCTCCTGACACTTCTAGGATGCCATTGATGGTGTGTCTTGGTTCCTGCTGTTGTTGTCTCCTCTTGACACTTGTAGGATACCATTGATGGGGTGTCTTGGTCCCTGGTTTTGCTTCGTCCTCCTGACACTTTCTGGATTCCATTGGTGGGGTGTCATGGCCCATGGAATTGCTCCGTCCTCCTGACACTTCCTGGATTCCATTGGTGGCATGTCTTGGCTCCTGGTGTTGCCCTGTCTTCTTGACACTTGTAGGATGCCGCCATTGATGGGGTGTCTTGGTTCCTGCTGTTGCTGTCTCCTCTTGACACTTGTGGGATACCATTGATGGGGTGTCTTGGCTCCTGGTGTTGCTGTCTCCTCTTGACACTTGTAGGATGCCATTGATGTGGTGTCTTGGCTCCTGGTGTTTCTCTCACTTCCTGACACTTGTAGGATGCCATTGATGGGGTGTCTTGGCTCCTGGTGTTGCTGTCTCCTCTTGACACTTGTAGGGTGCCATTGATGGGGTGTCTTGGCTCCTGGTGGTGCTCTGTCCTCTTGACACTTCTTGGATGCCATTGATGGGGTGTCTTGGTTCCTGCTGTTGCTCTCTCCTCTTGACACTTCTAGGATGCCATTGATGGGGTGTCTTGGCTCCTGGTGTTGCTGTCTCCTCTTGACACTTGTAGGATTCCGTTGGGGGGATGGCTTGGCTCCTGGTGTTGCTGTCTCCTCTTGACACTTCTAGGATGCCATTGATGGGGTGTCTTGGTTCCTGCTGTTGCTGTCTCCTCTTGACACTTGTAGGCTTCCATTGGTGGGATGGCTTGGCTCCTGGTGTTGCTGTCTCCTCTTGACACATGTAGGATGCCATTGATGGGGTGTCTTGGTTCCTGGCGGTGCTCTCTCCTCCTGACACTTCTAGGATGCCATTGATGGGGTGTCCTGGTTCCTGCTGTTGCTCTCTCCTCTTGACACTTCTAGGTTGCCATTGATGGGGTGTCTTGGCTCCTGGTGTTGCTGTCTCCTCTTGACACTTGTCGGATTCTATTGGTGGGATGGCTTGGCTCCTGGTGTTGCTGTCTCCTCTTGACACTTGTAGGATGCTATTGATGGGGTGTCTTGGCTCCTGGTGTTGCTGTCTCCTCTTGACACTTCCTGGATTCCATTGGTGGGATGGCTTGGCTCCTGGTGTTGCTGTCTCGTCTTGACACTTGTAGGATGCCATTGATGGGGTGTCTTGGTTCCTGGTGGTGCTCTCTCCTCTTGACACTTCTAGGATTCCATTGATGGGGTGTCCTGGTTCCTGCTGTTGCTCTCTCCTCTTGACACTTCTAGGATGCCATTGATGGGGTGTCTTGGCTCCTGGTGTTGCTGTCTCCTCTTGACACGTGTAGGATTCCATTGGTGGGATGGCTTGGCTCCTGGTGTTGCTGTCTCCTCTTGACACTTGTAGGATGCCATTGATGGGGTGTCTTGGTTCCTGGTAGTGCTCTCTCCTCTTAGATCTTCTAGGATGCCATTGATAGGGTGTCTTGGTTCCTGCTGTTGCTCTCTCCTCTTGACACTTCTAGGATGCCATTGATGGGGTCTCGTGGTTCCTGCTGTTTCTCTCTCCTATTGACACTAGTAGGATACCATTGATGGGGTGTCTGAGTCCCTGGTGTTGCTCCGTCCTCCTGACACTTTCTGGATTCCATTGTTGGGGTGTCATGGCCCATGGTGTTGCTCCGTCCTCCTCACACTTCCTGGATTCCATTGGTAGCATGTCTTGGCTCCTGGTGTTGCTCTGTCTTCGTGACACTTATAGGATGCCATTGATGGGGTGTCTTGGCTCCTGATGTTGCTGTCTCCTCTTGATATTTGTAGGATGCCATTGATGGGGTGTCTTGGCTCCTAGTGTTGCTGTCTCCTCTTGACACCTGTAGGATGCCATTGATGGGGTGTATTGGCTCCTGCTGTTGCTGTCTCCTCTTGACACTTGTAGGATTCCATTGGTGGGATGGCTTGGCTCATGGTGTTGCTCTGTCCTCTTGACACTTGTAGGATGCCATTGATGGGGTGTCTTGTCTCCTGGTGTTGCTGTCTCCTCTTGACACTTGTAGGATTGCATTGGTGGGATGGCTTGGCTCATGGTGTTGCTGTCTCCTCTTGACACTTGTAGGATACCATTGATGGGGTGTCTTGGTTCGTGCTGTTGCTGTCGCCTCTTGACACTTCTAGGATGCCATTGACGGGTATCTTGGCTCCTGGTGTTGCTGTCTCCTCTTGACACTTGTAGGATGCCATTGATGGGGTTTCTTGGTTCCTGCTGTTGCTGTCTCCTCTTGACACTTCTAGGATGCCATTGGTAGGGGGTTCTTAGCTCCTGGTGTTGTTCTCTCCTCTTGACACTTCCTGGATTCCATTGGTGGGGTGTCATGGCCCATGGTGTTGCTCCAATCTCCTGACACTTCCTGGATTCCATTGGAGGGATAGCTTGGCTTCTGGTGTTGCTCTGTCCTCTTGACACTTGTAGGATGCCATTGATGGAGTGTCTTGGCTCCTGGTGTTGCTGTTTCCTCTTGACACTTGTAGGATACCATTGATGGTGTGCCTTGGTCCCTGGTGTTACTCCGTCCTCCTAACACTTTCTGGATTCCATTGGTGGGGTTTCATGGCCAATGGTGTTGCTACGTCCTCCTGACACTTGTAGGATGCCATGGATGGGTTGTCTTGGCTCCTGGTGTTGCTGGCTCCTCTTGACACTTGTAGGATGCCATTGATGGGGTTTCTTGGCACCTGGTGTTGCTGTCTCCTCTTAACACTTGTAGGATGCCATTGATGGGGTGTCTTGGTTCCTGGTGTTGCTCTCTCCTCCTGACACTTCTATGATGCCATTGATGGGGTGTCTTGGTTCCTGGTGTTGCTCTCTCCTCCTGAAACTTCTAGGATGCCATTGATGGGGTGTCTTGGCTCCTGCTGTTCCTGTCTCCTCTTGACACTTGTAGGAATCCATTGGTGGGATGGCTTGGCTCATGGTGTTGCTCTGTCCTCTTGACAGTTGTAGGATGCCATTGATGGGGTGTCTTAGCTCCTGGTGTTGCTGTCCCCTCTTGACACTTGTAGGATGCCATTGATGGTGTGTCTTGGCTCCTGGTGTTGCTGTCACTTCTTGACACTTGTAGCATTCCATTGGTCGGGTGTCTTGGCTCCTGGTGTTACTGTCTCCTCTTGACACTTCTAGGATGCCATTGAAGGAGTGTATTGGTTCCTGGTTGTGCTCTCTCCTCTTGACACTTCTAGGATGCCATTGATGGGGTGTTTTGGCTCCTGGTGTTGCTCTCTCCTCTTGACACTTGTAGGATTCCATTGGTGGGATGGCTTGGCTCATGGTGTTGCTCTGTCCTCTTGACACTTGTAGGATGCCATTGATGGGGTGTCATGGCTCCTGGTGGTGCTCTCTTCTCTTGACACTTCTAGGATGCCATTGATGGGGTGTCTTAGCTCCCGGTGTTGCTCTCTCCTCTTGACACTTGTAGGATGCCATTGATGGGGTTTCTTGGTTCCTGGTGTTGCTCTCTCCTCCTGACACTTCTAGGATGCCATTGATGGGGTGTCTTGGCTCCTGCTGTTGCAGTCTCCTCTTGACACTTGTAGGATTCCATTGGTGGGATGGCTTGGCTCATGGTGTTTCTCTGTCCTCTTGACACTTGTAGCATTCCATTGGTCGGGTGTCTTGGCTCCTGGTGTTACTGTCTCCTCTTGACACTTCTAGGATGCCAATGATGGAGTGTCTTGGTTCCTGGTGGTGCTCCCTCCTCTTGACACTTCTAGGATGCCATTGATGGGGTGTCTTGGTTCCTGGTATTGCTCTCTCCTCTTGACACTTGTAGGATTCCATTGGTGGGATGGCTTGGCTCATGGTGTTGCTCTGTCCTCTTGACACTTGTAGGATGCCATTGATGGGATGTCTTGGCTCCTGGTGTTGCTGTCTCCTCTTGACACTTGTAGGATGCCATTGATGGGGTCTCTTGGCTCCTGGTGTTGCTGTCTCCTCTTGACACTTGTAGCATTCCATTGGTCGGGTGTCTTGGCTCCTGGTGTTACTGTCTCCTCTTGACACTTCTAGGATGCCATTGATGGAGTGTCTTGGTTCCTGGTGGTGCTCTCTCCTCTTGACACTTCTAGGATGCCATTGATGGGGTGTCTTGGTTCCTGGTGGTGCTCTCTCCTCTTGACACTTCTAGGATGCCATTGAGGGGGTGTCCTGGTTCCTGCTGTTGCTCTCTCCTCTTGACACCTCTAGGTTGCCATTGATGGGGTGTCGTGGCTCCTGGTGTTGCTGTCTCCTCTTGACACTTGTAGGATTCCATTGGCGGGATGGCTTGGCTCATGGTGTTGCTGTCTCCTCTTGACACTTGTAGGATACCATTGATGGGGTGTCTTGGTTCCTGCTGTTGCTGTCTCCTCTTGACACTTCAAAGATGCCATTGATGGGTGTCTTGGCTCCTGGTGTTGCTGTCTCCTCTTGACACTTGTAGGATGCCATTGTTGGCGTTTCTTGGTTCCTGCTGTTGCTGTCTCCTCTTGACACTTCTAGGATGACATTGGTAGGGGGTTCTTAGCTCCTGGTGTTGTTCCCTCCTCTTGACACTTCCTGGATTCCATTGGTGGGGTGTCATGGCCCATGGTGTTGCTCCATCCTCGTGACACTTCCTGGATTCCATTGGAGGGATAGCTTGGCTTCTGGTGTTGCTCTGTCCTCTTGACTCTTGTAGGATGCCATTGATGGAGTGTCTTGGCTCCTGGTGTTGCTGTTTCCTCTTGACTCTTGTAGGATACCATTGATGGTGTGTCTTGGTCCCTGGTGTTACTCCGTCCTCCTGACACTTTCTGGATTCCATTGGTGGGGTTTCATGGCCAATGGTGTTGCTACGTCCTCCTGACACTTGTAGGATGCCTTGGATGGGGTGTCTTGGCTCCTGGTGTTGTTGGATCCTCTTGACACTTGTAGGATGCCATTGATGGGGTTTCTTGGCTCCTGGTGTTGCTGTCTCCTCTTGACACTTGTAGGATGCCATTGATGGGGCGTCTTGGTTCCTCGTGTTGCTCTCTCCTCCTGACACTTCTAGGATGCCATTGATGGGGTGTCTTGGTTCCTGGTGTTGCTCTCTCCTCCTGACACTTCTAGGATGCCATTGATGGGGTGTCTTGGCTCCTGCTGTTCCTGTCTCCTCTTGACACTTGTAGGATTCCATTGGTGGGATGGCTTGGCTCATGGTGTTGCTCTGTCCTCTTGACAGTTGTAGGATGCCATTGATGGGGTGTCTTGGCTCCTGGTGTTGCTGTCCCCTCTTGACACTTGTAGGATGCCATTGATGGTGTGTCTTGGCTCCTGGTGTTGCTGTCTCCTCTTGACACTTGTAGCATTCCATTGGTCGGGTGTCTTGGCTCCTGGTGTTACTGTCTCCTCTTGACACTTCTAGGATGCCATTGACGGAGTGTCTTGGCTCCTGGTGTTGCTCTCTCCTCTTGACACTTAGGATTCTATTGGTGGGATGGCTTGGCTCATGGTGTTGATCTGTCCTCTTGACACTTGTAGGATGCCATTGATGGGGTGTCTTGGCTCCTGGTGGTGCTCTCTCCTCTTGACACTTCTAGGATGCCATTGATGGGGTATCTTAGCTCCCGGTGTTGCTCTCTCCTCTTGACACTTGTAGGATTCCATTGGAGGGATGTCTTGGCTCCTGGTGTTGCTCTGTCCTCTTGACACTTGCAGGATTCCATTGGCTTGATGGCTTGGCTCATGGTGTTTGCTGTCTCCTCTTGACACTTGTAGGATTCCATTGGTGGGATGGCTTGGCTCATGGTGTTGCTCTGTCCTCTTGACACTTGTAGCATTCCATTGGTCGGGTGTCTTGGCTCCTGGTGTTACTGTCTCCTCTTGACACTTCTAGGATGCCATTGATGGAGTGTCTTGGTTCCTGGTGGTGCTCTCTCCTCTTGACACTTCTAGGATGCCATTGATGGGGTGTCTTGGTTCCTGGTATTGCTCTCTCCTCTTGACACTTGTAGGATTCCATTGGTGGGATGGCTTGGCTCATGGTGTTGCTCAGTCCTCTTGACACTTGTAGGATGCCATTGATGGGGTGTCTTGCCTCCTGGTGTTGCTGTCTCCTCTTGACACTTGTAGGATGCCATTGATGGGGTCTCTTGGCTCCTGGTGTTGCTGTCTCCTCTTGACACTTGTAGCATTCCATTGGTCGGGTGTCTTGGCTCCTGGTGTTACTGTCTCCTCTTGACACTTCTAGGATGCCATTGATGGGGTGTCTTGGCTCCTGGTGGTGCTCTCTCCTCTTGACACTTCTAGGATGCCATTAATGGGGTGTCTTGGTTCCTGGTATTGCTCTCTCCTCTTGACACTTGTAGGATTCTATTGGTGGGATGGCTTGGCTCATGGTGTTGCTCTGTCCTCTTGACACTTGTAGGATGCCATTGATGGGGTGTCTTGGCTCCTGGTGGTGCTCTCTCCTCTTGACACTTCTAGGATGCCATTGATGGGGTGTCTTGGTTTCTGGTGTTGCTCTTTCCTCCTGACACTTCTAGAATGCCATTGATGGGGTGTCTTGGCTCCTGCCGTTGCTGTCTCCTCTGGACACTTGTAGGATTCCATTGGTGGGATGGCTTGGCTCATGGTGTTGCTCTGTCCTCTTGACACTTGTAGGATGCCATTGATGGGGTGTCTTGGCTCCTGGTGTTGCTGTCTCCTCTTGACACTTGTAGGATGCCATTGATGGGGTCTCTTGGCTCCTGGTGTTGCTTTCTCCTCTTGACACTTGTAGCATTCCATTGGTCGGGTGTCTTGGCTCCTGGTGTAACTGTCTCCTCTTGACACTTCTAGGATGCCATTGATGGAGTGTCTTGGTTCCTGGTGGTGCTCTCTCCTCTTGACACTTCTACGATGCATTGATGGGGTGTCTTGGCTCCTGGTGCTACTGTCTCTCTTGACACTTCTAGGATGCCATTGATGGAGTGTCTTGGTTCCTGGTCGTGCTCTTTCCTCTTGACACATCTAGGATGCCATTGATGGGGTGTCTTGGTTCCTGGTGTTGCTCTCTCCTCTTGACACTTGTAGGATTCCATTGGAGGGATGTCTTGGCTCCTGGTGTTGCTCTGTCCTCTTGACACTTGCAGGATTCCATTGGCGGGATGGCTTGGCTCATGGTGTTGCTGTCTCCTCTTGACACTTGTAGGATACCATTGATGGGGTGTCTTGGTCCCTGGTGTTGGTCCGTCCTCCTGACACTTTCTGGATTCCATTGGTTGGGTGTCATGGCCCATGGTGTTACTCCGTCCTCCTGGCAATTCCTGGATTCCATTGGTGGCATGTCTTGGCTCCTGGTGTTGCTGTCACCTCTTGACACCTGTAGGATGCCATTGATGGGGTGTCTTGGCTCCTGGAGGTGCTCTCTCCTCTTGACACTTCTAGGATTCCATTGATAGGGGTTTCTTAGCTCCCAGTGTTGCTCTCTCCTCTTGACACTTCCTGGATTCCATTGGTGGGGTGTCATGGCCCATGGTGTTGCTCCGTCTTCCTGACACTTCCTGGATTCCATTGGAGGGATGTCTAGGCTCCTGGTGTTGCTCTGTCCTCTTGACACTTGTAGGATGCTATTGATGGTGTGTCTTGGCTCCTGGTGTTGCTGTCTCCTCTTGACACTTTTAGGATGCCATTGATGGGGTGTCTTGGCTCCTGGTGTTGCTGTCTCCTCTTGACACTTGTTGGATGCCATTGATGGGGTGTCTTGGCTCCTGGTGTTGCTGTCTCCTCTTGACATTTGTAGGATTCCATTGGTGGGATGGCCTGGCTCCTGGTGTTGCTGTCTCCTCTTGACACTTGTAGGATTCCATTGGTGGGATGGCCTGGCTCCTGGTGTTGCTGTCTCCTCTTGACACTTGTAGGATGTCATTGATGGGGTGTCATGGCTCCTGGTGTTGCTGTCTCCTCTTGACACTTGTAGGATACCATTAATGGGGTGTCTTGGTCCCTGGTGTTGCTCCGTCTTTCTGACACTTCCTGGATTCCATTGGTGGCATGTCTTGGCTCCTGGTGTTGCTGTCTCTTCTTGACACTTATAGGATTCCATTGATGGGGTGTCTTGGTTCCTGCTGTTGCTGTCTCCTCTTGACACTTGTAGGATGCCATTGCTGGGGTGTCATGGCCCATGGTGTTGCTCCGTCTTCCTGACACTTCCTGGATTCCATTGGAGGGATGTCTTGGCTCCTGGTGTTGCTTTGTCCTCTTGACATTTGTAGGATGCTATTGGTGGTGTGTCTTGGCTCCTGGTGTTGCTGTCTCCTCTTGACACTTATAGGATACCATTGATGGGGTGTCCTGGTCCCTGGTGTTGCTCCGTCTTCCTGACACTTCCTGGATTCCATTGGAGGGATGTCCTGGCTCCTGGTGTTGCTCTGTCCTCTTGACACTTGTAGAATGCCATTGATGGGGTGTCATGGCTCCTGGTGTTGCTGTCTCCTCTTGACACTTGTAGGATTCCATTGGAGGGATGTCTTGGCTCCTGGTGTTGCTCTGTCTTCTTGACAATTTTAGGATGCCATTGATGGGGTGTCTTGGTTCCTGCTGTTGCTGTCTCCTCTTGACACTTGTAGGATTCCATTGATGGGGTGTCTTGGTTCCTGGTGTTGCTCTCTCCTCCTGACAATTCTAGGATGCCATTGATGGTGTGTCTTGGTTCCTGCTGTTGCTGTCTCCTCTTGACACTTGTAGGATACCATTGATGGGGTGTCTTGGTCCCTGGTTTTGCTTCGTCCTCCTGACACTTTCTGGATTCCATTGGTGGGGTGTCATGGCCCATGGAGTTGCTCCGTCCTCCTGACACTTCCTGGATTCCATTGGTGGCATGTCTTGGCTCCTGGTGTTGCCCTGTCTTCTTGACATTTGTAGGATGCCGCCATTGATGGGTTTCTTGGTTCCTGCTGTTGCTGTCTCCTCTTGACACTTGTGGGATGCCATTGATGGGGTGTCTTGGCTCCTGGTGTTGCTGTCTCCTCTTGACACTTGTAGGATGCCATTGATGTGGTGTCTTGGCTCCTGGTGTTTCTCTCACTTCCTGACACTTGTAGGATGCCATTGATGGGGTGTCTTGGCTCCTGGTGTTGCTTTCTCCTCTTGACACTTGTAGGGTGCCATTGATGGGGTGTCTTGGCTCCTGGTGGTGCTCTGTCCTCTTGACACTTCTTGGATGCCATTGATGGGGTGTCTTGGTTCCTGCTGTTGCTCTCTCCTCTTGACACTTCTAGGATGCCATTGATGGGGTGTCTTGGCTCCTGGTGTTGCTGTCTCCTCTTGACACTTGTAGGATTCCATTGGGGGGATGGCTTGGCTCCTGGTGTTGCTGTCTCCTCTTGACACTTGTCGGATTCTATTGGTGGGATGGCTTGGCTCCTGGTGTTGCTGTCTCCTCTTGACACTTGTAGGATGCTATTGATGGGGAGTCTTGGCTCCTGGTGTTGCTGTCTCCTCTTGACACTTCCTGGATTCCATTGGTGGGATGGCTTGGCTCCTGGTGTTGCTGTCTCCTCTTGACACTTGTAGGATGCCATTGATGGGGTGTCTTGGTTCCTGGTGGTGCTCTCTCCTCTTGACACTTCTAGGATGCCATTGTTGGGGTGTCCTGGTTCCTGTTGTTGCTCTCTCCTCTTGACACTTCTAGGTTGCCATTGATGGGGTGCCTTGGCTCCTGGTCTTACTGTCTCCTCTTGACACTTGTAGGATTCCATTGGTGGGATGGCTTGGCTCCTGGTGTTGCTGTCTCCTCTTGACACTTGTAGGATGCCATTGATGGGGTGTCTTGGTTCCTGGTAGTGCTCTCTCCTCTTAGCTCTTCTAGGATGCCATTGATAGGGTGTCTTGGTTCCTGCTGTTGCTCTCTCCTCTTGACACTTGTAGGATACCATTGATGGGGTGTCTGAGTCCCTGGTGTTGCTCCGTCCTCCTGACACTTTCTGGATTCCATTGTTGGGGTGTCATGGCCCATGGTGTTGCTCCGTCCTCCTCACACTTCCTGGATTCCATTGGTAGCATGTCTTGGCTCCTGGTGTTGCTCTGTCTTCGTGACACTTATAGGATGCCATTGATGGGGTGTCTTGGCTCCTGGTGTTGCTTTCTCCTCTTGACATTTGTAGGATGCCATTGATGGGGTGTCTTGGCTCCTAGTGTTGCTGTCTCCTCTTGACACCTGTAGGATGCCATTGATGGGGTGTCTTGGCTCCTGCTGTTGCTGTCTCCTCTTGACACTTGTAGGATTCCATTGGTGGGATGGCTTGGCTCATGGTGTTGCTCTGTCCTCTTGACACTTGTAGGATGCCATTGATGGGGTGTCTTGGCTCCTGGTGTTGCTGTCTCCTCTTGACACTTGTAGGATTGCATTGGCGGGATGGCTTGGCTCATGGTGTTGCTGTCTCCTCTTGACACTTGTAGGATACCATTGATGGGGTGTCTTGGTTCCTGCTGTTGCTGTCGCCTCTTGACACTTCTAGGATGCCATTGATGGGTATCTTGGCTCCTGGGGTTGCTGTCTCCTCTTGACACTTGTAGGATGCCATTGATGGGGTTTCTTGGTTCCTGCTGTTGCTGTCTCCTCTTGACATTTCTAGGATGCCATTGGTAGGGGGTTCTTAGCTCCTGGTGTTGTTCTCTCCTCTTGACACTTCCTGGATTCCATTGGTGGGGTGTCATGGCCCATGGTGTTGCTCCATCCTCCTGACACTTCCTGGATTCCATTGGAGGGATAGCTTGGCTTCTGGTGTTGCTCTGTCCTCTTGACACTTGTAGGATGCCATTGATGGAGTGTCTTGGCTCCTGGTGTTGCTGTTTCCTCGTGACACTTGTAGGATACCATTGATGGTGTGTCTTGGTCCCTGGTGTTACTCCGTCCTCCTAACACTTTCTGGATTCCATTGGTGGGGTTTCATGGCCAATGGTGTTGCTACGTCCTCCTGACACTTGTAGGATGCCATGGATGGGGTGTCTTGGCTCCTGGTGTTGCTGGCTCCTCTTGACACTTGTAGGATGCCATTGATGGGGTTTCTTGGCTCCTGGTGTTGCTGTCTCCTCTTGACACTTGTAGGATGCCATTGATGGGGTGTCTTGGTTCCTGGTGTTGCTCTCTCCTCCTGACACTTCTAGGATGCCATTGATGGGGTGTTATGGTTCCTGGTGTTGTTCTCTCCTCCTGAAACGTCTAGGATGCCATTGATGGGGTGTCTTGGCTCCTGCTGTTCCTGTCTCCTCTTGACACTTGTAGGATTCCATTGGTGGGATGGCTTGGCTCCTGGTGTTGCTCTGTCCTCTTGACAGTTGTAGGATGCCATTGATGGGGTGTCTTGGCTCCTGGTGTTGCTGTCCCCTCTTGACACTTGTAGGATGCCATTGATGGTGTGTCTTGGCTCCTGGTGTTGCTGTCACCTCTTGACACTTGTAGCATTCCATTGGTCGGGTGTCTTGGCTCCTGGTGTTACTGTCTCCTCTTGACACTTCTAGGATGCCATTGAAGGAGTGTCTTGGTTCCTGGTGGTGCTCTCTCCTCTTGACACTTCTAGGATGCCATTGATGGGGTGTCTTGGCTCCTGGTGTTGCTCTCTCCTCTTGACACTTGTAGGATTCCATTGGTGGGATGGCTTGGCTCATGGTGTTGCTCTGTCCTCTTGACACTTGTAGGATTCCATTGATGGGGTGTCTTGGCTCCTGGTGGTGCTCTCTCCTCTTGACACTTCTAGGATGCCATTGATGGGGTGTCTTAGCTCCCGGTGTTGCTCTCTCCTCTTGACACTTCTAGGATGCCATTGATGGGGTGTCTTGGCTCCTGCTGTTGCTGTCTCCTCTTGACACTTGTAGGATTCCATTGGTGGGATGGCTTGGCTCATGGTGTTTCTCTGTCCTCTTGACACTTGTAGCATTCCATTGGTCGGGTGTCTTGGCTCCTGGTGTTACTGTCTCCTCTTGACACTTCTAGGATGCCAATGATGGAGTGTCTTGGTTCCTGGTGGTGCTCACTCCTCTTGACACTTCTAGGATGCCATTGATGGGGTGTCTTGGTTCCTGGTATTGCTCTTTCCTCTTGACACTTGTAGGATTCCATTGGTGGGATGGCTTGGCTCATGGTGTTGCTCTGTCCTCTTGACACTTGTAGGATGCCATTGATGGGATGTCTTGGCTCCTGGTGTTGCTGTCTCCTCTTGACACTTGTAGGATGCCATTGATGGGGTCTCTTGGCTCCTGGTGTTGCTGTCTCCTCTTGACACTTGTAGCATTCCATTGGTCGGGTGTCTTGGCTCCTGGTGTTACTGTCTCCTCTTGACACTTCTAGGATGCCATTGATGGAGTGTCTTGGTTCCTGGTGGTGCTCTCTCCTCTTGACACTTCTAGGATGCCATTGATGGGGTGTCTTGGTTCCTGGTGGTGCTCTCTCCTCTTGACACTTCTAGGATGCCATTGATGGGGTGTCCTGGTTCCTGCTGTTGCTCTCTCCTCTTGACACTTCTAGGATGCCATTGATGGAGTGTCTTGGTTCCTGGTGTTGTTCTCTCCTCTTGACACTTCCTGGATTCCATTGGTGGGGTGTCATGGCCCATGGTGTTGCTCCATCCTCCTGACACTTCCTGGATTCCATTGGAGGGATAGCTTGGCTTCTGGTGTTGCTCTGTCCTCTTGACACTTGTTGGATGCCATTGATGGAATGTCTTGGCTCCTGGTGTTGCTGTTTCCTCTTGACACTTGTAGGATACCATTGATGGTGTGTCTTGGTCCCTGGTGTTGCTCCGTCCTCCTGACACTTTCTGGATTCCATTGTTGGGGTGTCATGGCCCATGGTGTTGCTCCGTCCTCCTCACACTTCCTGGATTCCATTGGTAGCATGTCTTGGCTCCTGGTGTTGCTCTGTCTTCGTGACACTTATAGGATGCCATTGATGGGGTGTCTTGGCTCCTGGTGTTGCTTTCTCCTCTTGACATTTGTAGGATGCCATTGATGGGGTGTCTTGGCTCCTAGTGTTGCTGTCTCCTCTTGACACCTGTAGGATGCCATTGATGGGGTGTCTTGGCTCCTGCTGTTGCTGTCTCCTCTTGACACTTGTAGGATTCCATTGGTGGGATGGCTTGGCTCATGGTGTTGCTCTGTCCTCTTGACACTTGTAGGATGCCATTGATGGGGTGTCTTGGCTCCTGGTGTTGCTGTCTCCTCTTGACACTTGTAGGATTGCATTGGCGGGATGGCTTGGCTCATGGTGTTGCTGTCTCCTCTTGACACTTGTAGGATACCATTGATGGGGTGTCTTGGTTCCTGCTGTTGCTGTCGCCTCTTGACACTTCTAGGATGCCATTGATGGGTATCTTGGCTCCTGGGGTTGCTGTCTCCTCTTGACACTTGTAGGATGCCATTGATGGGGTTTCTTGGTTCCTGCTGTTGCTGTCTCCTCTTGACACTTCTAGGATGCCATTGGTAGGGGGTTCTTAGCTCCTGGTGTTGTTCTCTCCTCTTGACACTTCCTGGATTCCATTGGTGGGGTGTCATGGCCCATGGTGTTGCTCCATCCTCCTGACACTTCCTGGATTCCATTGGAGGGATAGCTTGGCTTCTGGTGTTGCTCTGTCCTCTTGACACTTGTAGGATGCCATTGATGGAGTGTCTTGGCTCCTGGTGTTGCTGTTTCCTCGTGACACTTGTAGGATACCATTGATGGTGTGTCTTGGTCCCTGGTGTTACTCCGTCCTCCTAACACTTTCTGGATTCCATTGGTGGGGTTTCATGGCCAATGGTGTTGCTACGTCCTCCTGACACTTGTAGGATGCCATGGATGGGGTGTCTTGGCTCCTGGTGTTGCTGGCTCCTCTTGACACTTGTAGGATGCCATTGATGGGGTTTCTTGGCTCCTGGTGTTGCTGTCTCCTCTTGACACTTGTAGGATGCCATTGATGGGGTGTCTTGGTTCCTGGTGTTGCTCTCTCCTCCTGACACTTCTAGGATGCCATTGATGGGGTGTTATGGTTCCTGGTGTTGTTCTCTCCTCCTGAAACGTCTAGGATGCCATTGATGGGGTGTCTTGGCTCCTGCTGTTCCTGTCTCCTCTTGACACTTGTAGGATTCCATTGGTGGGATGGCTTGGCTCCTGGTGTTGCTCTGTCCTCTTGACAGTTGTAGGATGCCATTGATGGGGTGTCTTGGCTCCTGGTGTTGCTGTCCCCTCTTGACACTTGTAGGATGCCATTGATGGTGTGTCTTGGCTCCTGGTGTTGCTGTCACCTCTTGACACTTGTAGCATTCCATTGGTCGGGTGTCTTGGCTCCTGGTGTTACTGTCTCCTCTTGACACTTCTAGGATGCCATTGAAGGAGTGTCTTGGTTCCTGGTGGTGCTCTCTCCTCTTGACACTTCTAGGATGCCATTGATGGGGTGTCTTGGCTCCTGGTATTGCTCTCTCCTCTTGACACTTGTAGGATTCTATTGGTGGGATGGCTTGGCTCATGGTGTTGCTCTGTCCTCTTGACACTTGTAGGATGCCATTGATGGGGTGTCTTGGCTCCTGGTGGTGCTCTCTCCTCTTGACACTTCTAGGATGCCATTGATGGGGTGTCTTGGTTTCTGGTGTTGCTCTTTCCTCCTGACACTTCTAGAATGCCATTGATGGGGTGTCTTGGCTCCTGCCGTTGCTGTCTCCTCTGGACACTTGTAGGATTCCATTGGTGGGATGGCTTGGCTCATGGTGTTGCTCTGTCCTCTTGACACTTGTAGGATGCCATTGATGGGGTGTCTTGGCTCCTGGTGTTGCTGTCTCCTCTTGACACTTGTAGGATGCCATTGATGGGGTCTCTTGGCTCCTGGTGTTGCTTTCTCCTCTTGACACTTGTAGCATTCCATTGGTCGGGTGTCTTGGCTCCTGGTGTAACTGTCTCCTCTTGACACTTCTAGGATGCCATTGATGGAGTGTCTTGGTTCCTGGTGGTGCTCTCTCCTCTTGACACTTCTACGATGCATTGATGGGGTGTCTTGGCTCCTGGTGCTACTGTCTCTCTTGACACTTCTAGGATGCCATTGATGGAGTGTCTTGGTTCCTGGTCGTGCTCTTTCCTCTTGACACTTCTAGGATGCCATTGATGGGGTGTCTTGGTTCCTGGTGTTGCTCTCTCCTCTTGACACTTGTAGGATTCCATTGGAGGGATGTCTTGGCTCCTGGTGTTGCTCTGTCCTCTTGACACTTGCAGGATTCCATTGGCGGGATGGCTTGGCTCATGGTGTTGCTGTCTCCTCTTGACACTTGTAGGATACCATTGATGGGGTGTCTTGGTCCCTGGTGTTGGTCCGTCCTCCTGACACTTTCTGGATTCCATTGGTTGGGTGTCATGGCCCATGGTGTTACTCCGTCCTCCTGGCAATTCCTGGATTCCATTGGTGGCATGTCTTGGCTCCTGGTGTTGCTGTCACCTCTTGACACCTGTAGGATGCCATTGATGGGGTGTCTTGGCTCCTGGAGGTGCTCTCTCCTCTTGACACTTCTAGGATTCCATTGATAGGGGTTTCTTAGCTCCCAGTGTTGCTCTCTCCTCTTGACACTTCCTGGATTCCATTGGTGGGGTGTCATGGCCCATGGTGTTGCTCCGTCTTCCTGACACTTCCTGGATTCCATTGGAGGGATGTCTAGGCTCCTGGTGTTGCTCTGTCCTCTTGACACTTGTAGGATGCTATTGATGGTGTGTCTTGGCTCCTGGTGTTGCTGTCTCCTCTTGACACTTTTAGGATGCCATTGATGGGGTGTCTTGGCTCCTGGTGTTGCTGTCTCCTCTTGACACTTGTTGGATGCCATTGATGGGGTGTCTTGGCTCCTGGTGTTGCTGTCTCCTCTTGACATTTGTAGGATTCCATTGGTGGGATGGCCTGGCTCCTGGTGTTGCTGTCTCCTCTTGACACTTGTAGGATTCCATTGGTGGGATGGCCTGGCTCCTGGTGTTGCTCTCTCCTCTTGACACTTGTAGGATGTCATTGATGGGGTGTCATGGCTCCTGGTGTTGCTGTCTCCTCTTGACACTTGTAGGATACCATTAATGGGGTGTCTTGGTCCCTGGTGTTGCTCCGTCTTTCTGACACTTCCTGGATTCCATTGGTGGCATGTCTTGGCTCCTGGTGTTGCTGTCTCTTCTTGACACTTATAGGATTCCATTGATGGGGTGTCTTGGTTCCTGCTGTTGCTGTCTCCTCTTGACACTTGTAGGATGCCATTGCTGGGGTGTCATGGCCCATGGTGTTGCTCCGTCTTCCTGACACTTCCTGGATTCGATTGGAGGGATGTCTTGGCTCCTGGTGTTGCTTTGTCCTCTTGACATTTGTAGGATGCTATTGGTGGTGTGTCTTGGCTCCTGGTGTTGCTGTCTCCTCTTGACACTTATAGGATACCATTGATGGGGTGTCCTGGTCCCTGGTGTTGCTCCGTCTTCCTGACACTTCCTGGATTCCATTGGAGGGATGTCCTGGCTCCTGGTGTTGCTCTGTCCTCTTGACACTTGTAGAATGCCATTGATGGGGTGTCATGGCTCCTGGTGTTGCTGTCTCCTCTTGACACTTGTAGGATTCCATTGGAGGGATGTCTTGGCTCCTGGTGTTGCTCTGTCTTCTTGACAATTTTAGGATGCCATTGATGGGGTGTCTTGGTTCCTGCTGTTGCTGTCTCCTCTTGACACTTGTAGGATTCCATTGATGGGGTGTCTTGGTTCCTGGTGTTGCTCTCTCCTCCTGACAATTCTAGGATGCCATTGATGGTGTGTCTTGGTTCCTGCTGTTGCTGTCTCCTCTTGACACTTGTAGGATACCATTGATGGGGTGTCTTGGTCCCTGGTTTTGCTTCGTCCTCCTGACACTTTCTGGATTCCATTGGTGGGGTGTCATGGCCCATGGAGTTGCTCCGTCCTCCTGACACTTCCTGGATTCCATTGGTGGCATGTCTTGGCTCCTGGTGTTGCCCTGTCTTCTTGACATTTGTAGGATGCCGCCATTGATGGGTTTCTTGGTTCCTGCTGTTGCTGTCTCCTCTTGACACTTGTGGGATGCCATTGATGGGGTGTCTTGGCTCCTGGTGTTGCTGTCTCCTCTTGACACTTGTAGGATGCCATTGATGTGGTGTCTTGGCTCCTGGTGTTTCTCTCACTTCCTGACACTTGTAGGATGCCATTGATGGGGTGTCTTGGCTCCTGGTGTTGCTTTCTCCTCTTGACACTTGTAGGGTGCCATTGATGGGGTGTCTTGGCTCCTGGTGGTGCTCTGTCCTCTTGACACTTCTTGGATGCCATTGATGGGGTGTCTTGGTTCCTGCTGTTGCTCTCTCCTCTTGACACTTCTAGGATGCCATTGATGGGGTGTCTTGGCTCCTGGTGTTGCTGTCTCCTCTTGACACTTGTAGGATTCCATTGGGGGGATGGCTTGGCTCCTGGTGTTGCTGTCTCCTCTTGACACTTGTCGGATTCTATTGGTGGGATGGCTTGGCTCCTGGTGTTGCTGTCTCCTCTTGACACTTGTAGGATGCTATTGATGGGGAGTCTTGGCTCCTGGTGTTGCTGTCTCCTCTTGACACTTCCTGGATTCCATTGGTGGGATGGCTTGGCTCCTGGTGTTGCTGTCTCCTCTTGACACTTGTAGGATGCCATTGATGGGGTGTCTTGGTTCCTGGTGGTGCTCTCTCCTCTTGACACTTCTAGGATGCCATTGATGGGGTGTCCTGGTTCCTGTTGTTGCTCTCTCCTCTTGACACTTCTAGGTTGCCATTGATGGGGTGCCTTGGCTCCTGGTCTTACTGTCTCCTCTTGACACTTGTAGGATTCCATTGGTGGGATGGCTTGGCTCCTGGTGTTGCTGTCTCCTCTTGACACTTGTAGGATGCCATTGATGGGGTGTCTTGGTTCCTGGTAGTGCTCTCTCCTCTTAGCTCTTCTAGGATGCCATTGATAGGGTGTCTTGGTTCCTGCTGTTGCTCTCTCCTCTTGACACTTGTAGGATACCATTGATGGGGTGTCTGAGTCCCTGGTGTTGCTCCGTCCTCCTGACACTTTCTGGATTCCATTGTTGGGGTGTCATGGCCCATGGTGTTGCTCCGTCCTCCTCACACTTCCTGGATTCCATTGGTAGCATGTCTTGGCTCCTGGTGTTGCTCTGTCTTCGTGACACTTATAGGATGCCATTGATGGGGTGTCTTGGCTCCTGGTGTTGCTTTCTCCTCTTGACATTTGTAGGATGCCATTGATGGGGTGTCTTGGCTCCTAGTGTTGCTGTCTCCTCTTGACACCTGTAGGATGCCATTGATGGGGTGTCTTGGCTCCTGCTGTTGCTGTCTCCTCTTGACACTTGTAGGATTCCATTGGTGGGATGGCTTGGCTCATGGTGTTGCTCTGTCCTCTTGACACTTGTAGGATGCCATTGATGGGGTGTCTTGGCTCCTGGTGTTGCTGTCTCCTCTTGACACTTGTAGGATTGCATTGGCGGGATGGCTTGGCTCATGGTGTTGCTGTCTCCTCTTGACACTTGTAGGATACCATTGATGGGGTGTCTTGGTTCCTGCTGTTGCTGTCGCCTCTTGACACTTCTAGGATGCCATTGATGGGTATCTTGGCTCCTGGGGTTGCTGTCTCCTCTTGACACTTGTAGGATGCCATTGATGGGGTTTCTTGGTTCCTGCTGTTGCTGTCTCCTCTTGACATTTCTAGGATGCCATTGGTAGGGGGTTCTTAGCTCCTGGTGTTGTTCTCTCCTCTTGACACTTCCTGGATTCCATTGGTGGGGTGTCATGGCCCATGGTGTTGCTCCATCCTCCTGACACTTCCTGGATTCCATTGGAGGGATAGCTTGGCTTCTGGTGTTGCTCTGTCCTCTTGACACTTGTAGGATGCCATTGATGGAGTGTCTTGGCTCCTGGTGTTGCTGTTTCCTCGTGACACTTGTAGGATACCATTGATGGTGTGTCTTGGTCCCTGGTGTTACTCCGTCCTCCTAACACTTTCTGGATTCCATTGGTGGGGTTTCATGGCCAATGGTGTTGCTACGTCCTCCTGACACTTGTAGGATGCCATGGATGGGGTGTCTTGGCTCCTGGTGTTGCTGGCTCCTCTTGACACTTGTAGGATGCCATTGATGGGGTTTCTTGGCTCCTGGTGTTGCTGTCTCCTCTTGACACTTGTAGGATGCCATTGATGGGGTGTCTTGGTTCCTGGTGTTGCTCTCT
Source organism: Ambystoma mexicanum (assembly GCF_040938575.1). Taxonomy (NCBI): domain Eukaryota; kingdom Metazoa; phylum Chordata; class Amphibia; order Caudata; family Ambystomatidae; genus Ambystoma; species Ambystoma mexicanum. The sequence goes on from NC_090935.1 coordinate 26,742,227, forward strand.
CCTCCTGACACTTCTAGGATGCCATTGATGGGGTGTTATGGTTCCTGGTGTTGTTCTCTCCTCCTGAAACGTCTAGGATGCCATTGATGGGGTGTCTTGGCTCCTGCTGTTCCTGTCTCCTCTTGACACTTGTAGGATTCCATTGGTGGGATGGCTTGGCTCCTGGTGTTGCTCTGTCCTCTTGACAGTTGTAGGATGCCATTGATGGGGTGTCTTGGCTCCTGGTGTTGCTGTCCCCTCTTGACACTTGTAGGATGCCATTGATGGTGTGTCTTGGCTCCTGGTGTTGCTGTCACCTCTTGACACTTGTAGCATTCCATTGGTCGGGTGTCTTGGCTCCTGGTGTTACTGTCTCCTCTTGACACTTCTAGGATGCCATTGAAGGAGTGTCTTGGTTCCTGGTGGTGCTCTCTCCTCTTGACACTTCTAGGATGCCATTGATGGGGTGTCTTGGCTCCTGGTGTTGCTCTCTCCTCTTGACACTTGTAGGATTCCATTGGTGGTATGGCTTGGCTCATGGTGTTGCTCTGTCCTCTTGACACTTGTAGGATTCCATTGATGGGGTGTCTTGGCTCCTGGTGGTGCTCTCTCCTCTTGACACTTCTAGGATGCCATTGATGGGGTGTCTTAGCTCCCGGTGTTGCTCTCTCCTCTTGACACTTCTAGGATGCCATTGATGGGGTGTCTTGGCTCCTGCTGTTGCTGTCTCCTCTTGACACTTGTAGGATTCCATTGGTGGGATGGCTTGGCTCATGGTGTTTCTCTGTCCTCTTGACACTTGTAGCATTCCATTGGTCGGGTGTCTTGGCTCCTGGTGTTACTGTCTCCTCTTGACACTTCTAGGATGCCAATGATGGAGTGTCTTGGTTCCTGGTGGTGCTCACTCCTCTTGACACTTCTAGGATGCCATTGATGGGGTGTCTTGGTTCCTGGTATTGCTCTTTCCTCTTGACACTTGTAGGATTCCATTGGTGGGATGGCTTGGCTCATGGTGTTGCTCTGTCCTCTTGACACTTGTAGGATGCCATTGATGGGATGTCTTGGCTCCTGGTGTTGCTGTCTCCTCTTGACACTTGTAGGATGCCATTGATGGGGTCTCTTGGCTCCTGGTGTTGCTGTCTCCTCTTGACACTTGTAGCATTCCATTGGTCGGGTGTCTTGGCTCCTGGTGTTACTGTCTCCTCTTGACACTTCTAGGATGCCATTGATGGAGTGTCTTGGTTCCTGGTGGTGCTCTCTCCTCTTGACACTTCTAGGATGCCATTGATGGGGTGTCTTGGTTCCTGGTGGTGCTCTCTCCTCTTGACACTTCTAGGATGCCATTGATGGGGTGTCCTGGTTCCTGCTGTTGCTCTCTCCTCTTGACACTTCTAGGATGCCATTGATGGAGTGTCTTGGTTCCTGGTGTTGTTCTCTTCTCTTGACACTTCCTGGATTCCATTGGTGGGGTGTCATGGCCCATGGTGTTGCTCCATCCTCCTGACACTTCCTGGATTCCATTGGAGGGATAGCTTGGCTTCTGGTGTTGCTCTGTCCTCTTGACACTTGTTGGATGCCATTGATGGAATGTCTTGGCTCCTGGTGTTGCTGTTTCCTCTTGACACTTGTAGGATACCATTGATGGTGTGTCTTGGTCCCTGGTGTTGCTCCGTCCTCCTGACACTTTCTGGATTCCATTGTTGGGGTGTCATGGCCCATGGTGTTGCTCCGTCCTCCTCACACTTCCTGGATTCCATTGGTAGCATGTCTTGGCTCCTGGTGTTGCTCTGTCTTCGTGACACTTATAGGATGCCATTGATGGGGTGTCATGGCTCCTGGTGTTGCTTTCTCCTCTTGACATTTGTAGGATGCCATTGATGGGGTGTCTTGGCTCCTAGTGTTGCTGTCTCCTCTTGACACCTGTAGGATGCCATTGATGGGGTGTCTTGGCTCCTGCTGTTGCTGTCTCCTCTTGACACTTGTAGGATTCCATTGGTGGGATGGCTTGGCTCATGGTGTTGCTCTGTCCTCTTGACACTTGTAGGATGCCATTGATTGGGTGTCTTGGCTCCTGGTGTTGCTGTCTCCTCTTGACACTTGTAGGATTGCATTGGCGGGATGGCTTGGCTCATGGTGTTGCTGTCTCCTCTTGACACTTGTAGGATACCATTGATGGGGTGTCTTGGTTCCTGCTGTTGCTGTCGCCTCTTGACACTTCTAGGATGCCATTGATGGGTATCTTGGCTCCTGGGGTTGCTGTCTCCTCTTGACACTTGTAGGATGCCATTGATGGGGTTTCTTGGTTCCTGCTGTTGCTGTCTCCTCTTGACACTTCTAGGATGCCATTGGTAGGGGGTTCTTAGCTCCTGGTGTTGTTCTCTCCTCTTGACACTTCCTGGATTCCATTGGTGGGGTGTCATGGCCCATGGTGTTGCTCCATCCTCCTGACACTTCCTGGATTCCATTGGAGGGATAGCTTGGCTTCTGGTGTTGCTCTGTCCTCTTGACACTTGTAGGATGCCATTGATGGAGTGTCTTGGCTCCTGGTGTTGCTGTTTCCTCGTGACACTTGTAGGATACCATTGATGGTGTGTCTTGGTCCCTGGTGTTACTCCGTCCTCCTAACACTTTCTGGATTCCATTGGTGGGGTTTCATGGCCAATGATGTTGCTACGTCCTCCTGACACTTGTAGGATGCCATGGATGGGGTGTCTTGGCTCCTGGTGTTGCTGGCTCCTCTTGACACTTGTAGGATGCCATTGATGGGGTTTCTTGGCTCCTGGTGTTGCTGTCTCCTCTTGACACTTGTAGGATGCCATTGATGGGGTGTCTTGGTTCCTGGTGTTGCTCTCTCCTCCTGACACTTCTAGGATGCCATTGATGGGGTGTTATGGTTCCTGGTGTTGTTCTCTCCTCCTGAAACGTCTAGGATGCCATTGATGGGGTGTCTTGGCTCCTGCTGTTCCTGTCTCCTCTTGACACTTGTAGGATTCCATTGGTGGGATGGCTTGGCTCCTGGTGTTGCTCTGTCCTCTTGACAGTTGTAGGATGCCATTGATGGGGTGTCTTGGCTCCTGGTGTTGCTGTCCCCTCTTGACACTTGTAGGATGCCATTGATGGTGTGTCTTGGCTCCTGGTGTTGCTGTCACCTCTTGACACTTGTAGCATTCCATTGGTCGGGTGTCTTGGCTCCTGGTGTTACTGTCTCCTCTTGACACTTCTAGGATGCCATTGAAGGAGTGTCTTGGTTCCTGGTGGTGCTCTCTCCTCTTGACACTTCTAGGATGCCATTGATGGGGCGTCTTGGCTCCTGGTATTGCTCTCTCCTCTTGACACTTGTAGGATTCTATTGGTGGGATGGCTTGGCTCATGGTGTTGCTCTGTCCTCTTGACACTTGTAGGATGCCATTGATGGGGTGTCTTGGCTCCTGGTGGTGCTCTCTCCTCTTGACACTTCTAGGATGCCATTGATGGGGTGTCTTGGTTTCTGGTGTTGCTCTTTCCTCCTGACACTTCTAGAATGCCATTGATGGGGTGTCTTGGCTCCTGCCGTTGCTGTCTCCTCTGGACACTTGTAGGATTCCATTGGTGGGATGGCTTGGCTCATGGTGTTGCTCTGTCCTCTTGACACTTGTAGGATGCCATTGATGGGGTGTCTTGGCTCCTGGTGTTGCTGTCTCCTCTTGACACTTGTAGGATGCCATTGATGGGGTCTCTTGGCTCCTGGTGTTGCTTTCTCCTCTTGACACTTGTAGCATTCCATTGGTCGGGTGTCTTGGCTCCTGGTGTAACTGTCTCCTCTTGACACTTCTAGGATGCCATTGATGGAGTGTCTTGGTTCCTGGTGGTGCTCTCTCCTCTTGACACTTCTACGATGCATTGATGGGGTGTCTTGGCTCCTGGTGCTACTGTCTCTCTTGACACTTCTAGGATGCCATTGATGGAGTGTCTTGGTTCCTGGTCGTGCTCTTTCCTCTTGACACTTCTAGGATGCCATTGATGGGGTGTCTTGGTTCCTGGTGTTGCTCTCTCCTCTTGACACTTGTAGGATTCCATTGGAGGGATGTCTTGGCTCCTGGTGTTGCTCTGTCCTCTTGACACTTGCAGGATTCCATTGGCGGGATGGCTTGGCTCATGGTGTTGCTGTCTCCTCTTGACACTTGTAGGATACCATTGATGGGGTGTCTTGGTCCCTGGTGTTGGTCCGTCCTCCTGACACTTTCTGGATTCCATTGGTTGGGTGTCATGGCCCATGGTGTTACTCCGTCCTCCTGGCAATTCCTGGATTCCATTGGTGGCATGTCTTGGCTCCTGGTGTTGCTGTCACCTCTTGACACCTGTAGGATGCCATTGATGGGGTGTCTTGGCTCCTGGAGGTGCTCTCTCCTCTTGACACTTCTAGGATTCCATTGATAGGGGTTTCTTAGCTCCCAGTGTTGCTCTCTCCTCTTGACACTTCCTGGATTCCATTGGTGGGGTGTCATGGCCCATGGTGTTGCTCCGTCTTCCTGACACTTCCTGGATTCCATTGGAGGGATGTCTAGGCTCCTGGTGTTGCTCTGTCCTCTTGACACTTGTAGGATGCTATTGATGGTGTGTCTTGGCTCCTGGTGTTGCTGTCTCCTCTTGACACTTTTAGGATGCCATTGATGGGGTGTCTTGGCTCCTGGTGTTGCTGTCTCCTCTTGACACTTGTTGGATGCCATTGATGGGGTGTCTTGGCTCCTGGTGTTGCTGTCTCCTCTTGACATTTGTAGGATTCCATTGGTGGGATGGCCTGGCTCCTGGTGTTGCTGTCTCCTCTTGACACTTGTAGGATTCCATTGGTGGGATGGCCTGGCTCCTGGTGTTGCTCTCTCCTCTTGACACTTGTAGGATGTCATTGATGGGGTGTCATGGCTCCTGGTGTTGCTGTCTCCTCTTGACACTTGTAGGATACCATTAATGGGGTGTCTTGGTCCCTGGTGTTGCTCCGTCTTTCTGACACTTCCTGGATTCCATTGGTGGCATGTCTTGGCTCCTGGTGTTGCTGTCTCTTCTTGACACTTATAGGATTCCATTGATGGGGTGTCTTGGTTCCTGCTGTTGCTGTCTCCTCTTGACACTTGTAGGATGCCATTGCTGGGGTGTCATGGCCCATGGTGTTGCTCCGTCTTCCTGACACTTCCTGGATTCCATTGGAGGGATGTCTTGGCTCCTGGTGTTGCTTTGTCCTCTTGACATTTGTAGGATGCTATTGGTGGTGTGTCTTGGCTCCTGGTGTTGCTGTCTCCTCTTGACACTTATAGGATACCATTGATGGGGTGTCCTGGTCCCTGGTGTTGCTCCGTCTTCCTGACACTTCCTGGATTCCATTGGAGGGATGTCCTGGCTCCTGGTGTTGCTCTGTCCTCTTGACACTTGTAGAATGCCATTGATGGGGTGTCATGGCTCCTGGTGTTGCTGTCTCCTCTTGACACTTGTAGGATTCCATTGGAGGGATGTCTTGGCTCCTGGTGTTGCTCTGTCTTCTTGACAATTTTAGGATGCCATTGATGGGGTGTCTTGGTTCCTGCTGTTGCTGTCTCCTCTTGACACTTGTAGGATTCCATTGATGGGGTGTCTTGGTTCCTGGTGTTGCTCTCTCCTCCTGACAATTCTAGGATGCCATTGATGGTGTGTCTTGGTTCCTGCTGTTGCTGTCTCCTCTTGACACTTGTAGGATACCATTGATGGGGTGTCTTGGTCCCTGGTTTTGCTTCGTCCTCCTGACACTTTCTGGATTCCATTGGTGGGGTGTCATGGCCCATGGAGTTGCTCCGTCCTCCTGACACTTCCTGGATTCCATTGGTGGCATGTCTTGGCTCCTGGTGTTGCCCTGTCTTCTTGACATTTGTAGGATGCCGCCATTGATGGGTTTCTTGGTTCCTGCTGTTGCTGTCTCCTCTTGACACTTGTGGGATGCCATTGATGGGGTGTCTTGGCTCCTGGTGTTGCTGTCTCCTCTTGACACTTGTAGGATGCCATTGATGTGGTGTCTTGGCTCCTGGTGTTTCTCTCACTTCCTGACACTTGTAGGATGCCATTGATGGGGTGTCTTGGCTCCTGGTGTTGCTTTCTCCTCTTGACACTTGTAGGGTGCCATTGATGGGGTGTCTTGGCTCCTGGTGGTGCTCTGTCCTCTTGACACTTCTTGGATGCCATTGATGGGGTGTCTTGGTTCCTGCTGTTGCTCTCTCCTCTTGACACTTCTAGGATGCCATTGATGGGGTGTCTTGGCTCCTGGTGTTGCTGTCTCCTCTTGACACTTGTAGGATTCCATTGGGGGGATGGCTTGGCTCCTGGTGTTGCTGTCTCCTCTTGACACTTGTCGGATTCTATTGGTGGGATGGCTTGGCTCCTGGTGTTGCTGTCTCCTCTTGACACTTGTAGGATGCTATTGATGGGGAGTCTTGGCTCCTGGTGTTGCTGTCTCCTCTTGACACTTCCTGGATTCCATTGGTGGGATGGCTTGGCTCCTGGTGTTGCTGTCTCCTCTTGACACTTGTAGGATGCCATTGATGTGGTGTCTTGGCTCCTGGTGTTTCTCTCACTTCCTGACACTTGTAGGATGCCATTGATGGGGTGTCTTGGCTCCTGGTGTTGCTTTCTCCTCTTGACACTTGTAGGGTGCCATTGATGGGGTGTCTTGGCTCCTGGTGGTGCTCTGTCCTCTTGACACTTCTTGGATGCCATTGATGGGGTGTCTTGGTTCCTGCTGTTGCTCTCTCCTCTTGACACTTCTAGGATGCCATTGATGGGGTGTCTTGGCTCCTGGTGTTGCTGTCTCCTCTTGACACTTGTAGGATTCCATTGGGGGGATGGCTTGGCTCCTGGTGTTGCTGTCTCCTCTTGACACTTGTCGGATTCTATTGGTGGGATGGCTTGGCTCCTGGTGTTGCTGTCTCCTCTTGACACTTGTAGGATGCTATTGATGGGGAGTCTTGGCTCCTGGTGTTGCTGTCTCCTCTTGACACTTCCTGGATTCCATTGGTGGGATGGCTTGGCTCCTGGTGTTGCTGTCTCCTCTTGACACTTGTAGGATGCCATTGATGGGGTGTCTTGGTTCCTGGTGGTGCTCTCTCCTCTTGACACTTCTAGGATGCCATTGATGGGGTGTCCTGGTTCCTGTTGTTGCTCTCTCCTCTTGACACTTCTAGGTTGCCATTGATGGGGTGCCTTGGCTCCTGGTCTTACTGTCTCCTCTTGACACTTGTAGGATTCCATTGGTGGGATGGCTTGGCTCCTGGTGTTGCTGTCTCCTCTTGACACTTGTAGGATGCCATTGATGGGGTGTCTTGGTTCCTGGTAGTGCTCTCTCCTCTTAGCTCTTCTAGGATGCCATTGATAGGGTGTCTTGGTTCCTGCTGTTGCTCTCTCCTCTTGACACTTGTAGGATACCATTGATGGGGTGTCTGAGTCCCTGGTGTTGCTCCGTCCTCCTGACACTTTCTGGATTCCATTGTTGGGGTGTCATGGCCCATGGTGTTGCTCCGTCCTCCTCACACTTCCTGGATTCCATTGGTAGCATGTCTTGGCTCCTGGTGTTGCTCTGTCTTCGTGACACTTATAGGATGCCATTGATGGGGTGTCTTGGCTCCTGGTGTTGCTTTCTCCTCTTGACATTTGTAGGATACCATTGATGGGGTGTCTTGGCTCCTAGTGTTGCTGTCTCCTCTTGACACCTGTAGGATGCCATTGATGGGGTGTCTTGGCTCCTGCTGTTGCTGTCTCCTCTTGACACTTGTAGGATTCCATTGGTGGGATGGCTTGGCTCATGGTGTTGCTCTGTCCTCTTGACACTTGTAGGATGCCATTGATGGGGTGTCTTGGCTCCTGGTGTTGCTGTCTCCTCTTGACACTTGTAGGATTGCATTGGCGGGATGGCTTGGCTCATGGTGTTGCTGTCTCCTCTTGACACTTGTAGGATACCATTGATGGGGTGTCTTGGTTCCTGCTGTTGCTGTCGCCTCTTGACACTTCTAGGATGCCATTGATGGGTATCTTGGCTCCTGGGGTTGCTGTCTCCTCTTGACACTTGTAGGATGCCATTGATGGGGTTTCTTGGTTCCTGCTGTTGCTGTCTCCTCTTGACACTTCTAGGATGCCATTGGTAGGGGGTTCTTAGCTCCTGGTGTTGTTCTCTCCTCTTGACACTTCCTGGATTCCATTGGTGGGGTGTCATGGCCCATGGTGTTGCTCCATCCTCCTGACACTTCCTGGATTCCATTGGAGGGATAGCTTGGCTTCTGGTGTTGCTCTGTCCTCTTGACACTTGTAGGATGCCATTGATGGAGTGTCTTGGCTCCTGGTGTTGCTGTTTCCTCGTGACACTTGTAGGATACCATTGATGGTGTGTCTTGGTCCCTGGTGTTACTCCGTCCTCCTAACACTTTCTGGATTCCATTGGTGGGGTTTCATGGCCAATGGTGTTGCTACGTCCTCCTGACACTTGTAGGATGCCATGGATGGGGTGTCTTGGCTCCTGGTGTTGCTGGCTCCTCTTGACACTTGTAGGATGCCATTGATCGGGTTTCTTGGCTCCTGGTGTTGCTGTCTCCTCTTGACACTTGTAGGATGCCATTGATGGGGTGTCTTGGTTCCTGGTGTTGCTCTCTCCTCCTGACACTTCTAGGATGCCATTGATGGGGTGTTATGGTTCCTGGTGTTGTTCTCTCCTCCTGAAACGTCTAGGATGCCATTGATGGGGTGTCTTGGCTCCTGCTGTTCCTGTCTCCTCTTGACACTTGTAGGATTCCATTGGTGGGATGGCTTGGCTCCTGGTGTTGCTCTGTCCTCTTGACAGTTGTAGGATGCCATTGATGGGGTGTCTTGGCTCCTGGTGTTGCTGTCCCCTCTTGACACTTGTAGGATGCCATTGATGGTGTGTCTTGGCTCCTGGTGTTGCTGTCACCTCTTGACACTTGTAGCATTCCATTGGTCGGGTGTCTTGGCTCCTGGTGTTACTGTCTCCTCTTGACACTTGTAGGATTCCATTGGTGGGATGGCTTGGCTCATGGTGTTGCTCTGTCCTCTTGACACTTGTAGGATTCCATTGAAGGAGTGTCTTGGTTCCTGGTGGTGCTCTCTCCTCTTGACACTTCTAGGATGCCATTGATGGGGTGTCTTGGCTCCTGGTGTTGCTCTCTCCTCTTGACACTTGTAGGATTCCATTGGTGGGATGGCTTGGCTCATGGTGTTGCTCTGTCCTCTTGACACTTGTAGGATTCCATTGATGGGGTGTCTTGGCTCCTGGTGGTGCTCTCTCCTCTTGACACTTCTAGGATGCCATTGATGGGGTGTCTTAGCTCCCGGTGTTGCTCTCTCCTCTTGACACTTCTAGGATGCCATTGATGGGGTGTCTTGGCTCCTGCTGTTGCTGTCTCCTCTTGACACTTGTAGGATTCCATTGGTGGGATGGCTTGGCTCATGGTGTTTCTCTGTCCTCTTGACACTTGTAGCATTCCATTGGTCGGGTGTCTTGGCTCCTGGTGTTACTGTCTCCTCTTGACACTTCTAGGATGCCAATGATGGAGTGTCTTGGTTCCTGGTGGTGCTCCCTCCTCTTGACACTTCTAGGATGCCATTGATGGGGTGTCTTGGTTCCTGGTATTGCTCTTTCCTCTTGACACTTGTAGGATTCCATTGGTGGGATGGCTTGGCTCATGGTGTTGCTCTGTCCTCTTGACACTTGTAGGATGCCATTGATGGGATGTCTTGGCTCCTGGTGTTGCTGTCTCCTCTTGACACTTGTAGGATGCCATTGATGGGGTCTCTTGGCTCCTGGTGTTGCTGTCTCCTCTTGACACTTGTAGCATTCCATTGGTCGGGTGTCTTGGCTCCTGGTGTTACTGTCTCCTCTTGACACTTCTAGGATGCCATTGATGGAGTGTCTTGGTTCCTGGTGGTGCTCTCTCCTCTTGACACTTCTAGGATGCCATTGATGGGGTGTCTTGGTTCCTGGTGGTGCTCTCTCCTCTTGACACTTCTAGGATGCCATTGATGGGGTGTCCTGGTTCCTGCTGTTGCTCTCTCCTCTTGACACTTCTAGGATGCCATTGATGGAGTGTCTTGGTTCCTGGTGTTGTTCTCTCCTCTTGACACTTCCTGGATTCCATTGGTGGGGTGTCATGGCCCATGGTGTTGCTCCATCCTCCTGACACTTCCTGGATTCCATTGGAGGGATAGCTTGGCTTCTGGTGTTGCTCTGTCCTCTTGACACTTGTTGGATGCCATTGATGGAATGTCTTGGCTCCTGGTGTTGCTGTTTCCTCTTGACACTTGTAGGATACCATTGATGGTGTGTCTTGGTCCCTGGTGTTGCTCCGTCCTCCTGACACTTTCTGGATTCCATTGTTGGGGTGTCATGGCCCATGGTGTTGCTCCGTCCTCCTCACACTTCCTGGATTCCATTGGTAGCATGTCTTGGCTCCTGGTGTTGCTCTGTCTTCGTGACACTTATAGGATGCCATTGATGGGGTGTCTTGGCTCCTGGTGTTGCTTTCTCCTCTTGACATTTGTAGGATGCCATTGATGGGGTGTCTTGGCTCCTAGTGTTGTTGTCTCCTCTTGACACCTGTAGGATGCCATTGATGGGGTGTCTTGGCTCCTGCTGTTGCTGTCTCCTCTTGACACTTGTAGGATTCCATTGGTGGGATGGCTTGGCTCATGGTGTTGCTCTGTCCTCTTGACACTTGTAGGATGCCATTGATGGGGTGTCTTGGCTCCTGGTGTTGCTGTCTCCTCTTGACACTTGTAGGATTGCATTGGCGGGATGGCTTGGCTCATGGTGTTGCTGTCTCCTCTTGACACTTGTAGGATACCATTGATGGGGTGTCTTGGTTCCTGCTGTTGCTGTCGCCTCTTGACACTTCTAGGATGCCATTGATGGGTATCTTGGCTCCTGGGGTTGCTGTCTCCTCTTGACACTTGTAGGATGCCATTGATGGGGTTTCTTGGTTCCTGCTGTTGCTGTCTCCTCTTGACACTTCTAGGATGCCATTGGTAGGGGGTTCTTAGCTCCTGGTGTTGTTCTCTCCTCTTGACACTTCCTGGATTCCATTGGTGGGGTGTCATGGCCCATGGTGTTGCTCCATCCTCCTGACACTTCCTGGATTCCATTGGAGGGATAGCTTGGCTTCTGGTGTTGCTCTGTCCTCTTGACACTTGTAGGATGCCATTGATGGAGTGTCTTGGCTCCTGGTGTTGCTGTTTCCTCGTGACACTTGTAGGATACCATTGATGGTGTGTCTTGGTCCCTGGTGTTACTCCGTCCTCCTAACACTTTCTGGATTCCATTGGTGGGGTTTCATGGCCAATGGTGTTGCTACGTCCTCCTGACACTTGTAGGATGCCATGGATGGGGTGTCTTGGCTCCTGGTGTTGCTGGCTCCTCTTGACACTTGTAGGATGCCATTGATGGGGTTTCTTGGCTCCTGGTGTTGCTGTCTCCTCTTGACACTTGTAGGATGCCATTGATGGGGTGTCTTGGTTCCTGGTGTTGCTCTCTCCTCCTGAAACGTCTAGGATGCCATTGATGGGGTGTCTTGGCTCCTGCTGTTCCTGTCTCCTCTTGACACTTGTAGGATTCCATTGGTGGGATGGCTTGGCTCCTGGTGTTGCTCTGTCCTCTTGACAGTTGTAGGATGCCATTGATGGGGTGTCTTGGCTCCTGGTGTTGCTGTCCCCTCTTGACACTTGTAGGATGCCATTGATGGTGTGTCTTGGCTCCTGGTGTTGCTGTCACCTCTTGACACTTGTAGCATTCCATTGGTCGGGTGTCTTGGCTCCTGGTGTTACTGTCTCCTCTTGACACTTCTAGGATGCCATTGAAGGAGTGTCTTGGTTCCTGGTGGTGCTCTCTCCTCTTGACACTTCTAGGATGCCATTGATGGGGTGTCTTGGCTCCTGTTGTTGCTCTCTCCTCTTGACACTTGTAGGATTCCATTGGTGGGATGGCTTGGCTCATGGTGTTGCTCTGTCCTCTTGACACTTGTAGGATTCCATTGATGGGGTGTCTTGGCTCCTGGTGGTGCTCTCTCCTCTTGACACTTCTAGGATGCCATTGATGGGGTGTCTTAGCTCCCGGTGTTGCTCTCTCCTCTTGACACTTCTAGGGTGCCATTGATGGGGTGTCTTGGCTCCTGCTGTTGCTGTCTCCTCTTGACACTTGTAGGATTCCATTGGTGGGATGGCTTGGCTCATGGTGTTTCTCTGTCCTCTTGACACTTGTAGCATTCCATTGGTCGGGTGTCTTGGCTCCTGGTGTTACTGTCTCCTCTTGACACTTCTAGGATGCCAATGATGGAGTGTCTTGGTTCCTGGTGGTGCTCCCTCCTCTTGACACTTCTAGGATGCCATTGATGGGGTGTCTTGGTTCCTGGTATTGCTCTTTCCTCTTGACACTTGTAGGATTCCATTGGTGGGATGGCTTGGGTCATGGTGTTGCTCTGTCCTCTTGACACTTGTAGGATGCCATTGATGGGATGTCTTGGCTCCTGGTGTTGCTGTCTCCTCTTGACACTTGTAGGATGCCATTGATGGGGTCTCTTGGCTCCTGGTGTTGCTGTCTCCTCTTGACACTTGTAGCATTCCATTGGTCGGGTGTCTTGGCTCCTGGTGTTACTGTCTCCTCTTGTCACTTCTAGGATGCCATTGATGGAGTGTCTTGTTCCTGGTGGTGCTCTCTCCTCTTGACACTTCTAGGATGCCATTGATGGGGTGTCTTGGTTCCTGGTGGTGCTCTCTCCTCTTGACACTTCTAGGATGCCATTGATGGGGTGTCCTGGTTCCTGCTGTTGCTCTCTCCTCTTGACACTTCTAGGATGCCATTGATGGAGTGTCTTGGTTCCTGGTGTTGTTCTCTCCTCTTGACACTTCCTGGATTCCATTGGTGGGGTGTCATGGCCCATGGTGTTGCTCCATCCTCCTGACACTTCCTGGATTCCATTGGAGGGATAGCTTGGCTTCTGGTGTTGCTCTGTCCTCTTGACACTTGTTGGATGCCATTGATGGAATGTCTTGGCTCCTGGTGTTGCTGTTTCCTCTTGACACTTGTAGGATACCATTGATGGTGTGTCTTGGTCCCTGGTGTTACTCCGTCCTCCTGACACTTTCTGGATTCCATTGGTGGGGTTTCATGGCCAATGGTGATGCTACGTCCTCCTGACACTTGGAGGATGCCTTGGATGGGGTGTCTTGGCTCCTGGTGTTGCTGGATGCTCTTGACACTTGTAGGATGCCATTGATGGGGTTTCTTGGCTCCTGGTGTTGCTGTCTCCTCTTGACACTTGTAGCATTCCATTGGTTGGGTGTCTTGGCTCCTGGTGTTATTGTCTCCTCTTGACACTTCTAGGATGCCATTGATGGGGTGTCTTGGTTCCTGGTGGTGCTCTCTCCTCTTGACACTTCTAGGATGCCATTGATGGGGTGTCTTGCCTCCTGGTGTTGCTCTGTCCTCTTGACACTTGCAGGATGCCATTGAAGGGGTGCCTTGGCTCCTGCTGTGGCTGTCTCCTCTTGACACTTGTAGGATTCCATTGGTGGGATGGCTTGGCTCATGGTGTTGCTCTGTCCTCTTGACACTTCTAGGATGCCATTGATAGGGTGTCTTGGTTCCTGGTGTTGCTCTCTCCTCTTGACACTTGTAGGATTCCATTGGTGGGATGGCTTAGCTCATGGTGTTGCTCTGTCCTCTTGACACTTCTAGGATGCCATTGATGGGGTGTCATGGTTCCTGGTGTGGCTGTCTCCTCTTGACACTTGTAGGATTCCATTGGTGGGATGGCTTGGTTCATGGTGTTGCTCTGTCCTCTTGACACTTCTAGGATGCCATTGATAGGGTGTCTTGGTTCCTGGTGTTGCTCTCTCCTCTTGACACTTGTAGGATTCCATTGGTGGGATGGCTTAGCTCATGGTGTTGCTTTGTCCTCTTGACACTTCTAGGATGCCATTGATGGGGTGTCATGGTTCCTGGTGTTGCTCTCTCCTCTTGACACTTGTAGGATTCCATTGTTGGGATGGCTTGGCTCATGGTGTTGCACTGTCCTCTTGACACTTGTAGGATGCCGTTGATGGGGTGTCTTGGCTCCTGGTGGTGCTCTCTCCTCTTGACACTTCTAGGATGCCATTGATGGGGTGTCTTAGCTCCCGGTGTTGCTCTCTCCTCTTGACACTTGTAGGATGCCATTGATGGGGTGTCTTCGTTCCTGGTGTTGTTCTCTCCTCTTGACACTTCCTGGATTCCATTGGTGGGGTGTCATGGCCCATGGTGTTGCTCCATCCTCCTGACACTTCCTGGATTCCATTGGAGGGATAGCTTGGCTTCTGGTGTTGCTCTGTCCTCCTGACACTTGTAGGATGCCATTGATGGAGTGTCTTGGCTCCTGGTGTTGCTGTTTCCTCTTGACACTTGTAGGATACCATTGATGGTGTGTCTTGGTCCCTGGTGTTACTCCGTCCTCCTGACACTTTCTGGATTCCATTGGTGGGGTTTCATGGCCAATGGTGTTGCTACGTCCTCCTGACACTTGTAGGATGCCTTGGATGGGGTGTCTTGGCTCCTGGTGTTGCTGGATGCGCTTGACACTTGTAGGATGCCATTGATGGGGTTTCTTGGCTCCTGGTGTTGCTGTCTCCTCTTGACACTTTTAGGATGCCATTGATGGGGCGTCTTGGTTCCTGGTGTTGCTCTCTCCTCCTGACACTTACAGGATGCCATTGATGGGGTGTCTTGGTTCCTGGTGTTGCTCTCTCCTCCTGACACTTCTAGGATGCCATTGATGGGGTGTCTTGGCTCCTGCTGTTCCTGTCTCCTCTTGACACTTGTAGGATTCCATTGGTGGGATGGCTTGGCTCATGGTGTTGCTCTGCCCTCTTGACAGTTGTAGGATGCCATTGATGGGGTGTCTTGGCTCCTGGTGTTGCTGTCCCCTCTTGACACTTGTAGGATGCCATTGATGGTGTGTCTTGGCTCCTGGTGTTGCTGTCTCCTCTTGACACTTGTAGCATTCCATTGGTCGGGTGTCTTGGCTCCTGGTGTTACTGTCTCCTCTTGACACTTCTAGGATGCCATTGATGGAGTGTCTTGGCTCCTGGTGTTGCTCTCTCCTCTTGACACTTGTAGGATTCCATTGGTGGGATGGCTTGGCTCATGGTGTTGCTCTGTCCTCTTGACACTTGTAGGATGCCATTGATGGGGTGTCTTGGCTCCTGGTTGTGCTATCTCCTCTTGACACTTCTAGGATGCCATTGATGGGGTGTCTTAGCTCCTGGTGTTGCTCTCTCCTCTTGACACTTGTAGGATGCCATTGATGGTGTGTCTTGGCTCCCGGTGTTGCTGTCTCTTCTTGACACTTGTACCATTCCATTGGTCGGGTGTCTTGGCTCCTGGTGTTACTGTCTCCTCTTGACACTTCTAGGATGCCATTGATGGAGTGTCTTGGTTCCTGGTGGTGCTCTCTCCTCTTGACACTTCTAGGATGCCATTGATGGGGTGTCTTGGTTCCTGGTATTGCTCTCTCCTCTTGACACTTGTAGGATTCCATTGGTGGGATGGCCTGGCTCATGGTGTTGCTCAGTCCTCTTGACACTTGTAGGATTCCATTGATGGGGTGTCTTGCCTCCTGGTGTTGCTGTCTCCTCTTGACACTTGTAGGATGCCATTGATGGTGTCTCTTGGCTCCTGGTGTTGCTGTCTCCTCTTGACACTTGTAGCATTCCATTGGTCGGGTGTCTTGGCTCCCGGTGTTACTGTCTCCTCTTGACACTTCTAGGATGCCATTGAGGGGGTGTCTTGGCTCCTGGTGGTGCTCTCTCTCCTCTTGACACTTCTAGGATGCCATTGGTGGGGTGTCTTGGTTCCTGGTATTGCTCTCTCCTCTTGACACTTGTAGGATTCTATTGGTGGGATGGCTTGGCTCATGGTGTTGCTCTGTCCTCTTAACACTTGTAGGATGCCATTGATGGGGTGTCTTGGCTCCTGGTTGTGCTCACTCCTCTTGACACTTCTAGGATGCCATTGATGGGGTGTCTTGGCTCCTGCTGTTGCTGTCTCCTCTTGACACTTGTAGGATTCCATTGGTGGGATGGCTTGGCTCATGGTGTTGCTCTGTCCTCTTGACACTTGTAGGATGCCATTGATGGGGTGTCTTGGCTCCTGGTGTTGCTGTCTCTTCTTGACACTTGTAGGATGCCATTGATGGGGTCTCTTGGCTCCTGGTGTTGCTTTCTCCTCCTGACACTTGTAGCATTCCATTGGTCGGGTGTCTTGGCTCCTGGTGTTACTGTCTCCTCTTGACACTTCTAGGATGCCATTGATGGAGTGTCTTGGTTCCTGGTGGTGCTCTCTCCTCTTGACACTTCTAGGATGCTATTGATGGGGTGTCTTGGCTCCTGGTGCTACTGTCTCTCTTGACACTTCTAGGATGCCATTGATGGAGTTTCTTGGTTCCTGGTCGTGCTCTTTCCTCTTGACACATCTAGGATGCCATTGATGGGGTGTCTTGGTTCCTGGTGTTGCTCTCTCCTCTTGACACTTGTAGGATTCCATTGGTGGGATGGCTTGGCTCATGGTGTTGCTCTGTCCTCTTGACACTTGTAGGATGCCATTGATGGGGTGTCTTGGCTCCTGGTGTTGCTCTCTCCTCTTGACACTTGTAGGATTCCATTGGTGGGATGGCTTGGCTCATGGTGTTGCTCTGTCCTCTTGACACTTCTAGGATGCCATTGATGTGGTGTCTTGGTTCCTGGTGTTGCTCTCTCCTCTTGACACTTGTAGGATTCCATTGGTGGGATGGCTTGGCTCATGGTGTTGCACTGTCCTCTTGACACTTGTAGGATGCCATTGATGGGGTGTCTTGGCTCCTGATGTTGCTGTCTCCTCTTTACACTTCTAGGATGCCATTGATGGGGTGTCTTCACTCCCGGTGTTGCTCTCTCCTCTTGACACTTGTAGGATGCCGTTGATCGGGTGTCTTGGTTCCTGGTGTTGCTCTCTCCTCCTGACACTTCTAGGATGCCATTGATGGGGTGTCTTGGCTCTGGTGTTGCTCTCTCCTCTTGACACTTGTAGGATGCCATTGATGGGGTGTCTTGGGTCCTGGTGGTGCTCCGTCCTCCTGACACTTTCTGGATTCCATTGGTGGGGTGTCATGGCCCATGGTGTTGCTGTCTCCTCTTGACACTTGTAGGATGCCATTGATGGGGTGTCTTGGCTCCTGGTGTTGCTCTGTCCTCTTGACACTTGCAGGATGCCATTGAAGGGGTGCCTTGGCTCCTGCTGTGGCTGTCTCCTCTTGACACTTGTAGGATTCCATTGGTGGGATGGCATGGCTCATGGTGTTGCTCTGTCCTCTTGACACTTCTAGGATGCCATTGATAGGGTGTCTTGGTTCCTGGTGGTGCTCTCTCCTCTTGACACTTCTAGGATGCCATTGATGGGGTGTCTTGGTTCCTGGTGGTGCTCTCTCCTCTTGACACTTGTAGGATGCCATTGATGGGGTGTCCTGGTTCCTGCTGTTGCTCTCTCCTCTTGACACTTCTAGGATGCCATTGATGGAGTGTCTTGGTTCCTGGTGTTGTTCTCTCCTCTTGACACTTCCTGGATTCCATTGGTGGGGTGTCATGGCCCATAGTGTTGCTCCATCCTCCTGACACTTCCTGGATTCCATTGGAGGGATAGCTTGGCTTCTGGTGTTGCTCTGTCCTCTTGACACTTGTAGGATGCCATTGATGGAGTGTCTTGGCTCCTGGTGTTGCTGTTTCCTCTTGACACTTGTAGGATACCATTGATGGTGTGTCTTGGTCCCTGGTGTTACTCCGTCCTCCTGACACTTTCTGGATTCCATTGGTGGGGTTTCATGGCCAATGGTGTTGCTACGTCCTCCTGACACTTGTAGGAAGCCTTGAATGGGGTGTCTTGGCTCCTGGTGTTGCTGGATGCTCTTGACACTTGTAGGATGCCATTGATGGGGTTTCTTGGCTCCTGGTGTTGCTGTCTCCTCTTGACACTTTTAGGATGCCATTGATGGGGCGTCTTGGTTCCTGGTGTTGCTCTCTCCTCCTGACACTTCTAGGATGCCATTGATGGGGTGTCTTGGTTCCTGGTGTTGCTCCCTCCTCCTGACACTTCTAGGATGCCATTGATGGGGTGCCTTGGCTCCTGCTGTTCCTGTCTCCTCTTGACACTTGTAGGATTCCATTGGTGGGATGGCTTGGCTCATGGTGTTGCTGTGTCCTCTTGACAGTTGTAAGATGCCATTGATGGGGTGTCTTGGCTCCTGGTGTTGCTGTCCCCTCTTGACACTTGTAGGATGCCATTGATGGTGTGTCTTGGCTCCTGGTGTTGCTGTCTCCTCTTGACACTTGTAGCATTCCATTGGTCGGGTGTCTTGGCTCCTGGTGTTACTGTCTCCTCTTGACACTTCTAGGATGCCATTGATGGAGTGTCTTGGTTCCTGGTGGTGCTCTCTCCTCTTGACACTTCTAGGATGCTATTGATGGGGTGTCTTGGCTCCTGGTGCTACTGTCTCTCTTGACACTTCTAGGATGCCATTGATGGAGTTTCTTGGTTCCTGGTCGTGCTCTTTCCTCTTGACACATCTAGGATGCCATTGATGGGGTGTCTTGGTTCCTGGTGTTGCTCTCTCCTCTTGACACTTGTAGGATTCCATTGGTGGGATGGCTTGGCTCATGGTGTTGCTCTGTCCTCTTGACACTTGTAGGATGCCATTGATGGGGTGTCTTGGCTCCTGGTGTTGCTCTCTCCTCTTGACACTTGTAGGATTCCATTGGTGGGATGGCTTGGCTCATGGTGTTGCTCTGTCCTCTTGACACTTCTAGGATGCCATTGATGTGGTGTCTTGGTTCCTGGTGTTGCTCTCTCCTCTTGACACTTGTAGGATTCCATTGGTGGGATGGCTTGGCTCATGGTGTTGCACTGTCCTCTTGACACTTGTAGGATGCCATTGATGGGATGTCTTGGCTCCTGATGTTGCTGTCTCCTCTTTACACTTCTAGGATGCCATTGATTGGGTGTCTTCACTCCCGGTGTTGCTCTCTCCTCTTGACACTTGTAGGATGCCGTTGATCGGGTGTCTTGGTTCCTGGTGTTGCTCTCTCCTCCTGACACTTCTAGGATGCCATTGATGGGGTGTCTTGGCTCTGGTGTTGCTCTCTCCTCTTGACACTTGTAGGATGCCATTGATGGGGTGTCTTGGGTCCTGGTGGTGCTCCGTCCTCCTGACACTTTCTGGATTCCATTGGTGGGGTGTCATGGCCCATGGTGTTGCTGTCTCCTCTTGACACTTGTAGGATGCCATTGATGGGGTGTCTTGGCTCCTGGTGTTGCTCTGTCCTCTTGACACTTGCAGGATGCCATTGAAGGGGTGCCTTGGCTCCTGCTGTGGCTGTCTCCTCTTGACACTTGTAGGATTCCATTGGTGGGATGGCATGGCTCATGGTGTTGCTCTGTCCTCTTGACACTTCTAGGATGCCATTGATAGGGTTTCTTGGTTCCTGGTGGTGCTCTCTCCTCTTGACACTTCTAGGATGCCATTGATGGGGAGTCTTGGTTCCTGGTGGTGCTCTCTCCTCTTGACACTTGTAGGATGCCATTGATGGGGTGTCCTGGTTCCTGCTGTTGCTCTCTCCTCTTGACACTTCTAGGATGCCATTGATGGAGTGTCTTGGTTCCTGGTGTTGTTCTCTCCTCTTGACACTTCCTGGATTTCATTGGTGGGGTGTCATGGCCCATAGTGTTGCTCCATCCTCCTGACACTTCCTGGATTCCATTGGAGGGATAGCTTGGCTTCTGGTGTTGCTCTGTCCTCTTGACACTTGTAGGATGCCATTGATGGAGTGTCTTGGCTCCTGGTGTTGCTGTTTCCTCTTGACACTTGTAGGATACCATTGATGGTGTGTCTTGGTCCCTGGTGTTACTCCGTCCTCCTGACACTTTCTGGATTCCATTGGTGGGGTTTCATGGCCAATGGTGTTGCTACGTCCTCCTGACACTTGTAGGAAGCCTTGAATGGGGTGTCTTGGCTCCTGGTGTTGCTGGATGCTCTTGACACTTGTAGGATGCCATTGATGGGGTTTCTTGGCTCCTGGTGTTGCTGTCTCCTCTTGACACTTTTAGGATGCCATTGATGGGGCGTCTTGGTTCCTGGTGTTGCTCTCTCCTCCTGCCACTTCTAGGATGCCATTGATGGGGTGTCTTGGTTCCTGGTGTTGCTCCCTCCTCCTGACACTTCTAGGATGCCATTGATGGGGTGCCTTGGCTCCTGCTGTTCCTGTCTCCTCTTGACACTTGTAGGATTCCATTGGTGGGATGGCTTGGCTCATGGTGTTGCTCTGTCCTCTTGACAGTTGTAAGATGCCATTGATGGGGTGTCTTGGCTCCTGGTGTTGCTGTCCCCTCTTGACACTTGTAGGATGCCATTGATGGTGTGTCTTGGCTCCTGGTGTTGCTGTCTCCTCTTGACACTTGTAGCATTCCGTTGGTCGGGTGTCTTGGCTCCTGGTGTTACTGTCTCCTCTTGACACTTCTAGGATGCCATTGATGGAGTGTCTTGGCTCCTGGTGTTGCTCTCTCCTCTTGACACTTCTAGGATTCCATTGGTGGGATGGCTTGGCTCATGGTGTTGCTCTGTCCTCTTGACACTTGTAGGATGCCATTGATGGGGTGTCTTGGCTCCTGGTTGTGCTCTCTCCTCTTGACACTTCTAGGATGCCATTGATGGGGTGTCTTAGCTCCCGGTGTTGCTCTCTCCTCTTGACACTTGTAGGATGCCATTGATGGTGTGTCTTGGCTCCCGGTGTTGCTTTCTCCTCTTGACACTTGTACCATTCCATTGGTCGGGTGTCTTGGCTCCTGGTGTTACTTTCTCCTCTTGACACTTCTAGGATGCCATTGATGGAGTGTCTTGGTTCCTGGTGGTGCTCTCTCCTCTTGACACTTCTAGGATGCCATTGATGGGGTGTCTTGGTTCCTGGTATTGCTCTCTCCTCTTGACACTTGTAGGATTCCATTGGTGGGATGGCTTGGCTCATGGTGTTGCTCAGTCCTCTTGACACTTGTAGGATGCCATTGATGGGGTGTCTTGCCTCCTGGTGTTGCTGTCTCCTCTTGACACTTGTAGGATGCCATTGATGGGGTCTCTTGGCTCCTGGTGTTGCTGTCTCCTCTTGACACTTCTAGCATTCCATTGGTCGGGTGCTTTGGCTCCTGGTGTTACTGTCTCCTCTTGACACTTCTAGGATGCCATTGATGGGGTGTCTTGGCTCCTGGTGGTGCTCTCTCCTCTTGACACTTCTAGGATGCCATTGATGGGGTGTCTTGGTTCCTGGTATTGCTCTCTCCTCTTGACACTTGTAGGATACCATTGGTGGGATGGCTTGGCTCATGGTGTTGCTCTGTCCTCTTGACACTTGTAGCATTCCATTGGTCGGGCGTCTTGGCTCCTGGTGTTACTGTCTCCTCTTGACACTTCTAGGATGCCATTGATGGAGTGTCTTGGTTCCTTGTGGTGCTCTCTCCCCTTGACACTTCTAGGATGCCATTGATGGGGTGTCTTGGCTCCTGGTGCTACTGTCTCTCTTGACACTTCTAGGATGCCATTGATGGAGTTACTTGGTTCCTGGTCGTGCTCTTTCCTCTTGACACATCTAGGATGCCATTGATGGGGTGTCTTGGTTCCTGGTGTTGCTCTCTCCTCTTGACACTTGTAGGATTCCATTGGTGGGATGGCTTGGCTCATGGTGTTGCTCTGTCCTCTTGACACTTATAGGATGCCATTGATGGGGTGTCTTGGCTCCTGGTGTTGCTCTCTCCTCTTGACACTTGTAGGATTCCATTGGTGGGATGGCTTGGCTCATGGTGTTGCTCTGTTCTCTTGACATTTCTAGGATGCCATTGATGTGGTGTCTTGGTTCCTGGTGTTGCTCTCTCCTCTTGACACTTGTAGGACTCCATTGGTGGGATGGCTTGGCTCATGGTGTTGCACTGTCCTCTTGACACTTGTAGGATGCCATTGATGGGGTGTCTTGGCTCCTGATGTTGCTGTCTCCTCTTTACACTTCTAGGATGCCATTGATGGGGTGTCTTAGCTCCCGGTGTTGCTCTCTCCTCTTGACACTTGTAGGATGCCATTGATGGGGTGTCTTGGTTCCTGGTGTTGCTCTCTCCTCCTGACACTTCTAGGATGCCATTGATGGGGTGTCTTGGCTCCTGGTGTTGCTCTCTCCTCTTGACACTTGTAGGATGCCATTGATGGGGTGTCTTGGGTCCTGGTGGTGCTCCGTCCTCCTGACACTTTCTGGATTCCATTGGTGGGGTGTCATGGCCCATGGTGTTGCTGTCTCCTCTTGACACTTGTAGGATGCCATTGATGGGGTGTCTTGGCTCCTGGTGTTGCTCTGTCCTCTTGACACTTGCAGGATGCCATTGAAGGGGTGCCTTGGCTCCTGCTGTGGCTGTCTCCTCTTGACACTTGTAGGATTCCATTGGTGGGATGGCTTGGCTCATGGTGTTGCTCTGTCCTCTTGACACTTCTAGGATGCCATTGATAGGGTGTCTTGGTTCCTGGTGTTGCTCTCTCCTCTTGACACTTGTAGGATTCCATTGGTGGGATGGCTTAGCTCATGGTGTTGCTCTGTCCTCTTGACACTTCTAGGACGCCATTGATGGGGTGTCATGGTTCCTGGTGTGGCTGTCTCCTCTTGACACTTGTAGGATTCCATTGGTGGGATGGCTTGGCTCATGGTGTTGCTCTGTCCTCTTGACACTTCTAGGATGCCATTGATAGGGTGTCTTGGTTCCTGGTGTTGCTCTCTCCTCTTGACACTTGTAGGATTCCATTGGTGGGATGGCTTAGCTCATGGTGTTGCTCTGTCCTCTTGACACTTCTAGGATGCCATTGATGGGGTGTCATGGTTCCTGGTGTTGCTCTCTCCTCTTGACACTTGTAGGATTCCATTGTTGGGATGGCTTGGCTCATGGTGTTGCACTGTCCTCTTGACACTTGTAGGATGCCGTTGATGGGGTGTCTTGGTTCCTGGTGTTGCTGTCTCCTCTTGACACTTCTAGGATGCCATTGATGGGGTGTCTTAGCTCCCGGTGTTGCTCTCTCCTCTTGACACTTGTAGGATGCCATTGATGGGGTGTCTTAGTTCCTGGTGTTGCTCTCTCCTCCTGACACTTCTAGGATGCCATTGATGGGGTGTCTTGGCTCCTGGTGTTGCTCTCTCCTCTTGACACTTGTAGGATGCCATTGATGGGGTGTCTTGGCTCCTGGTGGTGCTCTCTCCTCTTGACACTTCTAGGATACCATTGATGGGGTATCTTGGTCCCTGGTGTTGCTCCGTCCTCCTGACACTTTCTGGATTCCATTGGTGGGGTGTCATGGCCCATGGTGTTGCTGTCTCCTCTTGACACTTGTAGGATGCCATTGATGGAGTGTCTTGGCTCCTGGTGTTGCTCTGTCTTCTTGACACTTGTAGGATTCCATTGGTGGGATGGCTTGGCTCATGGTGTTGTTCTGTCTTCCTGAGACTTGTAGGATGCCATTGATGGGGTGTCTTGGCTCCTGGTGTTGCTGTCTCCTCTTGACACTTGTAGGATTCCATTGGTGGGGTGTCTTGGCTCCTGGTGTTGCTCTGTCTTCTTGACACTTGTAGGATGCCATTGATGGGGTGTCTTGGCTCCTGGTGGTGCTCTCTCCTCTTGACACATCTAGGATGCCATAGGGGTTTCTTAGCTCCCGGTGTTGCTCTGTCCTTCAGACACATCTTTGATTCCATTGGTGGAGTGTTGTGGCCCCTGGATTATAGCTGATATTTATAACTAAGGTGTAAAGCAGGTTATCATTGTGTTTATCATGTATCTCTGTTACTAGAGTAGCCCCTGATTTACAAAACCAGTTTTTTTATTGTACAGCCTATACCGATCCTTATGGCCGTCAGTAGACCCCCCCGTGGGGCGCCCCTTTCTCCTTTATTTGCAAGCTTCACATTTTGCATGAAATCATCTAGAACTTGAGTCGTGCACAGCCAGGTTTCTTGCAATAGGACAGAGTACTGGTTGATTCATTCTTTTGTAAGAAAGAATAAAAACCACATGAGTTCCAACTTAATACTCCAATATTAAAATCCAGGCCTGAAGGCTGGGATTCCTGGCAGGGTGTTTGCAAGCCAATCTCAGTCGAACGATGATTGATTTCTGTAAAAATGCTTGCGTTGGTCGTTGGTTAATGTCAAATTCCTTCTTGGTTCGGTTCCCCATTTTTAACAGAAAGTCTTCTTGATGGAGATAGACAAGAATTTCCACTATCTTAGACACAAAACTAACAGCACACTTGCCTTTTCTCTGTTTGCCAAATAAATGGTCACATTTCAAATCTGCAGAGGGTATAAATGATAATTCTGGCACTGAGGAGAGCAACCTCAAGATCCTGGATCTATTAAGCGGGAATTCCCGTTCCTCATCAAAAACAGATTCAAAGATAATGAGCCGATTTGAAGACCTCCCATTCGCAGACATGGGACCAACACCTAATCTCGACGGGTCACGTTCTCCCGAACACCTTTCAAAACTGGAGACCGTGCCATTGGGCCCTCTCCCCTAGTTTAACTATTGGACGTTTGACAGGCTTGACTGCGGAGAGCTTGGCCATGATTTCCCAGAGAACCCCTCCCCCTGGCTATTCTTATTCACTTTTGGCAGGGTTTAGTTTTATTCTTGCTGTGGTCCGCAGTCAATTTCTTTTGAGAATCTCTACTGCACAGAGGCGGCAAGACGCGGCCCATATCCTTGCATCCAATCATTAGGATTCCTGTCCATAATAGCACAGGGAGCAGTTGATTTACTCCCTTTTTTCGGCTTCTCTAATTTTTTAAATCTTTGATGCTAGCATGAATCCTCCATTTCCACTTCGGATTCACCAGTTACTGAGTACTCAGAAAGGCTGGGAGCTTGAGGATTGAAAAGGGCCAGAGAAAACGTAGTCTTTCGGGAGGGTTACTTTGCTCCTCAATTTCTCTCTCAAGACTCACCAAATGAATAGACTGCTGTAGACTCAGTCTTCTCTCAATTTCTGTGAGTCCCGGACTAGAGACTCCACTCCGCTGTCTCTGTTGTAGGTGTTAGCAGATCTATAACATTATTTCCCAGAGTAACAGCTTCACTGTATTTTTTTGTCTGGTAATGAGGGAAGAACCTTGTGATTTTACCCTTCTCCAAGGCGCAACCCTCCACAGAGGTTGCACCTTCACTGACCGTGGCCTCTTCAGTGTGCAGATTAATCCCGCTTTTCAGCAGGTACCGTTTAGTTTTCCCCTTCATGTTTGTTTGACTTAAAGCGGTTCCTCCACGCTCTCCAAGGTTAAAACTTTGTCCCAATCAGCCCACTAGCCACCACGGATCACACAGAGCACTACAAGGCGGCCTCCTTCGCTACAATCCCTTCAAACCTCGCTCTAGTTACCATGGCAGCTCTATACTCACCTCCAGTACTCACGTGGCCTACACAATCACAACAAACTCCCTTGGCAGCCAAGCCCACAGCCAAGGAACACAATGAAGGAAAGCCTCTTAAGCAAGCAAGGCACTGGAGCAGCCTGTGAGATATACGAGAATCAAGAGTACTGTGCAAATCCTCAAAATCCTCAAGAGAGCCGCGTCTCAAGTGCACAGCGTCTCGCCGAACACTGTCTCACTCTCCTGAGCCAGACTAGAGGAAAGCACCTCTCAACTTTCATCTGCCATCAAGCCACACCAGCACCTCCACCAACACTGGCTGCCTCCGACAGCACCCGTCAGTCCCTGTCTTCTTTGTTATGGGTGTCTGGGTTTGGTTGTTTGACACAATGCCTGACACAGCCCTCACTAAAACTGGAGTGAATGCAGTTTAGTGTGCTGAAAGGCTGTGTGCTTACTCCAATCCACATTCTGTGTTATGGGTGTCTGGGTGGAGTGAATGGCCTGAATGCCGTGAGCCGGATTGGCTGTCTGCCTGCATGAATGCACTCCTGAATGTTTGGTTGCCTGAGCCTGGCTCAGCCTGAGTGAATGGAGACCAAATGTGTATAAGAGGGGACCTCTCACTCACCACTTTGTTCAGAAGCTGAAGCTGAAGCATGAATAAGCTGTTCCTGGAACCTAGTTGGAGAAAGAAGTCTGCTGCTGCATTTTCTTTACGTTATCCGAAAGCTGCTATGTCCTTCCAATGACTGACCCAAGAGAGGACCTGGATAGAAGACCTCTTCTTGGGCTATGAGTGACTATTGCACATGTGCTACTCTTCATCAGAAGTACCCTGGAAGCCAGTCCTGTGTGTCTGCCGTCCGGCTCTTTGTGAGTCCAGAAGAGAAGTGCTTGGACATCTTGAGTTGAAGAAGTTTAGTTGTGTCACCCAGGGTCCGGAGGAGTATTTGTGACCACTGGAAGCCAGAATGCTCTCTACTGCCCAGAAGATGGGGTACACTGGCCAAGTTCTGCTTGATACCCGGAACAGCGAAAGTTCCATCTGATCAAAGAATCCTTCAAGAAACATCCCTGACGTGACATCTGACCACTTTTTCCCACTGAAGAAGATTTCAGTTCGCTGTGTGCAGAGGATGGTCTGCCGGTGGGTTTCCCCTCCACCAACATCTAAAGATTTTCTGAGGGTCCAGCCTTGGTGAGGGTTCATACTCCAGTATGGTGGTTGTGTCCAGGTCACCAGAAGCCATCTAGAGGCCCATGCTGAAGCTGCAGCACCAAAGATCCAAAATATGGTGGACTGTGAAATCCTGAAACCCGACACCTACTTCTTCCACGGCACTCGTCACCACTGAAAGTCATCTAAGGGCCCCAGAGGTCTTATCTTCAGTCAGGCCTTTTCGGAGTACACAGCAGTTTTCACTTTCCGAGGACTTCCACAGCCGGCGTAACATCCGCCCAAAGGAGACCACTGCGCAGACCGACACAGGTGTCTTTATGAAATGTACCTGGTTCCACTTTTTTCTCTTGGCCTCGGCATCCCAGTGACTCCTTCTTGCAAAGGGGGTCCATCCTTCAGGGGTCCCGCCGAGTGAAGCAAAGAAACCCTGCCACTTGGCCTGCCATGACACCAAAGGTACTGTGATGACGAAGAGTGTCTTCCAGCCTCAGGAGTAATCAGGGGTCCCAGTGTCATCTATAATCCTGTTCTCCTGTGGCATCTCAGGTGAATTGGAGTGGTAGAACGTATTACAAGAAAGAAAAGCATAATTGAACATTTTTGGAGTGGATTGTAAAAGACAAGATAAGGTGCACCCTAACCTTGCCATTACAGGTTGCCCAGGTGGGGCGATCCTCACACAGTATTGCTATTTGAGTCTCATGAAAGTATACTGCCAATGTTCTAAACTAGCGTGCCTTTCTCCTTGATCTCTGAAAGAACACCTTACTTAAGAATTCACATGCCTGTTTAAAACTGTCAGCAGTTGGTGCATTTGTAGTGAATTTAAGTGTAGTGTGGTACCACATAGAGTTTAGAGTTGGCATTCTTAGAATAGAACTGCCTGAGTACAAAGTGTTAATATTTATATGTATATATTTTACTGCACCTTATATTTTATAAAGACCCTGTGTTTTCACCTAACATTGTGTGTAGGTATTCCTTTGTGGGGGTTTGGGGACTCACTGTACTTAAGAACCAGCTCACATCACCTCCTGAGAGGTTAAGCCTTGGTTGCTCATCCAAACTACCATATTGAGAACCTTACCTGGGGCTCTCTGTACATCTGCAGTAGTACATATACCCCCTCCAGTCTTTACAGTCATAATAACCATAATCTTAATATTTTGCACCATATGGCGGTGGATATGCCATTCCCCCTTGTGGCCCATATTGCATTGCACCTTGCTCCATTGCTCCTCTCCTTCTCACACTCATGAAATGTGTTCTACTTTCGATATGTCTAGCATACTGCTCTAGGGCATCCCAGGTCCTACAATGTTTGCCTGTCCCCCACCAAATCCTCCTTGCGGTGCTCTAAATCTAAATCATCTCCCTCTCTGGGCAAATCCTCTTCCTCCCCTGGGGTAAAAGTTATTCTCACCTCTTCCTGCAAAATGGCCACCCGTGCCCTGCTGCGGCATTGCAGTTTCCTGACCATTATTCCCTTCTCCTGTATATATTAATAGTGCCCCTTCTACTGACATTCTGGATACTTTTTTCTGCACCTATTTTGCCACGTCTATCTTCCTCTCTTCAGTGTTCTTTTTCTTTTTCTCTTTCTCCGGTTTTAACCTACAATGGTGGACAATAGTCAGTTGTATCTCTGGCCATGGTCTAATTTCATTCCCACTATCTTTTAGCTTCTTCTGTACTTCTTCAGGAATATCCTAACCTGAAATTGGATAGAACACAGGTATATTTTTGTCCCAATGATCTTTGGTGTCTAAGCACCACCATTCCTTAATGCCCCTGAATATATGCTTGTTTCTGGTTATTGTGCCTCTCATGTCTGACTGGTCTGGAAATAGCATCCTCAATGCTTTCCATACATTTGCTCTAGAATTATTAAATGATGACCCGTCATATTTAGAGGTGTTTTGTTCTGTCACTGTGGACTAGCCTGCTCTCTGCCACACGTCCTCTGCCTGTTCACCAAATATAGATGCCAATAAGCTTTTCATGTCACCTATAGCTAATGCAATTCCAGCTGTTTCTTGCTCTAGATGTTAGATCCATGTGCCTGCTCCTGCAGTAAGTGATGGCAATGTATCCATTAAATTATCTGTCTGATGCCATGGTGTATAATTTGGCAACCCTAATCTCTCATGGAGCAGCAGGATTTGTGATATCTCTTTTTTTCATGAGGGTGAAGCAGCGGGAGTTCTCCTTTTCAATGTCTCAGCTACTCGGTTTTGCTGGCGTTCTTGCAAGTCTCCTAATAAATATGGTGATCTATGGACTTCATTTATTGGGAGCACTGATGTGATGCTTAGATTTGGCCCCAACAAATCTGCTATCTCTCCTCATGCTGGTCCTCTGGTATCCATTGGTGGGTCTTGTTCTGCCTCTTCTTCCCTGTCTTCATCATCAATGTAAACCAAATCTGTCTCTCTGTCACTTTCTCCACTCCCGTGAACCTCAACTATGAGATCAAAACTCACTCCCTTAACAGGCTCAATCAGATATTTTCCACTCATTATACCTTGCAGCACATCTCTGCCCCTTTTTTCTGGAGTTATTGTCCCACCTTGTTCTCCCCACGTTTCTTGCATCATATTTCTGCTCACACTTTGGCTCACCTCTTTCCTCCTTTGTTCAATTTCTTCCTTTTCTCTTGTTATTCTCCTATTCTTTTCATTTCGTCTCTTTACATACTCATCCCTTTCTCTTACCTCCCTTTTCCTTCTTTGCCTTTCCTGTTCCTCTCTCTGCATTTCCTGTCTCTTCTCTTTCTTCCCTCTCTTTCTCCCTCCTTGCATTTTGCCCTATGATATGATATGACATGGCATTTATAATGAACCTATACACAAGTGTTTCAAGGTGCGATGAGGCAAGAAAGGGGGAACAGAGGGAAGACAGAGACAACAATCTTACTACACCAGGTGACATTGACATTGCATAAGAACAGGGGAGGGGGAAGAGGAAAAGTGCGGGGGAAGAGGGAGGGGCAGTGCCGTGCATAGGATCAACAGTAAATAATTATGATAATAAATCAAATGTGCGGCCAGATGGTGTCAAGTGCATGTAGGGGACTGTAAGGATACAGAAACAGTACCTGAGTGCAAAGGTTCCCAAGGGGGCAGTGCAGGTGTGTAGCTGGCGGGGAGGGGACCTGGTCCCGAGATCAGAGGGTAGCCAGGTATCAGTGCAGTCTCAGTTTCAGCCAGGAGATCAGCAGGGGAGAGGAGGAGAGAAAGCAGAAGCAAAGAGGAAGGTCTTGAGGTGCTTCCGGAACCAGAGATGGTTCGCCTCAAGTTTCAGAGAGGCAGGGAGGCTGTTCCAGAGGGAGGCCCCAGCAGAAGAAAGAGATCTGCCACCAACTCGTTGCTTGGAGAAGCGTCTGACCCTGAGGGAGTTGGAGGTGGATGAGCGAAGAGCGCGAGAAGGAAGATATTTAGGAAGGGAGAGTTGAAGGGATTGAGGCCCCAGGCCCCAGAAGGCCTTGCAGACAATACAGAGGGTTTTTAACTTAATCCTCGCTGCCACTTAGAGCCAGCGTAGAGATTTCAGTCCTGGAGAGATTTGTTCCCTGGGCTTGAGGCCAAGGACAAGTCTCGCAGTCCTGTTTTGGATGAGTTGCAGAGGAGAGGCAGGCAGATTTAGAAAGAGACTGTTGCAGCCCAGAAAGATCCACAGCTCTGGAGACAGTGAGCTTCTGGGTGAAGGAGAGGAAAGGAAGAATACCTTTGAGGAGGTGCAGCTAGTAGTGTGACTTCTTAGAGACAACAGAGATGTGAGGAGAGAAGGAGAGTGTGGAATCGAAGATGACCCCTACATTTTTAGCCTCACAGGTGGGAGCAGGAAGAGGGTCAAGAGATGCCGGCCGGAGAGTGCCAGGAAAGGAGGGAGCAGGTTTGCAGATGAGGAGAATCTCCGACTTACTGGCATTAAGGCAGATATTATTGGCAGCACACCACTCCTAGATAGCAGACAGACAGTCAGAGATGGGAGAAGGAGAAGAGGTGGTGGAAGGTAGCATAAAAATGAGTTGAGTGTCATCCACATGGCACTGAAAGTCGGGGCACAGAGCGGCAATTATGTGGGCAAGAAGTGCCAGGTATTGGTTCAACAGCCAGGGAGAGAGGTTAAACCCCTGGGGAACACCACAGGTAGAGATAGAGATAGAGGAGAAGAAGGACCCAAGTTGGACCTGGGAGGGTCGATCGGAGAGGAAAGAAATCAGCCAAGCCAGGGCCTGATCAGTGATACCCAGGTTATCAACCCAGAGATGGTTAAGCAGGATGGCATGGTTGACTTTGTCAAAGGCAGAAGAGAGGTCAAGTAAGATGAGGACACAGGGGGTGTTGAAATCAAGGTTGGAGGGCAGATCTTCACGGATGTTGAAGAGAGCAGTTTCCATGCTTCTGGCAGCTCTGAAGCCAGACTGATGGTCATCAAGACAACCAACAGATTCAGTGTGAAGATTAAGCTGGGAGATGGCCAGCTTTTCCAGGAGTTTGCCCAGGAAAGGAGTGATGTAGACTGGGCGATAGTTAGCCGGGCAGGAAGGGTCGGCTGAGGGTTTCTTAAGAAGAGGGTGCACAAGGGAGTGCTTCAGAGTGGAAGGGAAGACTCCATTGGTGAAGGAATGGTTGCAGAAGTAAGCCAGAGCAGGAGCCAGTGTGTCAAAACGTTCCTTGGTGGTTTTGGAGGAACAGGGGTGAACCTATTTTGATGAGACATTCATAGATTGGACTTGTCTAGAAATCCCATCTGGGGAGAACAGGGCAAAGGCAGAGAAGTGAGGAGGAGAGGTGGCCGAAGAAGGGCCAGAAGAAGAGCAGGGAGTAGAGCGACGAGTGCGAGAGGAAGAGCGAGAGGACAGGATCTCCTGAGTTTTCATTTCATTTCATTTTATTAGATATACATCTAGCCGAATAGGCTTTGTATAACACAAAACAAACAACATTTACAAAAAAGCAATGAGATCACATACATTATCTTGCGTTAAATACATATCACATACCTAAAATACATTATTGTAAACATCTAAAAATAGCCCCAATGTTTTGATAAAACACTACTAAAAAATTATTAAATTAATATCATTGCCTCTCATAAAAATCATCCATAAATCAGAAATATCATTCATATCAATTACATTGTTAAAAGATTTAAAATACTTGGCTCTGAACTTGATTAAGCTTTCTCATGACATGATCAAGTGGTGTAAAGACTCAATTACATTGATGCCACGTAGGCGACAAATTCTGTTTTCCCGGACAATTCCTAGTCTATCACCATAAGTCTCCAATGCTTCCGACATATTAACTTTCATTAATAGATATGTACGGAAGGTGTTGACACCTGGATATGCTAATATATAAATTGGACGCTTAGTTCTAGTAGTTATTTCTTCTATATACGTACCACAATGTGCTTTCGATGCAATGGTGATTATACTTTGTTCATGTCCTAAGTCATACAGTATCTTTTTTAGCCACCTTTTCAAAACTATTGCAGTTGTATTACCTGGATTACTCCCCATTGCCCATTTCCTGTGTAATCTTTGCAAAGTGCCCATAGTGCTAATTAGTACATTGCCTTCTAAACTTACCAACGCTTTCACATATGGGACAATGATCGTATCAGTTGGCAGGTTGCACACTTTTTTCATAAAACATTAAACATTGACCTATATATGCATACCATATTCCTTTAATATCAAACTCAAGGTAAAGGTATTCGACACTTAGACATTGAGGTAAACACAATCATTTCCTTAATAGTTTGCCTTCGAATGTCACTAATTGTTTTTCATATTTATGTCCCCATACCTCCACAGCATACAATAACATGGACCAAACTTTTGCCATATAAATGGTTATTACTGCCGATACAGAGTAACCATTATTTCTCCCAATGTACGTTTTTAAGGCATTTGCTGTTACAAGACATTGTTTTTTCAAAGTGGACCATTGATTTACCCAGTCTAACTTCTCATCAATAATGATACCGAGGTATTTATAGCAAGAAACCTGTTCAACTTTCTTTCAGGCCAACTTCCATACATATTTTCTCAGTCTGGATTTTTTAGAAAAAACCATAATCTCACTTTTATCAATGTTAATAGATAGCCCATTAGCAGTATGCTACCAGAGAGTCAAGCATCCGCTGGAGACGTGCCGGGGTATGATCTAGTATTAGCAGGTCATCTGCGTATGCTAACCAACCAGTGGTCACACCATTAATTTTCACCGGATTTGCTTCAGGTACGTCGAATACTATTTTCATGTCTGACAAGTATAAATTAAAAAGAATAGCAGCAAACATACAACCTTGCTTTACCCCACAACAAGTCGTCATGAAGTGAAAGGCTTCCAGCTGCATTCAGTCTCATACGTACAGATGTATCAGTATGGTGTAACATCAACATTCTGAGTAGGCCTTGAGGAATACCCCAAGAATATCAAAAGCGGCAGAGAAATCGATGTACGCGCAATATACATCAAGGTTCCGCTTACCCCATGAGTGTTCCACTGCAGTTGTTAGCAGCTATAGATTATGGCTAGTACTGGATTTATCCCTGAAACCTATTTGATTCAATGGTAATATTTTGGTCTCAGTAATCCAAGCGTTTAATTCACCCAGCAATACTCTAGTGAAGATCTTTGAGGAAACATGAAGCATCGCTAGCATACGGACACTTTCCGGATTGTCCCACGTCCCTTTCTTATGTACAGTAAGAATGTGACTCGTTTTCCAAGAAGGGTGGATCACACCTGGTTTACCAATGTGTTTGAACAATAGCAATAATGCAGCACCCCATAGATCTGGGTGTTTTTTGAGGACAGAATTGCAAACACCATCAGGGCCTGTGACCCGTGAGTTCTTAAGGTTTTCAATAATAATGACAATATCTAATTTGGTAGCCTTACAATCCCAAGTTACATTTGGGATAGGAAGAATATTGTCAGACAGTTCACACTTATGTTATGTTATGTTACTTTGCATTTATATAGAGCCTTACGTATCATTGGTATGATCTCAAGGTGCTGGTAGGTTGAACGCCCACGGGAACCGTAGTTCAAGTCAGTAGAGAGAGAGAGAGTCATAAGGTGCGTGGGTGCACCGGATATGTGTGCAGCTGGTGTGGCACTTGCATGATAGCTGCTTCTAGTGGTAGGTGTGGTGGTTGGGAGGTCAGGAATATGTGTTCATTCTGGTGGGTTGGTATCCAGACTGATATTGGCTGCGTTAGGCCTGAGGAGATGCATATGCTAGCGGGTGTGTTGAGCCAGCTGTGGTTAATTAGGATGATGAGGAGTATGTGGCAAGTGTTAGTATGAGAACAGCTATACCAGATGTGTCATAGTATCGCTGTGTTCTAGTTGAGTGGTGGTGTATAGGAGAGAGTAAGCGTGGTAATGTGATAAGGTGGTTTTCGATAAGCGCACATCTGAACCGTTTATTCTATCTGTTTTATTCACTCAGTCAGGTCAATCATCTTCGTTTGTTCATACAATTCGTCTGGTTCACCATTTAGTTTACTAGTCTTTCCGTTCATTGCATCCGCTGTGTCTATTCTATTCACTCCACTTGTTCCATCTAGTTTATCCTTTCCGCCCACTCCATTTGTTCCTCCCACTCCATCCGTTCTACCCACTCCATCCGTTCCACCCACACCATCCGTTCCGCCCACACCATCCGTTCCTGCCATCTCCATCGGTTCCATCTATTCCATCGGTTCCATCTACTCATCCATTCCATCTACTCCATCTGCTCCATCTACTCCATCTGTTCCATCTACTCCATCCGTTTCATCCGTTTCATCTACTCCATCAGTTCCATCTACGCCACCCGTCGCATGTACTCCATCTATTCCAAGTGCTCCCTCCGTTTTATGCACTCCATTTGTTCTATCCGTTACATCTACTCCATCCATTACATCTACTCCATCAGTTCCATCCACTCCGTTTGTTCCTATCGTTCCATGCACTCTGTCTGTTCCATGCACTCTGTCCGTTCCATCCACACTATACGTTCCATCCACCCTAACCATTCCATCTACCATCCACTCTATACGTTCCATCCACTCCATGCGTTCAATCAGCTTGATGCGTTCTATCCGCTCCATGCTTTCCATTGGATCCATCTACTCAGTCCAAACCGTCCACTCCTTTTGCTCCACTCCACTTCCAACCACTTCATCCCTTCCATACCTCCATCTGCCCCACGCACTCCATCCGCCCACGCACTCCGTCCGCCCCACACACTCTATCCACTCCTTCCGCTTCATGCACACCATCCATTTCATGCACACTGTCTGTTTCATGCACACCGGCCGTTTCATGCACACCGGCCGTTCCGTCCACTCCATCCATTCCATCCACTCCATCTGTGCCGTCCACTCCATCCGTTCCGTCCAATCCGTCCGTTCCGTCCACTTTGTCCGTTCCATCCGTTTCATGCCCACCATCCGTTTCATGCCCTCCATCCATTTCATGCCTGCCATTGGTTTCATGCCCTCCATTCGTTTCATGCCATCCATCCATTTCATGCCCTCCATCCGTTTCATGCCCTCCATCCCTTTCATGCTCTCCATTGATTTCATGCGCTCCATCTGTTTCATGCACTCTATCCTTCCATCCACTCCATCCATTCCATCCACTCTATCCGTTCCATCCACTCTGTCGGATCTAGCCATTCCATCCGATCTGTCCACTCTATTTGATCCATCCACTTCATCCGATCCATCCACTTCATCCAATCTATCCGCTTCATCTGATCCATCCGCTTCATCCGATCCATCCTCTTTATCCGATCCATCCGCTCCATCCGATCCATCCGCTTCATCCGATCCATCCACTTCATCCGATCCATCCGATCCGTCCACTTCATCCTTCATCCGATCCATCCACTTCAACCGATCCATCCGCTTCATCTGATCCATCCGCTTCATCTGATCCATCCGCTTCATCCGATCCATCCTCTTTATCCGATCCATCCGCTCCATCCGATCCATCCGCTTCATCCGATCCATCCACTTCATCCGATCCATCCGATCCGTCCACTTCATCCTTCATCCGATCCATCCACTTCAACCGATCCATCCGCTTCATCTGATCCATCCGCTTCATCCGATCCATCCACTTCATCCAATCCATCCACTTCATCTGATCCATCTGTTCCGTCCACTTCATCCGATCCGTCCACTTCATCCGATCCTTCCACTTCATCCGATCCTTCCACTTCATCCGTTCCATCTTCTTCATTTCTTCCATCCACTTCATCCATTACACCAACTGCATCTGATTCATCCGCTACATCCATTTCATCCGCTGCATCTATTTCATCCTTTTCATCCACGACATCAATTTCACCCACTGCATCTACTTCATTCCTCTCATCCACTTCATTCCTCTCACCCACTTCATTCCTCTCATCCACTCCATTCCTCTCACCCACTCCATTCCTCTCATCCACTCCATTCCTCTCATCCACTCCATTCTTCTCATCCACTCCATTCCTCTCATCCACTCCATTCCTCTCATCCACTCCATTCTTCTCACCCACTTCATTCCTCTCATCCACTCCATTCCTCTCATCCACTCCATTCCTCTCATCCACTCCATTCTTCTCATCCACTTCATTCCTCTCAT
Organism: Ambystoma mexicanum; assembly: GCF_040938575.1. NCBI lineage: Eukaryota > Metazoa > Chordata > Amphibia > Caudata > Ambystomatidae > Ambystoma > Ambystoma mexicanum. The sequence continues at coordinate 26,778,525 of NC_090935.1, forward strand.
CCACTTCATTCCTCTCATCCACATCATTCCTTTCATCCACATCATTCCTTTCGTCCACTTCATTCCTTTCATCCACTTGATTCGTTAAATTCAGTGTATCCTTTTAATTTACATTAGCAGTTTTAGTTTTTGATTTTTCTCGCTCGGGTCTTGATGCTGCATTGTTATTTTTGATATAGCAACCTTGGGCTGCTGTCTTTGTTGCTGTTATCCTGTTTCAGTTAAAAGTCGATTTCATGGGAAGAACCACGTTTTCAGTAATTTGCAGAAAGACATGAGGTCCTCGGTGAGTCGGATGTGGGGTGGAAGTGAATTCCACAGATTGGGGGTCAGAGCTGAGAATGATGATCCACCTAACCTGACTAAGTTGGTTTTTGGTATCACTAGGAGGCCGGCAGAGATTGATTTTACAGTGCGTGGTAGATGGTAGGGTTTTAGTTTGTCCTGAAGATATTGAGGTCCGGTTTTATGCATTGCTCGGTGAGAGATACATAAGGTTTTGAAGGTCACCCTTGGGCAACCGGAAGCCAGTGCAGAGTTTTGAGAGCTGGGGAGATCTGATCTCTCGGGCCAAGTTCTAGCAAAAGTTTGGCAGCGGCATTTTGTGCTCTTTGTAGTTTAGTCAGGTGGTATGCATGGACTCCGAGGTAGATGGGGTTAGCATAGTCCAATCTTGACATAACAATTGATTGGACCGTTGAGAGTCTGTTGGGAAAGGAGAGGTATGGAAAAATGCACCTAAGAGTTTTGAGGTGATAGTGGCAGGACTTAGAGACGTTGTTGACGGCGCGAGAGGGTTAGGTCAGAGTCTAGGGTGCATCCAAGCTTTTTTACTGAGTTTGAGGGTGTCGGGGAATTGCCCATGGCAGATGGCCAGGGTAGGGGGTGCAGAAGAAGTTCGGTGTTGTCACATACCATGATTTTAGTTTTGGAGGGGTTTAACAAGAGGTGGTTTGTGGTCCTCCAATGATCTATGTCAAGGAGGCAGGCAGTGAGGTCGGGTTGGCAGTTGGGTTTTGAATTAAGGAGTTTTAGGATAATTTGTGTGTCATCAGCGTAGTTGTAGCACAGGATATTGTGCGATTGGATTATTCGTGGGAGGGTGGACATTTAGAGGTTGAACAGGAGGGCTGATAGGCAAGCTCCTTGTGGAACTCCGGTATTGACTGGTCGGGCGTGGGAAGCATAGGCGGAGAGTAGGGTTATTTGGTTCCTATTGTTGAGGAAGGATGCTATCCATTTGAGAGCATTTCCATGGATTCCTAGGGAGTGGGGGCTGTCGAGGAGGATTGAGTGGTTGATTGTGCCGAAGGCGGTGGATATCTCAAGAAGGATTAATGCGGTTCCAGCAGAATCTGCAGTGTTTAGGTTGAGGTTAGGGTGGTTTTGGTTTTGTGTCGGGGTCTGAAACCTGATTGAGCGGGGTCTAGGAGATTGTTGGCTTCGACAAAGGCATTTAATTGGGCGTAGGTGGTTCGGTCAATGAGTTTAGCAAGGAACCTGGTGTTTGAGATGGGGTGGTAGTTTTTGGGCTCGAGAGGGTCGAGGGAGGTTTTTTTTAGAAGCGGCTTGACATGAGCAGTTTTGAACGCATCGAGAAAAATTCCCGAGGAGAGGGAGTCGTTGATGATGGTTCTTGCGTGTTTTCCTGCGCAGGTAGATGCAAACATTTCTTTGAGGGTTGTCGCTGGGCAGGGGTCCAGCGGAGAGCTGTATGGTTTGCGGGCAGAGAGAAGTTTGAGAAATTGGTCAGTTGATATTGGAGTGAAGGAGTCGAAGGTCGGGTGGGTAGCGGATGCAGGTGCTGGGATGGCAGGTAGGGTGGGTGGATTGCATGGTGGGTGTAAGAGGGCTAGTTTGTTGGTTAGAGAGTTTGTTCCTTCGAGAGCAGTGGTGTAGAAGTGTAGAGAGAGTGAGTCGCAGAGTGATTGTGAGGGGGTCGGTTGTGTGGTGATACATGATATTTTGGTGAATTCGGATATGATTTTGTGGATTTTTTTGCTGGGGTTTTCAGAGTTTAGGATTCGGGAGTTGTAAGGGCCTTTTTTTGCTTTTCGGATTTCGGTTTTGTAGTGGCGATGTTGCCGGGCCAAGGTGGATCTGCTCAGGGTGGTTTTGTCTTTCCGCCATTTGCGTTCTAGGGATTTATATAGTTGTTTTTTGCTCTCAGTTCTGGTGTGAACCATCTAGGAAAAGGGCCATGGCGAGCTGATGGTTTGCGAGTGGGGGTGAGCGGGATTAATGAGATATTGAGCCATGAGTCAAAGGCGTCAGAGGTTAGGTGTTCATTGGGTGGGTGGGTAGGGGGAGGAGTCTGAAGGAGCGCATCGGCTAGGTCGGGAAGGATTTTTTATTTCTTCCAGCATTTACGTAGATTTGGAGGTTCTGGTTCGGGGGCAGGTAGCGGGATGGGTGAGTGAATGGTGAAAGAGACAATGAAATGATCGGACCAGACAGTAGGGGTGGGGGGGTTTAGGTGTATCTGGTCATGGAAGCTGAAGATGGCATCAAGGGTGTGTCCTTTATAGTGAGTTGGCCCGTTTATGTGGGTATGGAGGTTAATCGCTTCTAGGCTGTTGAGCAGAGAGTGGGTCATAGGGTTGGTGGGGATGTCAAGCCATATATTGAAATCTTCTAGAAGGGTGAGGGTGTGGTGGTTTAGTTGGAGGGTGGCTATCGAGTCGCAGAGGTTGTTTGAGAATTGTGTTTCGTAGCCAGGGGGTCTGTAGATGATTAAGAAGTTGTGGGAGAACGAAGGGGGACAGGATAGTTTTACAAGGAGCGATTCGCAGGAAGGTCTTCTTAATATATTTTCCCCACATTTTCTCAGTAATACAGTTAATTGACAAGTCAAGTGTTTTATTTTTACTGAGTAGATGCCATATACCTTGATTATTATTAGTTAAAGCCAACATTGCTATTTCTTTCCATTGGGTGGTCTCACATTCCCTTTTATGCGCTTTTAGTCACCGTTTATATTGCCTTTTAAGATTTTTTATGTGGCATGCAACAGCATGCACTGATAATGACATATAATTTCTACTCGACATACTCCGAATTTCATTACAAAGGCTCTTTTTAGCCTCTTTTATCATTCGATCGTTGCCATGTCTGCGGGGTAGCACAATATTTGATTGTTCATCTAAATTTATTTATTTATTGTTGTTTTGGTCAGAGGTTAATCTAACCTTTCAACATTACAGATAAACAAATTCATTTAAAACATTACAGCAATAAAATAAAGCACGCACATATGGACATAGCTAGATCATATGCATTCTTCACATTCAAGTTATTTCTATTTACATTAAAGATAGTCAACATGTACTAACATACAAAACAATTTGTTGGATGGTTCATTGTATTGCATTCAACTTTGAGATAGAGAAATATTAATTCATGTTTGATTCACCCTTGATGTTTAATCCATTCCAAATTTGTTAATGGACTTACGGTATTTTACAATAGCATATCTTAAGGGTTTAGAAATTCCCACAACCAATTTTATCCATAGATCATCCTTGTATAATGTGTGATTAGTATCAAATAAATGTTTAAAATACAATATTCTTGCAGGCAATAAAGCTTCACATTCCACCGCTAAGTGTTTCAATGTCTCATTACCTTTCATACAAACGCGACATTGGATACTTTCCTTTGGGATTCTACCCCATTTTGCCATTATTTCCCTTGTGGGCCATATAGTTAGACTGAATCTCAGGAAATCAGAGTGCTGAGACGGGCTCAGAGATTGTATCAAGTATTTTTCAGTTTGACCGAGACATTTATGATCAAATGGGTTTTGATTAAATTGTTGCAATGACAGGCAGGCCGTTCTTGTTTTAATCCAATCATGCTTCCAAAGTTTAGATTTTGCTTTATCAGGGTTCTCAATTAATAGTCCATGAGATATATTAGCACCATTCAAAATTTTGTAAGCAAAGGAGCGCCAGATCTTTGCAAATTTATCATTAGAATGTAGCAAATAATTAGACAACATGAGAAGCAATCCATTCTTGTTTTCTGTCATTATGCATTTCCTAAAAAGTTGGCAGATTTTCCACTTATATATTGCTTAAATTGAGAGCAACCCCAACTCATGTCTGATGACACTCATGGATTCCAACATAGGCAACATCAGTGACTTTTTCCAATATGTACTTACAAATTTCAACCAGTAGGAATAGGTTTGACATTTTTTAGACTCCGATCCATACAGTATAGTGGGTATGTATTTTTGTTTAAAGTATACAATTAATGGTTTAACTGAGAATTTGCAATACTTTTTGCGAATCAATGACATCTGAGCTGTTTTTTGTTTTATCAGGAGATGCTCCTCGTGTGGTTTGTCCGAGATGTCATCATTAGCGCAAGTACCCAAATAGATGTAAGAGTGTATGACTTTCAATGCCACTTTTTGCAGGCACCATTGTTTACTCTTTTGGTTCTTTCTTTCACCAAATTGGATAACTTGGGTCTTCAAAAGATTGATGCTAATGCAATTTTTACTAGCATAAATATCTATGACATTTAGCATATTGCGTAAACCAATTGGTGTTTGAGAGATGAGAACCATGTCATCCGCATAAAAAAAACGATTAATTCTCGCTTCTTGAAGCTTCACAGGATCGGTGATGACATTTGAAAACCCGTTTCCAATATCCCAGATGAAAAAATTAAATAAGGCAGATGCCAGAAGGCACCCCTGCTTCAAACCGCGAGCCGTACTTATCAGTGCAGACAATAAGCCTATATTGTTTAGCCTGATTTGTATGGATGTGTTAGAGTGGAATTTTACAATCGATTTTAGTGTGTACCAAGGACATTTAAGTTCTAATAACTTCTTGAAGAGCAGTTCTCTTGGAACAAGATCAAAAGCAGACTTGAAGTCAACAAAAGCAGCATAAGTAGGTTTTTTCAAGTCTTTCCCATGCATAATAATGGCTTGCAAGACTGTTAGGTTAATGGCCGTGCCTAATCCCGGAATAAAACCCATCTGGTGAGGATCTCTATAGTTCAAACTGTCTAATCAGTTTTTGAACTCCTTCAGAACCAAGCGAGCAACAAGTTTTCCTGGGCACTCCAACAGGGTGATTGGTCTATAGGATGAAGGGTTTGTTCGATCACCTTTTTTATATATGGGGAGAATCACAGATGTTTGCCAGGAATGAGGCAGTTTCCCCGAGCTCATGATTTCTTTGAAGATGAGATACAATATTTCAGACCATAATTTCTTATCCTGTTTGATTTGTGCATTGTGTCGGCCATCAGGTCCTGTTGCTCTTGACGTGCTTAATTTGGCTATACAATGTAAGATATCTTCCTGGTTGAAGTGTATTTCATGATTACCAACAATTTTATTACATTCCAAACTAACATCAGGCAACAGGGAGTTATATATGTTAGTAAAATACGCTTCTCAATTGCTTTCAGAGATGGAATTGATTTGAAGTGTAATTTGATGTTCATTACAAGCAGAATTCAGAAGGGCCCATATTCCCCATGAAGATTTAGACATTATTTGCCTCAACATGGCTTCGCCATCGCGCTGATATTGAATATACAGATTTATAAGGTCTTTTCTCGGCTACTTGTTTTTGAATATCCCACATAAACTGAGTGAAATTAGACGACATTAAATTCTCTGTGTTCTTCCCCATCACGCCCTCTTTAATGAACGTTGGTAGTAAGCTGGCAGCTGCTTGCTGAGCCTTTTCAATGTTGCGCTGATGCCAAACGATTCGGTTTTTGCCCACATTAGTAAAAACCACCCCTTTGCTCATTGGGCCTCATTATGACCCAGGCGGTAAGTGAATAACGATGCCGGTAAAGGATTACTGGCATCGCTTACCGCTCCGGCCGATTATGACCTAATAAACTGCTATTAGCGGCACCGTAATTAACGGTGCCACTAAAAGCGCCAAGTGCGCGGGCACGCGACCACCCATGCCGCAAATACAGTCATGGCGCAAACAGGGGAACATTACGAGTCACACGGACATGCAATTAATGCCCTCGTGAAGGCTGTAAAGTACCTTACCGCCATGGTGCAAATACCGGCATCACAGACCACCCATAAACGGCCATGTGCAGTGTTCCCAACTGCCACAGGTGCACACAATCAGCACAGGTGGAGGCAATACAGACTGGGCCAACAGAAAAGAAGCACACCCCAACCCTTCCCACACCAAGTCACACTCCACAATGATTCCAATACTACTAGCAATGCAGGGGCTGGAGGACTTGATTGCAGTGGAACTCCAGCAACAACAACAACAACAACAACAACAACAGGCAGCACAGAAGAGACGCAGGAGGAGAAGGAGGGCAAGGCAGGGCCAGCATGCCCCACCAGTGCAGCCAGTGGCACCACGCAGGCAGCCCCCAATCCCACATATCAGAGCCAGTCCATGCAACCTAACCCCTGAGCAGATCCACACCCTGTACCGTCTGGACCGGGACACCATCACCACCATTGTGGACATGATACATGACGACATTGTCAGCCTGACTGAAACACGCACCGCCATCCCACCCCTACTGAAGGTAGTGTCTGTGCTCCACTTCCTGGCCACAGGCACCTACCAGCACACAGTGGGGCACATGCATGGCATTTCACAACCATTATTCTCATGTACGCTGAACCAAGTGCTTGATGCTCTCCTCAAGCACACAGATGACCACATTTCCTTACCACGGTCTGCCCAGGAGATCTCAAACACCAAAGTAGGTTTCCATTCACTGTCCGGCATCCCTGGTTGCATTGGCGCCATCGACTGCACCCATGGTGGTCCCACATGCCATGGAGGTAGCGTACCGCAACCGTAAGCTATACCACTCAATCAGCATGCAAATGGTATGTGACTCAAACAGGATTATCACACATTGTTGTGCCCGATTCCCCGGATCAACCCATGATTCAATGGTCCTGCGGAACTCCACGATACCACGCTACATGGAGCGACATGCAGGGCAGAGATCCTGGCTTCTCGGTGAGTCGCATGTTAGACCCATGGAAATGTGATGTGGGTAGGTGATTGGGGTATAGATGCATACTTCACCTGGCTGAGATGGGGGGAGAGATGCATACTTCACCTGCCTGAGATGGGGGGATGCATACTTCACCTGGCTGAGATGGGGGGAGAGATGCATACTTCACCTGGCTGAGATGGGGGGGAGAGATGCATACTTCACCTGGCTGAGATGGGGGGGAGAGATGCATACTTTACCTGGCTGAGATGGGAGGGAGAGATGCATACTTTACCTGGCTGAGATGGGGGGGGGGAGATGCATACTTCACCTAGCTGAGATGGCGGGGAGAGATGCATACTTCATCTGGCTGCGAGCGCCAGAGGGAATGGACCATGCTCATACCCCAAAGCAGCCCAGACTGGACCTGACACCTGACCACATAATGCAAGATGTAAGCAGCCCTACCATGTAAATGAAGCAGTGTCACAACCATTCCACAGCCATCTGCATGTGCACTGTACCTAATCAGACTGTATCCCCCTCAACACAATGCAGCTACAAGCAATAGCCACACAGCACCAAACATCATCAACTGAAAGGACAGTCCCCCATTACTGCGTACAAAGGAGTCACTTGAGGGTCAAATACATAAATACACCACTACACTGACACAGAGCCCCAACAGAATTGCATGACACCATTTGTTGTGCGTAGTTAGACCATCATGAGGCTGACATCAACGGTGCCAGGATGAAAGCATACAAATTACTGAACATCTGCCAGATCACAGAAACAACCGCCGTGGACTAACACAGTGCATGAGCACTCACAAGGAACTGGACCCCCCTGCGCCCACTAGTTGATGGCACGCACACCAGTCCATTAGAGAAATACACACATAGCAGTCACATCGTGTGTCTCCATTCATGCATGGAAATGGGGTTGAAATTAACAAATAAATGCATGCTATGGTGTCACTTAATGAGGTCCCATATGATGTGATGACTTACACATATACATTGTTGCCCACATGCAGGTGATGCAGGCTATCCCTTGAAGAGGTGGCTCCTTGCCCCAGTCTGGAACCCACATAACAGGCACGAGGAGGACTACAATCGTGCACATACACATACCCGTGCAGTGATTGAGCAGACATTTGGCCTATTGAAGGCACGGTTTCGCTGCCTCAGCAGGTCTGGTGGGGCACTCCTGTACCGCCATGAGAAGGTGGCACAATACACAATATGGGCATCAGACGGAATGTGCCCCTCCCCCTGACGCTGAACTGCTACCACCTGACGATGAAGATGAGGAGGGTGGGGATGGGGCAGCACCTCAGGGAGGCAGCGATGCACAGGAGGGACGTGACATGCGTCGGACTCTGATCAACCAATGTTTCTAGCACTCATGGACGGGGTGTGTGACATGGAGATGGCACTCGGGGCACTGAGTGTGTCAGGGACATGGACACTGTAGACTGTTCAGCAATAAAGCACACGTACGCAATAAGCAATGTCCACACATGTGAATTATGAGTTACCAAAAAGTGTATTGAAGATTTATGACAAAGTGAACAAGCCCTCCACCCCACACACCCTCTCCCCCCTCCCCCCTCAACTCCCCCACACACCCTCTACCCCCTCCCCCCTCAACTCCCCCCCATGGTGTTCAGTAGGCTGCACCAGTGGTCGCATGGCTGTGCCTACTGGCCTCCCCCTCTTTCAGCACCAGGTGCCCCCCTGTCCGATCTCCGCAGGTTCCTGCCAGACCTCTGCACGGGGCTGGTCCTGGTTGAACTGGCAGTTGATGATGTACCCGGTTGTTCAGATAACTGTGTTGTACGCATGGCCTGCATCGCTGCCACCATCTCACTGAGGACGTGCCGCAACGCTGCCAATTCGACACAAATGTCCTTAGAGGATGACTCAATGGCTGATTTCAAAGACGCAGCACATTCCCGGATGTCATCCCTTACACCCCCACATTCAGTTATGTGCTGCGTCAACAGGCCAGTGAGCTCCTGCTGGCACCTCTGAATGTCCTGGATCCCCTCTTGGGTGGTTGGGGCTGCGTTGGATCTTTAAGGGGTTTCAAAAACACTATGTTCCTTGGGCACAGTTGGTGTGGTGCTGGGAGTTGCAGGCCATGAATGATCCGGAGACTGCCCATGCATGCTGGTGTCACGCATGCTGCATGGTGACAGTTGTGGGGAATGCAGGGGGCCTGTGGTGGGAGTTGCAACATGAAGCTGATCCTCTTCCTCATCATCAGAGACTGCTGCTGTGGCAGCTGTCTCGCCCACTGTGCTGCTTGCAGCCGATGCAGTCCCTTCTGCCGCTGCCACTTGGGTGCTGGTGGCTGTTGTGGGTGCTGCAGTGGGGGCCGTAGAGCACATTGGTGCTGTGGCCTGTGGTGTTGTCTTGGCCTTCCGATGTGGTGCTGGTTGGCCTATGCCCCTTGAAGTGGAGGGGTGGTGTTGTCCCTCCTCGGCCCTGGGGGGGACCAATAGAGGGAGAGGGTTAATGATGGGTCTACAGGCATCGGGCATGCATTGGGCTGGCTGCCTCCATGTGGAATGGCAGATGATTGACATTGGGGGAGTGACATACGGGTTGCTGGCCTTTTGGGTGGGTGATGCATAGAGGCGTGTGGCCTTACACATATGGGGTGCATTCAGCATGTGGACAAGGTGATGCTCTGCACTGCCTGTAGGCAGTCTTGTACTCATGTGCATGTGTCTGGTGGACCCTGCTCTACATCATTGCACTGTCAGTTCAGGTGGACATCATCGTGGTGGTATTAGCATTGTATCATTTGGGACACCTACCTGCATCGGCCGATGGCGGTGCTCCACGCTCCATGTCCCCGACTCCGTGAATTGACTCTGCCCCTATAGTGGTGGCCATATCTCCTCCTACGGTTGTAATTTGCAGCGCTATTAGCGGTAACCGATATTAGCGGTTACCGCTAATGCCGAAGGCTTGGATGCCGGAGGAGCTATTTCCACTTCAGTCGATGCCGGTAAGGGTTTTTTTTCGGGGTTTTACGGCATGGCGGTGAGGTCATTATCGGCATGGCACAAAACTTGTGCCCGCGACCTCGTAATGGGCCGCTTTTAGCGGTCTATTGCCAGCACGGATACAGTAATTGCGCCATGCCGGTAATGATCGGTACTTACCGCCCGGGTCATAATGAGGCCCATGGTCTTTACTCTTTGCCCATTGAACAGGCAGAACAAAAGAGAGACATAGGGGTAGATGGTCACTCTCCTCTCTTTCGACAATGCCCATGTCCCTTATATAAGCAAGGCCAATAGGATTTACAATAATATAATCAAAGGTTGCTGCAGATCTGCTCTCAATTCTGGTGAATGCCATAGGGGCATCACCTGGAGTATGGCCATTTAGTATAACCAAACTATGAACATTCATCATTTCTTCCTTTGCCTGTTATGGGACTGTGAGATATGGGCCCTCATTACGACCCTGGCAGAAATCGAAAAACGATGGCGGAAATGCAATACCGCCATCGAATAGCGCTCGGTGCGATTATGACCCGTCACCGTAAAGTACGATGCCATTAGCGACACCGTAGTGAACGCCAACGCTAACTGCACCAAGTACGCGCCCGCACGCCATGCAAAACCATAATTACCACCATGGCGCAACGGTACGCGAATTCTGACCCTAGCGGACATTTACCTAACGCCATCAAGCATGGCGGAAAGTACCATTCCGCCATGGTGAGAATTACGGCATCGCGAACCAACTGTAAATGGCCCTACTGAGTGCCTGTACACCACTCCCTGGCCACATTGCACAACTCCTCGTAGGTGCAATGAAGTCACACAATGCAACCAGTGAAATGTACAAGTCACCCATGCATGCCAACGAACAAATGAATGTAGGGGCTCCAAGTGCCTTGTGAGTGGCCATCCATATTTGCCATGTCACCATTGCCGTACTGATGCAGCACAGGCATGTGAAGGTTCAAGTACAGCAATATGAACTGAAATATGAGACAAAACAACAACAGGCCCCCATCGCTTGACACCAGTGTAAGGCAACATTCAAAGCAGTATCCTGAGGGAGACTGCACCAGCCCTGTACTCTTGCCAGTAAACAAACCAACCATCAGCATAAGCATGTACCACACAAGTTGGCAGAGTGACTGAGCAGCCAGGCTCATCTCAAGAGGGGCCAATGGGAGCTGCAGGGCACAGATGGCACGAATACAGAAGCTATTCCAATGGACATGACCTCAGTCTCCCTCCAAGAAACGCACGCAAACACAGGCACCTGTGACCAGCCATATTCTGATAATCACATCATTCCACCAATCCACCTGGCTGACCGGCATCTGTTACACAAAAGCTAATCCCCCGCCCCTGAGCATGACATCATTAAAACAGTCATAATGGCAGCCCCTATCCCTGACCTCACTGGGCTTCGTAGGCAAACGCGCCCAGTACAGTACCACGCAACTATACTCAGAAGCCGGAACCCAATGCAGATCTTCTCACAATACATCGCTCCACAAATAGGAATATGCTACATTACTTGCAAAGAATAACGCTACACGGTTAATATCATAATAAAAATTTAATGCACAACAAAATCACCAAGCCCATACAGCTATTAGGTCATGAACTCCAAAATGTATTTCATTATTGTGGGCTGCATCCGCAATAAATGACCAGCTTCTTCTTGTGTGACGCCCTGTTCCTTCATGGTACACAGGGGCTACATTCACGTTCAAAAAGGCAACATGGAAGCGCCTAGAACCGCAGGGCCGTCCCATTAGGTAGGCACTAGTCCAGCTGAAAGGTCGATATGTTGCTCCTATCCACTAGTACTGCGTAAGGGCATGTGGCCCATTGGCGATCGTCCCATAAGATCGTAATGGTGCTCCACTGATTAACACGAAGCAGCAGGTGTCGGGAGTAAAAGCCATCTGCAGGAGTGGCATACAGATGGCAGCGGCAAAAGGGGAGGAGATACCTGTCACCCAAATGAAATGAAAAAGAATAGTATGGGCATCAGAACTTCATTTGAATTACTCACTTCAATGATCACACTAAATCTACAGCCATATGCATGCTAGCCCACTCAAAAGGATTATTCCCACCCAAAAATCACTTGCGAATCATAACTATATAAATCGAGGTGAAAACACTATTACAAACGAGTCTTTGTGTGCATGCGTCTGTTAAAACAGAATCCATTAGATGGGATTAGTAACGTGCATAGACACAAGTGTTTGAAGGCGCGTCGAGACAGGGAGGGTTCAACAAGGGCAGATAGACGATGGTCCCACTATGGCAGCTCTGCATCACATAGCGCAGGGGAAGTGGATAGATTCCAAAAAGCCATGTACATGGCAAACTCTCAATTAAATCATCTGTCCATGCATCCATACATCATTCCCTCATCCCGGTATGAAAACGCCTGATTATTTACTCACATAACATGTGAAATTTCCATTGAGTCTGTGCGTAATGCAGTCTGCAAAATCCACTGTGTTCCAGCCCGGAATTCCAGTGTTGTGAAGTAACACATTGTTGTGCCCGATTTCCTGGATCAACCCATGATTCTATGGTCTTGAGGAACTCTACAATACCACGCTACATGGAGCGACACGCAGGGAACAGATCCTGGCTACTCGGTGAGTCTCATTTCATGCATGATAATGTGGGGTATGTGATGCGGCAATGACCTGGCAGGAAGGGGGGGGATGCGTACGTAGCAATGTCATTCCACAAACATCCTTTATTGTCCACATACAGGTGATGCCAGGTATCCACTGAAGAGATGGCTCCTTACACCACTCTGGAACCCACAGAACCAGCATGAGGAGGACTACAACCATGCCCACTCACGTACCCGTGTAGTCATAGAACAGGCATTCGGCCTACTGAAGGCTCGTTTCCGCTGCCTCAGCAGGTCTGGCAGGGCACTCCTGTACCGCCATGAGAAGGTTGCAAAAGATGGTCATGGCATGTGTCATGCTACACAACATGTGCATACGTAGAAATGTGCCCATGCCCCCTGATGCAGAACTGCAAGCACCTGAAGATGGTCATGATGAGGGTGGGGATGTGGCAGCACCTCAAGGAGTCCGCGAGGCACAGGAGGGCCGTGAAATTCGTCAGATTATCATAGATTTATGCTTCTAGCACTCACGCCTGGTGGCTGATACATGGACACGGGACTTGTGGCACTGTGTGTGTCTGGAACATGCACAATATGGACTGTACGCCTATAAAGGCCTCGTACACAAAGATCAATGTCCACACATCTCATTGGATGGTTGTGAAATGTTTATAGCATATGTGAAATTATGTTACACACCCCATCGACCCGCCACCCAAGAAAGCCCAACACACCCCCTCCACCCTCCTACCTCCCCCCCGAACACCAGTGTCCAAAGATGCTCATTGTCAGTGGGCAGACGCTATTGCAAGCCCCCTCTCCGGGTATCAGGGGCACCCCTGCCTGTGGAGCGCAGGTTCCTCCCAGATCTACGTTGGGGGCTGCCCTGGACGGAACTTGCAACGGATGATGTCTCTGCCTGCTCACGTCCATGCATGTCCCTAAAGGTTTGTGAGAGCTCAGTGAGCACACGGCGCACAGCGGCAAGTTCAGCACATACGTCTTTGGACGTCGCATGCAGTTCCCCCCTCAGGCTCTCGGTGCTTCTCTCCATTTGTACCCTCAGGCTCTCGGTGCTTCTCTCCATTTGTACCCTCAGGCTCTCGGTGCTTCTCTCCATTTGTGCCCTTAGTGTCTCTGTACTTCTCTCCATTTCTGCCCTAAGTGTCTCAGTAGATGTTTCTATGGCTGCCTTAGTACCCCCACATTCATCAGCATGCTCCTTGAGGAGCGTGGCCAGTTGCTGCTGTTGCACGATCACCTGGTCGAGGGACTGTTGCCTCTGCTGGGCCATGCCCATTTGCGGTGGTGTCACAGAGGGGCTGATCACCTCATGTTGCCTTGCCACAGGGCTTGTGGGGGATGGCCAGTCGTCGTCTTGTGGGTGCCCCTGCGTGGTATCCTCATGGTGTACGGGATGAAACAGGTCATGGATGGATCCTACATCGACAGCACCGTTTTCTGTGTCGGAGCATGCTGCCATTAATGCAGTGTCACCTATGGTGCTGCTGCCACCAGAAGCAGTGCCTTCTGTGGCATCCATTGGGGGGACCTGTGGTGCTGCTGTTGTGGGCATGCTGGCTGCTGGGGTGCCTGTTGAAGTCCCCTCCTGTGTGCTGCCACTTGATTTGTGCTGCTGCCGTGTCTTGATCCGTGCAGCTGAGGTGGAGGATCTTTGGCCGTTGGTCTTGGCCCTCTTTGCAGGTGTGCTGGTAGGGGTGTCCTGAAGCTCGTCGTTTGAATCGGACCCTGTGTTGGAGTAAAGGAGGGCGAGCGTTATTTATGGGTCTGTGGAAATTGGAATGGCAATGTATCACATGCATTGGGGAGGTACCTGAGGGTGATTTGGGTCAGGGCCTTGGAGGTGGTTTCATTTTTGTGTGGATTGAGGATGCAGTTGTTTTGCAGCCTGCAGTTAGGGTGTGCATGCTGCACGTGTAGAGGGTGTTTTTAGGATTTTTGATTATTTATGTATTTAATGTGACTTTTAAAGTGCGCTATCAGGCCAATGTATGTGGACGTTCTCCTGGACATGTGTTTCTGTTGCACTATGTGGACACATGGTACTTCACATGATTGGACATTGTGGATTTAGCATTGTTTTATTTGGCCCACCTACCTGATTCTTCGGATGTCTGCACTCCTTTCTCCATCCCTCCGACTCCCTCTATACTCTCCATTCCAATGGTGGAGGCACAGATTTCTTCCCAGGGGGTCAACTTGATGGGTGATTCTGATCCTCCCCCGGTAGCTGTGGCAATGTTACGGTTGGCTGATAGTATGCTCCGTACGCGTATCTGCAAGTCGTCCCATCGCTTTCTGCATTGCTGTGGGTTGCGGGGTGCGGTCCCCACCGCACTTACCCGCTGTGCCACCAGGGCCCATATGGCCTTCTTGTTCGCAAGTGCCGTCCTGGTCATTTGCGTCGAGAAGACGACGGCAGCATTCTCCTGGAGGGTCTCTGTGAGCACGGTGAGTTCCTCATGGGAGAAGTGGACGTGCCGCTTGCGGTCGCACGCTTTTTTCGCAACTTTTCCCATTTTGATTGTTTTCACTAGGGTGGCTAACGGGTTGGGATGTGTCTCAGGGTAGGATTTTTAATGGTTGTGTTGGGATTCTGATTTTATAGGTGTACGGCGTGCTGTTTCCCGTTCCGGCCCCATGTTTTTGCTTCCGTTTCCGTATATTTACGGTCATCGTATTTTGCGATTACCGCTCATTACGGTGACCGCTATGATGGGTGGCGGAATTGCACCTAGGGCGCCGTACGACGCCGGTGAGGGGCGTTTTGGGGACATTTCCGCCATCGCAGACTTTGCACTTCCGCCATGGCGTAGTGCTCGTGCCCGATGGGTCAGAATTAGCCGCACTTTACTCCGTCGTGCAATGGCGGAAACGCTATTTACGCTATGGCGGTCAGGTCAGTTACTTTCCGCCAGGGTCGTAATGAGGGCCATGGCCTTTAAGACATGAATGATACTCAGAGCCAATACGTAGGTTGTTTGGATTACAACGAGAATCCGATTCTTTTATTAACTTAATATGTACTTTCTTTCTCTTTCTCTCTAGGTACTGAAAAGGATACAATTTCTCTTGAGGACTTCAAGCTTCAGGTAGATGGAGGTTTTGTCTACAGATCAGGTAAGAGTCTATAGTTTTCTTCTTTATAAAGTTTCAAACTTCAGTTAAAAGCATATAATTCTCCTTCTTAAGGGTTCCTTTTTCTTATTTCTCTTTATTTTGTCTTTATGATCTCCACTCTTGAATATATATATATATATATTTCTCTTTTCTATTATCTCCTCCTTTGAGTTGTTCTTCTCTCCTTTCTTTGTCTTGGTTTCTAACTCTTTATCTTTCCTTTTCTCTCTCTTGCTCAGCTCTTTTGTTTGTATACGTGGCTTCTTGTTAATGAGTACTGATGCAGCCTTTGGCTGTAGTGGGATTCAGCTTCCCCTTTGTGTACAGCTGTTCTCAGATGGGAATGTTCTCTCCCCCTTTCATAACGAATCACTTCTCTTTAGTTTAGATATGGAACAGTTCAGTTCATCACTTATTTCTTAAACGTATACTCTTCTAGTAAACACTGGAGTGCCTGGATGCTATTTTTTTCCATACTTGTATAAGCTTAAACTTTTTCCTTTCCCTAACAGTTCCCAAACGTTGTTTGCGCAACAGCGCGTATTTAAACTTCTATAATCCTTTTAACTTGGTTGATCGTACTAATGTCTCTAGCAAAAGCGCAACGGCGCCAACTTCATTACTGTCTATCGAGCGACAACGGTTGCCTATTCTGTACTCAATCTGCATGCGAGTAAAGCGGTAGAGTTTTCCTCTCTCTTTCTCACTCGCTCACTCACCTCCGACCGTTTCAGTCAGACTTGGTTGCAACAGCTGACGGCTGAAACTGACTTCGCATCGGGTTCGGCGAAATGTTCACCTTGTCAGTTTCCTTTTCCTCGTAATCATACGGCCTTGGTTGTCGGGGAGCAGCGCTCCGGAATCAAATGGTGATATCTCGCTTCGACCAGCTTCACACTCCTGGGCGTTTTCACACACACACAGGCCCGCTTCCCACTCAGCTGTTCATGTTTCCTTACTCGCTCTTCAGTACGCCCAAGATAAACCGTCCGTCTCGCTCTCGTCCTCACGCGCTCTCGTCTCCTAGGCGACCAACAAGAAAAATGTGCAGGCATTAGAGGAAAGGCCATACAGTAGGGACTTCCTGGTCCTCAATATCTTCACTACTCGGTATGAGTTTCTATAAAACTTACATCAGAACGTCACACCCCCTCTACTATACCCTTACGTTCGGGAAGGGTTTGTGCCCTGGATAAATAATCGGCTTGTGACAGCAGCTTCCCAGGATTGTGAACAGTTTTAAAAGAGAAGGGCTGGATGGAAAGGAACCACCTTAGTACTCTTTGATTTGAGTCCTTGTTACGTGCTAACCATACCAACGGTGCATGATCCGTTATTAGAGTAAATTCACGTCCCAGCAGATAGTATCTAAGAGCATCAATGGCCCACTTAACAGCTAAACATTCCTTTTCTATTATTGGGTAGTTAAGTTCGTGAGGTAATAATTTACGACTGATGAACAGCACAGGTCTTTCGCCGTTCCCTTGATTCTGGAGTAGGACTGCCTCAAGTCCCGTTCCTGAAGCATCCGTCTGAAGAACAAATGGGGATTCAAAATCAGGGCATTGTAACATTGCCTTACTGGTGAGAGCTTCTTTTAAAGCATTAAAGGCTTCCATAGCTTCAGTATTCTGCCACTCCTTCTTTGGTAAGGAGGGTTTCCTCAACAGATTTGTTAGTGGAGTAGCCAAAGTAGAAAAGTGTGGAATAAATCTTCTGTAATACCCCAAGGAAGGCCCGTATTTGTTTTGGATTTTCCGGGAACTTCAGCTCTTTGATGGCCTTTACTTTCTCCTCTTGGGGTTTAATTATCCCTTGTCCAACATAATACCCTAAATACTTCGTATGGAACTCAGCTATATGGGTTTTCTTAGGGTTTACATGTAAACCAGCACCTTTTAGTGTTACGAGCAGCTTTCTTAGATGAATCATATGTTCTTGCCAGGTGTTACTATATATAATGATGTCGTCCAGATATGCACCAACATATCCTTCATGCCCTTTTATCAAATGATTCATCAACCTTTGAAAGGTTGCTGGTGCGCCATTTAGGCAAAAGGGTAATACCGTAAACTTGTAGAGTCCGGTCGGAGTAGCGAAGGCTGTTTTCTCTTTGTCGGCTGCTGATAACGGTACCTGCCAATAGCCCTTGGTCAGATCGATGGTAGTCAGGAACTTGGCCTTCCCTAGATTATTCAAGAGATCGTCAATGCGTGGCATCGGATAAGCGTCAAATTTAGAAATTTCATTCAATTTCCGAAAGTCCATGCAGAATCTTACACTACCATCTGGCTTCGGGACCAGGACTACTGGGGAACTCCAGTCGCTAAATGATGGTTCGATGATTCCTAAATCTAGCATTTCTTGAACTTCCTGGTTGATGGCTTTTACTTTTGACTCAGGTATCCGATAAGGTCTGAGTCTTACTATAGACCCTGGTTTAGTTTCTATACGATGGTAGGTTAGACTAGTTCTTCATGGAAGGGAAGAGAATATGTCATCAAAATCTTGTAAAAGATGAGACAGCTCAGATTTCTGTAGTACCGTTAACTCCATGTTGATATTTAACCCTTCGACACCTATTTTCTCTTTTATCTGGGGAAAGTTTCCTTCCAACGGTACATCGTTAGTGATCATAGCGACGTTCCGTATTGGTGGAATCCACTTCTTAAGCAAATTCACATGATACGTCTGACACAGGAGTCTACTACCGGGTTGCTTCACTTTATATGTTAAGGGTCCAAAAACTTCTTGGATCTCGAAAGGTCCCTTCCAACTGGCTAACATCTTGTTGTCTGATGTGGGCATTAAGATTAGAACCTGATCTCCTTTCTTAAAGGTACGAAGTTGGGCTTTCATGTTGTAATACTTCTCTTGGTTCAACTGAGCTTGGAGAAGATTGTCTCTTGCTACAACCCGTAGTTTTTCTATTCGTTCCTGCAGCTGTGAGGCATATTCAGTTAGGGACAACTCCTGTTCTGGGTGTTCCTCCCAATTCTCTTTCAACACGTCTAACAAACTCCTCACGGGTCTTCCAAACAATAATTCGAAGGGTGAGAAGCCTGTGGAAGATTGTGGAGTATTTCTGAGGGTCATTAGTATCCACGGTAATACTCGGTCCCAGTCTTTGTCTTCTGGTGAGGTTGTTTTCCGAATCATCTGCTTGATAGTCTGGTTATAGCGTTCTACTAACCCATCCGTTTGTGGATGGTATACTGCTGTCTTCAGATGTTCTATCTTTAATGTATTGCAGACTTGTTTCATCACACTGGACATAAAGTTTGTTCCTCGGTCTGTAACAATTTCTCGGGGAATCCCTACTCGACCTATAAAAGGGATTAATACGTCACATATCTGTTGTATATTAGTGGCCTTTAAGGGGAAAGCTTCTGGGTAGCGAGTGGCATAGTCTACCACAACGAGAATGTATTTATGACCTCTTCTCGTGGGATCAATAGGTCCGACAATATCGATACCAATTCTGCTGAATGGTTCTTGTACTAGTGGCATTGGTTGTAGTGGAGCTTTCTTTACGTTGGCCCTATTCTTCTTCTGACAGTGCTCACAGGCTTGACAAAATCTAAATACTTGTTGATAAACCCCTGGCCAGTAAAATCTGTCCAAAATTTTCTTAGTAGTTTTCTCTGTTCCGAGGTGTCCCTCCCCAACTTGTACGTGAGCGACTTCTAGTACTGTTGGATAATATTTCTGAGGAACTACAAGTTGCTTCAACTCATCCCCAGTCCGGGATTTACTCACTCCGTAAACACACCCTTTCTCTTTGATGAAATGTGGACCTTGACCCTTGGGATCTTCCAAAGCTCGTTCCCTGGCATACGGGGTCTAGATCTTGAGCAGTCCTGAAACTATCACCATCTTCCTCTATCTTCCAGTACACTGCTATGGGAAGTACATTCTTACTCTTCCATTCTTCTTTCTGAAGTTTCTTTAACTTTTTACTCTTAAATGCTTTATTGGTTGGTGGGTCGATTTCTTCTTCAAAGAAAGGGGCACTTTCCAACCAGCTCTTCTCAATTTTATGTATTAATTTAGGTAACTCAGGTATATCGGACCCAACTAATAATGGCTTTGGTAGATTGGGGAGAACAGCTGCTTTCACCCCCATGGTCTCCCCGCCTAGCTTAACCTGGATATTCTTTGACGGGTAAGATTTTACATCCCCATGTACACAGCGTATTGGAATTTCCCCAGAAGAACGATAAACTTCACCTACCAACTCTTGTGTTATAGCGGTCTGTAGACTCCCGGAGTCGATCAATGCAGTTGTCAGCTTTCCATCCACTTCCGCATCACAAGTATACAGGTATTGAGGTTGTTTTCCAGGTAGATGTTCCAAATATTCACTTTCTTTCAAGGAGTCGAAGGCCCCCACATCCATTGGTTTCGTTTTTGCTTTCTTTGGACAGAACCTAGCAAGATGACCCCATTCACCGCAATCAAAACATTGAGGGCCTCTACCTGTGGATGTAAAAGGACGATAATTGCTAGGGCCCTCACTGTTTGGTCGGAACGTAAAACTTCTCCTTCAGGTTTCTTCAACATAGAATGTGGCCTTCTCGATTGAGGCATAGCTTTGTTCACAGGGTGATGTAACTTGTTAGCTGTCGGATATGTCATTATCCGACCCTGTCCAGCTTTTTGATACGCCGAAGCCACATCTACTGCTTCCCTTAAAGATAGTCTATGGTGTTGTTTAACCCATCTCTGAACAGGTCCGGGAAGAGCCTCAATAAATTGTTCTAATATCACTTTCTCTGTTATTTCATTTGGAGAGGACACAGTGGGCTGTAACCATTTCTCTGCCAGTTCTTTAACTCGGTAGTACAACTGTCTAGGAGTTTCCTCTCCACCCAACTTGATGTCTCTGAATTTGATGCGATACGTTTCTTCATCGTGCCCCATCCTCTCTAACACTACTTTCTTCATATCTCCATACGTGGTGTCTCCTGTTGGGTTGGCGGTTTGATAAGCTGACTGCATTTCCCCGGTCATCAATGGTGCGATGTAATGGCACCATCTCTCGGCTGGCCACTGTGCATTTAGAGCAACTCTTTCAAAATTCACAAAAATATGTGCAGGGTCTTCTCCTGTTGAATATTTTTGTAACACAGAGGTAGGTACTGGAGTGTTGTTCCTGGCATTAGTAACCTCACGTAGTTGTGCTTGCTGCATTTGTAAGGCTTGTTGAAATGCTAGTCTGTCTGCTTGGGCCTGCTGAGTCTGTAATTGTAAGGCCTGTGGTAATAATTGTTGTCCCTCACTTAGGGTTTTAATAAGGTCCTCCATAGCGTTCTCCTATCCCATTTCTGACACCAATTGTGAGATATGGCCTTTAAGACATGAATGAGCCAATACGTAGGTTGTTTGGATTACAACGAGAATCCAATTCTTTTATTAACTTAATATGTACTTTCTTTCTCTTTCTCTCTAGGTACTGAAAAGGGTACAATTTCTCTTGAGGACTTCAAGCTTCAGGTAGATGGAGGTTTTGTCAACAGATCAGGTAAGAGTCTATAGTTTTCTTCTTTATAAAGTTTCAAACTTCAGTTAAAAGCATATAATTCTCCTTCTCAAGGTTTCCCTTTTCTTATTTCTCTTTATTTTGTCTTTATGATCTCCACTCTTGAATATATATATATATTTCTCTTTTCTATTATCTCCTCCTTTGAGTTGTTCTTCTCTCCTTTCTTTGTCTTGGTTTCTAACTCTTTATCTTTCCTTTTCTCTCTCTTGCTCAGCTCTTTTGTTTGTATACGTGGCTTCTTGTTAATGAGTACTGATGCAGCCTTTGACTGTAGTGGGATTCAGCTTCCCCTTTGTGTACAGCTGTTCTCAGATGGGAATGTTCTCTCCCCCTTTCATAACGAATCACTTCTCTTTAGTTTAGATATGGAACAGTTCAGTTCATCACTTATTTCTTAAACGTATACTCTTCTAGTAAACACTGGAGTGCCTGGATGCTATTTTTTTCCATACTTGTATAAGCTTAAACTTTTTCCTTTCCCTAACAGTTCCCAAACGTTTATTGCGCAACGGCACGTATTTAAACTTCTATAATCCTTTCAACTTGGTTGATCGTACTAATGTCTCTAGCAAAAGCGCAACGGCGCCAACTTCATTACTGTCTATCGAGCGACAACGGTTGCCTATTCTGTACTCAATCTGCATGCGAGTAAAGCGGTAGAGTTTTCCTCTCTCTCTCTCACTCGCTCACTCACCTCCGACTGCGTGGTTTCAGTCAGACTTGGTTGCAACAGCTGACGGCTGAAACTGACTTCGCATCGGGTTCGGCGAAATGTTCACCTTGTCAGTTTCCTTTTCCTCGTAATCATACGGCCTTGGTTGTCGGGGAGCAGCGCTCCGGAATCAAATGGTGATATCTCGCTTCGACCAGCTTCACACTCCTGGGCGTTTTCACACACACACAGGCCCGCTTCCCACTCAGCTGTTCATGTTTCCTTACTCGCTCTTCAGTACGCCCAAGATAAACCGTCCGTCTCGCTCTCGTCCTCACGCGCTCTCGTCTCCTAGGCGACCAACAAGAAAAATTTGCAGCCATTAGAGGAAAGGCCATACAGTAGGGACTTCCTGGTCCTCAATATCTTCACTACTCGGTATGAGTTTCTATAAAACTTACATCAGAACGTCACAGGGACATATTACACATTCTAGATAGTTGCAAACTACCCGACCAATCCTCATTTGAGCGAAGATCACCAATTTTCGCATTCAGATCTCACATGAGCCATGCAGGCTTTTGGATCTAGATCACATTACTTGCAGCATGAATAGTATTAATATCCTCCACACTTTCAGTTTCAGTGAACATTTTAGGCTTGCCACACAAAACATCACACAACAATTTTGCACTCACACAACCCGACTCATCAGCCAACTTTGATGCCAAATCGGCGGATGCAATATTTAAGGTATCACTATCACCAGCTACATGCTCTGATAACACAACAGGTGTTTTACAGAAGTAATTGGTAATATGATTTCCTTGTACTGACACTTTTTTTGGTCTTGATATTATTTTCGGGACACAAATTCGTCTGTTATGTACATGTTTGTGCATGGCTACTTCTTTCTCATAGTCATCAATACCGTCCATATCAACACACTATGAAGTTCACGGACGGGTCACGTGGAAGATAGACAATGAGTACCAGAAATGATACCTGTAACCTAAGCTTTTATTTATTGCACGCGCCCTTTTGCTTAACGGCCAGGTGCGCTCTATAAATAAATAAACAATACAATACAATAGGTTAAAATACTGCGACAGTGTAATATAACAAAAGAGGTAAATATCACAGACCTTTTGCATGAGACTGGCACCTAAACAGTACAATACATAGGTCTTAGCACTTATTTCAAATGCTTGTCTCAAAACGCAATACAGGTTTGGGTTCAGAATTCAGGTTCAAAAGCCACTTTACAAGCACTAATAGGCATACAGCAATATTCAATATGCTAGTAAGCAATCAGTACAAACTCGGAACCATCCGCTACTCGAAACAGGCATATATAGTGTGGCAGAAAGAGACCACATCAAGCCACATTACTCGTGAGGGGGCACAGCAATCAGTCATAAAATGTGATGCTCATTGAGGAATTGCATAACACATGCAGTTTTACACACTGCAGACACCTCTTACCTCTAACCATCGCACCATTCCGCGTCAACACTAAAGAGGCACGAAAGTCACAAAGATTACAATCACGCACAGTTCAAAAAGTAAGGCTGCTCGCTCAACGCGCAGAAGCAGCAGAACAGCAAAACAGCCACTTCCGAGCCACTTCTCAAAGCACGCGTGCAGGAGCGCGCGGGGGGCCACTGTTAATGACACGTGAAAAGGGGGCATGGCTTCAGGTATCTTAAATTAAACAAATAGAAAGTTTAGGGACTATAATTATAAATGAACAATGATAAATATATTAAAGTGTCCACAAAAGTCCACATTAAGCTGCAGAGGTGTAGAAAAGGTTGTGATGTGCGTACCAGCACAGGCTCTCCACTGTAGAGCGTAGAACGTAGTCTCCTGGCAAAGCAAAACAGCCACTTCCGAGCCACTTCTCGAGTGAGTTTTAGAGATGAAATGAGAAGCCAGGGCCGTGCAGAGGGCCTGGGAGGGGACAGGAGAGGTAGAGACTGCAGCAGGATTGGCCAGCTCCTTGCAGATTTAAAAGAGTTTGGCCGAGTTGTTAGATGCCCCAGAGACGTGGGCTTGGATGTAGGCTCTCTTCTTGGTGTGGACAGAGAGTCAGTATTGCCTTTTTGGAGCAGGCAGCAGGCCATTTTGTCACAGGGTGTACCGGAAGCACACCATTTCCTCTCAGCCACCCTGCACTTGCCTTTAAGGCTAATGAGGTCTAAGTCGTACAAAGAGTTGTACTTGGCTTTGGGCTTCAAGCAAACCCTCGTGACAGGGGCAAGAACATCGAGGGCATCAGATATAGCAGAGTGGAGCATGGAAAGGGCTGTGTCAGGGTGTGAGTCAGCCAAAGGGGTGTTAGGCAGAATCCAGTGCAGTTCCCTTAGGGAGCACTACACCAGATTAGGACTACAGGTGAGAGCAATAAATCCCCTTTGGTGTCAGTCTGTACCACAAAGATTTAGTTGGTAGCTGTGGCTGAGCAGTCAGACTTAACTCAAGAGGGAGATGAGCAGTATTCAGGGTTAACACAATAGGCAGTACAGTACTATGGAGCAAGGAAACACTGACCAAAGCTTTGTATCAAAAAGAGAATATATTTTTCTGATGTTTGTTAATCTGCTTAGAATCACATGCTGTGCATAGGTCCGACATCCAGTGGTCACTGCGGAGTATTGCATTTTGTTTTTCGTAGTCGAAAAGGGGACGTCGTCAAGGCGTGTCTGTAACACTATCCCTATAGTGACGTGCGTTGTACCCATAATCCCTCATGCGTCGAGGTCCCTCAGATTGTTTTTTTCCGCCCAGCTTCTGGTCGCCTTACGCTGAGCTCCTAGAGAGACATTGCAAATACTTACTACGGACCTCGGTCCTTAATTATACTTATTATATTGTTAAAGATCCCTCCCCTCGACGTTAGCTGTGAAGCTGTTTCTCCGCCGAGCAAGTTTTTGACGGAGGGGAAGAGACGGAGGAGATCCTTCGGCGCTGCCGAACACGTGGCCTGGCCTCGCCGGCCAACATACAGTAGGGAGAGTGGGAGTTCGAACTTTTATCTTCTCTTTGAGAATGTCTTTCTTTCTCCCCTACCTTTCCCTTGGGGTTGTTATCACCAGTTATTATTGCCTCAGCTATGGAGAGGACACCTTTTAAGTTTTGCCCACGCTGCAGGGGCAAATACACTTGGAAGGATAAACACAAGCTCTGTAATCGTTGCTTGCCCCTCGATCATAAGGAGGACAGCTGCGCGGCCTGTAAACTCTTGAAACCAAGAACTCTTAAAGAACGCAAAGTTAAGAGGTGGGCGGACTACGCTATGTCGAAGTCAGTTTCCTCACCCGCCGCCGCTGTTACAGAAAGTGACGAGGAGGGTGATAACTCGACGTCCGTTACGGAAGTCATTAACCCCCAGAAGGAGCGCTCGCGCTCCTCGACGTCCGTCCCCGGCCCCGACGGGCTCGGCTCACGCCCTGCTTATGGGGATGAACACCCCGGCGACAAGGACGCACACAGACCCCATAGGCCTAAGCACACAACCCACGGCTCTTCTTCGTCGAAGACGAAGGATCCATCAGCGCCGAAGGGGACGCAGGGCACTCCGGCGTCTACCTCAGACCATAAGGGTCTCAAGCCCCACCCGCAAACGCAGCCGCGACCAGCGATTGGGCTTTCATCAAACACGGGCGCTACCCAAAAATCATCCGACGTAACGCTCCATAGAGCGGCCGTCGAGGAACAATGCGTAACGCAGGCAACATCGACACCAGAGTCCTCTACTGACAAACTCGTTGTCGAGAGCCTGGCGAGAATTGTTTCCAAAGACAAACGTAAGCGGACGACGAAACAAACGTCGAATACCGCACAAAAAGCTATGGAAACGCCGAAAAAGCACAAGAGTAGCCAGGAACTGCCCCCTTCATCTAAGGGCACTTCTGAACTACCGGAGGGCTTTTCAGAGGGCGACGGAAACCTTTCTTCGATGTTGTGGGAGCGTTCTAAGCGTTTTGAAGGTGAAAACACTGATTTCCCCCCTCTAGACTATTCAGGGGTCCCCCATGAGACCCTTGAAAGACTCCATTCTTGTATGGAGAAAATGGAAAGGTTTTTGGGAAACCAAAACCCACCCACACCCAAAAGACCAAGAGAATGGCCCCAGGATGACCCAAGGGTCAAGATTCCTAGGCTGTTTCCCCCTTCTACAGACGTATATGACCTCACTGAAGAGGAGCAATACCTCCAGGAAGATGAGGAGTGTTTGGGTGGAGAGGAAGAACATGAGGAAGAGGGGTTTGAAGAAGATCTTTACACTACTGGAGGAGCTTTTGAGGAAGATACAGCTACCTCGCAGCCCTGTCAATCCCCATCAGTGCAGCCTTGGCAATCCCCATCAGTGCACTCAGGCCTGATGTCTTTTACCCTTCTCCTCCCAAGGATTCACCTATTGGAAACACCTCTCCCAAAGATGACCAACCTTCACTTAATGCACTATTGCGCAAGGCAGCAGCGCATTTTGAAATAGACACAGGGGAGACTCTTCCTGACATAGACTTTGTAGAGAAAGTTATTAAAGAAAAAGCCCCTGTTAGTCAGTCTATTCCGCTCCTGGCTTCTATAAAGAGAAGAATAACTCCTTTCCTTTCCAATCCTGCCTTAGTCAGAGGGGTCAACCCTCGGATAGAAAAGATCTTCAGATCTTCGTCCTCTGACCCTTTGTACATCAGAGGCCATTCTATTCCGGACTCCCTCGTAGTTACTAATACAAGGAAAAGAGCAGGGGTACCACTATCCACTAGTGAGGCACCACCTGACAAAGAGGGCAAAAAGCTCTATGCACTTGGGAAGAGAATCACGACGTCCGCCGCCTTTTCAACTAGGATTGCAAATAACAATTCCCTACTAGCTAGCTACGCAGATGCACAGTGGAGCAAGCTGCGCAGCGAAGCAGAGGACGCACCAGAACCCCTGCGTTCACGCCTGTTAGCTACAATCTCAGAGGGAACTCTTGTAAACCAGGGCATCGTAAAGAACTCCTTAGATGCCGCAGAGACGGCTGGCCATTCCCTGGTTCAGGGAATACTTCTCAAACGCCATGTCTGGCTGCGCAATTCGGGATTTAAGCCAGAAACCCAGGCTTCCCTGATAAATAAGCCCATAGAACAAACACATCTGTTTGGGAAAGCAGTTGATGGGGCCCTAGAACATGCGAAGAAGGAGTTTGATACCATCAAGACTCTTGACCAAATTTCTAGGCCACCTAACAGACGCAGCTATGGCAATAGACGCTCCTTTCGTGGCCAACGCCAGCAACAAAGCCAACAGCAATTTTACTCTGCTACCAACTGGCCCTCTAACCAAAGCACCCAGTTCAGTCAAAGAGGCCAACGTCGTGGCAAAGGAAGAGGGCGCGGCTCCAGTCCCAAAGGCCCCACGCCCAATACCAACAAATGACCCGAAGATTCGGGTCCCCTCCCATGCATCACCGGTCGGGGGCCGGCTAACACCGTTCCTTTCAGCATGGGAGGGAATATCGTCAGACCGCTGGGTATTATCCACCATAGCCCACGGATACTGCATCGAATTCAACGGTTCCCCGAAGTACAGACCCCCACGGAACCGGCGCATGACACCGGAACACCTCACCATTCTTCTTCAAGAAGTAGAAGAGCTACTGAAAAAAGAAGCTATTGAGGCTGTCCCCCTATCTCATGTAACAGAAGGTATTTATTCAGTGTACTTCCTTGTACCCAAAAAGGACTTAACCATGCGCCCTGTATTAGATCTGCGCCCAGCGAACAAGTTTGTCAAACCCCAAAAGTTTCGTATGGTGACCTTGCAGGAAGTAATCCCACTGTTATCACAAGGGGATTACATGACAACACTAGACATGAAAGATGCATACTTTCATATTTTAATGTTGCCAGCGCACAGAAAATACCTCAGGTTCAAGATAGAGAACAAACACTACCAGTTCAGAGTACTACCCTTCGGGATAGCATCTGCACCAAGGGTATTCACGAAAGTACTGGCGGTGGCAGCGGCCCACCTGCGCAGGTTATCCATCCCGGTATACCCTTACCTCGACGACTGGCTCATAACAGGGGATTCTTACGAAACATGCTTCTCCAATACCCAAAAGACTGTAGACCTTTTGTTCCAACTGGGCTTCTCCATCAACGAAAAGAAGTCCAGCTTAGACACCAGCCAAATCAAACAATTCCTAGGGGCTCTAATTCGAACAAAGGACGGCCTCGTCTCCAACGAGAGGGTCAAAAACATGCTGTTTCAGATCCCCCATTATGTGGCAGGTCGAGAGGTGACGGTACGCAAAGCAATGCGCTTGCTAGGGATGATGGCGTCATGTATTTATTTGGTACCTCATGCGCGCCTGCGCATGCGCCCAATGCAAGAGTGGCTCAACAGCCAGTGGGGTCAGGCCAGCGGACAATGGGACGATCTAGTGGTGGTCTCGCAGGCCTTGGTTCTCTCGCTACGGTGGTGGACAAAAGAAAACCTGTTATTAGGGAAAACTTTTGCCACACCCACAGTGGAAGCCACTCTAACCACAGACGCATCCCTTACAGGATGGGGGGCTCACCTATCCCATCAGACTGCTCACGGAGCGTGGACTCCGAGCTTAGCATCCAGGCATATAAACCTGCTGGAACTACTAGCGGTGTTCAAAGCACTGAAAGCCTTTCAGGAACACCTGCAAGGAAAGACAGTGATGGTCCTCACAGACAGCACCACAGCCATGTACTACCTCAACAAGCAAGGGGGCACTCACTCTCCAGGACTGTCCAAGCTGTCCCAGAACATCTGGAAGTGGGCTCTCAAACACAACATGTTCCTACTATCACAACATGTACCAGGGGAACTCAATCTGCTAGCAGACAAACTCAGCAGAAACTTCCCCCTGCCCGTAGAGTACGAATGGCGGTTACAAGAAGACATCGTCTTCGACGTCTTCACACAGTGGGGTTTCCCAGAAATAGACCTGTCCGCAACTCTGGAAAACTCTCAATGCCAAGATTACGCCTCCAGGTACCCCCAGAAACAGTCCAAGGGGAACGGTCTATCGATTCCATGGTCAGGGAAATTTGTTTACGCTTTTCCCCCGACTCCCATTCTCAACAAGATAGTGCACAAGATGCACCAGGAACAAGTTACCATGATACTGGTGGCCCCTATGTGGGCCCGACAGCCATGGTTCGCTCACTTGTTGAAGATGTCTCTATCTCCTCCAGTGAGACTGCCCTGCCCGTACAACATGCTGTCACAAGACAGGGGCAGGACACTGCACCCATGCCCTCAGACCTTGAACTTAGCAGCCTGGCTCCTGAGGTCATAGAATTTGGACATTTACAACTTCCACAGAGGTGCATGGACATCCTCAGAGAGGCCAGAAAGCCTAACACTCGTCACTGCTATTCTAGCAAATGGAAAAGATTTGTCATCTGGTGTAGAGGGAAGACTATCAACCCTGTTGACTGCTCTCCCACACAAATTATTCTGTACCTGACCCATTTACTGGACTCGGGTCTAGTATTCAATTCTATTAAAGTCCACCTGGCAGCGCTTTCTGCTTACACCACTTCACAACTCAAAGTATCGTGGTGGAAGATCCCAGTAATCAAAGCCTTCATGGAGGGGGTAAAGAGAATACACCCTCCAATAGCAAACCCAGCTCCCGGCTGGGATCTAAATGTGGTACTCACCAGGCTCATGGGGTCACCCTTTGAACCCATGCACAAGGCAACTCTTAAAGATCTCACTCTTAAGACTGCTTTCCTAATCGCTATTACCTCCATTAGGAGAGTAAGTGAACTACAGGCCCTTTCGGTTTTAGACCCCTTTGTAACAGTTCACAAGGATAAAGTGGTTCTACGCACACACCCAAGGTTCGCACCGAAATTCATCTCCAAATTTCATGTCAACCAGTCTATAGAACTACCAACGTTCTTTCAAAATCCTTCAAATCTAGGAGAAAAAAGCCTGCATACACTTGATGTGCGCAGAGCTGTCATGTTTTACATGGAAAGAACTAGTCCACTGAGAAAGACTAATCAGTTCTTTGTCTCGGTGGCAGCAGGAAGAGAAGGAGATGCAGTTTCAAAATCCACTATATCTAGATGGATTGTACAATGCATCACTCTCTGTTACACTCTTGCTAAGAGAGAACT
Source organism: Ambystoma mexicanum (assembly GCF_040938575.1). Lineage (NCBI taxonomy): Eukaryota > Metazoa > Chordata > Amphibia > Caudata > Ambystomatidae > Ambystoma > Ambystoma mexicanum. Next base: position 26,808,648 of record NC_090935.1, read on the forward strand.
ACCCTTCAAGCCAAGAGCACACTCTACTCGAGGCACTGGGGCATCCATAGCATTCATTGCAAATGTTCCCCTTGAGTCCATCAGCAAAGCGGCAACCTGGAGTTCTGTACACACCTTTACAAAACACTACTGTCTAGATGCCCGCTCTAGATCTGATTCCCAGGTGGGACAAGCAGTATTAAGACATCTTTTCTCTACTGTTCCTTCTCACAACCCACCTCCAACTCCGGGTACTGCTCGCTAGTCTATGCACAGCATGTGATTCTAAGCAGATTAACCAACATCAGAAGACAATGCATTACTTACCGTAAAAGCATTTCTGATGGTTGTATCTGCTTAGATTCACATGCGCCCACCCTTCCTCCCCGCTCGGATGGAAGGAACATAGACATCCTTTTCTATATCTCTCTCTTTTCTGTACTCACTCACGTCTAGAAGGCTCCCTCAGGGCAGAAAAATACAAACAGAGGGACCTCGACGCGTGAGGGATTATGGGTACAACGCACGTCACTATAGGGATAGTGTTACAGACACGCATTGTCGACGTCCCCTTTTCGACTACGAAAAACAAAATGCATTACTCCGCAGTGACCACTGGATGTCGGACCTATGCACAGCATGTGAATCTAAGCAGATACAACCATCAGAAATGCTTTTACGGTAAGTAATGCATTGTCATTCTATACACATCTAGTTTCAACACATAGATCACAGTTGATAAAGTAAGTTAAGTCTAGTCAAGGAAAAGCATATACAACTCCCTATTCAATTGTAGACAAGTTTGCGGTAAAGTGAAAACTGAGCAAAACGGCACAGTGAAAACCAACTACAACGGGCACTCTAGCAATTCAACGAAAGGGAGGGAAAGCACAAGTTAAACCAAAATATCTTCAGACACCCCCTAGCAACACTTCCCTGAAGTTTTGTGAACAAGTAATGCACAGTCACACTTTAGCCAAAAGATAAGTGAATGAAAACTGAGCAAAATGGCACTCCACAAGTTAAAACAGTAGGAAGGAAGAGGGGTTTAAAAGATTTAGGTGCATCAACACATTTCTCATTGAAAACCAATCTAGTGAGAGCAGATCTAACAAATCAGCCACAGTCAATGGGCCTGAGCCAGATTCAGTGGTACAGGACCAAGAGCTTAGGAGCAAAAATGTCCTTGTAGCTGCAGTCAAGTCTTTAGTAGAAAAATATTGAAGAGGTAGATGTGAGGCAAAAGACAATGTTAAGAGAGAGGGTGGCCGACCTCACAAGTAGTTAAAGGATTTAAAGCACCTTTAGGGCTACCACGGAGAAAGGGCGGCCTGGCGGAACAATGTACCTTAAACGTGAAGAAGTGGCTCCTGCGGTGGTGGTTGTTCCTGGTAGTTCCTGCAGGTCGAGGGGTCCAACAGAGGAAGAGAGGCTCTCATCGTGGAGGAAGGTTAGAGTCGCTGCACTACCCAGGGATGAAACCAGCCACGGTGCTGCCAAACAATGTTTAAAAGGTACGCTCCTTTTAATCGCGGTCCGGGTCGATAGCTGCCTGGCTATCCGGTCTCCAAGTGCTGGACACTGTCGATTCGACCAAGGCAGGTCCGAGGAAGCCATAGGGGAACTGATTGACCCCACCAGCTCAAGGGAAGGAGGCTCTTTCACTGAAGATCTCCTCGTCGTGTGAAAGAAAAGTGGTGAGACGATCCGGCAGGGCTTCACCGGTGGTGTAGATGCTGCAGATGTCTGTGGCTTCTCTCCCCTTCGGTTCCGTAGTTCCAGTGGCGACGTCTTGCTTTTCCAGTCCTCACGACCCTGCTTTTATGCAGAAAGAGACCCATTCATACAGCATAGCTGTCATTCACACAGTGGAGTGGTCTTCTTGATGGGAGACCCTCCAGCCTAGCAGGTTAGAGTGCAACCTGAGTTGCTGTGGCAACTCTGTCCAGGGGTTCCACTCCCCCTCCCAAACAACAGACCCACCCCAGACTCAGAGGCGCCGAAAGGAGGGCCTCTTGGCAGAAGCCCACCAAAAGAGCAAACAAAGGATCCCTGACCTGGGTTAGGAGTTTAGAGTAAGACACGAAAAAGAAATTATATCAAGGTTCTGGCAAAAAAAACCTACCGGAGTAAAGTTAATAATAAAATAAACCGGAGGCGGTCAGTAAAAGTGTTAGCCTCGAACAATGGGAAAATCCCATAGGGAAATATTTGCGGTTGAATATAAAAGGTAGTAACCACTGCCACCAGCCAGAAACTTTTTAGAGGGGGGCTTTAAGGTACCCTCTCGAAAATGAACATAGGGGAAAAACTATTAACCCCTTCTAATACTTCCATATTAAGATGGGGTGTACTGGTTTAGTTCATAGAGATCGACTAATACAGTCAATGGGGACTTTACATGCCCTAGGAGACAGTAGTCAGTCACAGGGTATGGAGTCTACGTTTGGGGGTAGCTACGACACCCCTGTGTCACTGCACGGAGGGTGCTGTGTAACACATGTGCATAAAGAAGGTTCCTATTGGTGAGAGAAAAGAGCCCATAGGCATTAAACACAAAAATAGCCTAGAACACACATAGCAAAGATGCCTAAGAGTGGGAAAAAGAGTCTCACTCTTAGCAGGTAAAAAGAAATAAACCCTTCAAATCCAGCAAAGCTGCTGGGGGACTCTATAGGTAAGGGAATTAGCCATGAAATGAGAATTCTCCCTAACACTCCCTCCCCCCAAACTAAGGGACAGAAGGATCTAATCCAGTCCTGGATGAGTCTCATACCTCTAGTCGGTTATAACCATCTTAGAGAGACCATCAGCATTTTGGTGGCGACATCCTGACCTGTGCTCAATTGTAAAATCAAAGGTTTTCCTTTGTAAGCTATATGACCTACAAACCCTTTGAGAAACATCTTTCTTTTTAAATCTATAGGGGACCTGGTTGACCAGTCCCTCAGAAGTTGGTACGACTCCTGAACCTGTGTTAGGCTTTTCCAAGGGTTCCTTATAAAGGATTCCCTTAGATCTAGAGGGGCCTCCAGGGTTCCTCACCACCTCTCAGTTGGGAGCAGGTTGGGTCTTAGGCCTCTTGGGTGGAGGGGTTGGGGATAAGCAAAGTACCTGCTTCCCCTTCCTCTTAGATCTCACCTTGCCTACTTTAGAGTTTCCCTCTAATACTAGGATTTGGGTTGGAGTCTTCTGTAGAAGGTCCAACAGTCTGAAGGTTTTTGGCCTTAGACTTTTCTTTTCTGGTTTTCCACCAGCACTGAGAGTTACCAATTATCTTAGGCCTAGAGAGGGGTCCAGTTGGTCTATCCACCTCTTCCTCAGAAGCAGGGGGAGTCAGAGACTTTAAAACTGGGAGAACAATGATGGAGCTTGGTTGGGGCTCCATTTCCCTAACATACTAGCCTGAGATTTGCCTGGTTTAGAGGTCAACCTACTAACACCAGGGCTTGTAGTGGGGTTCTCTGTAGAGGTTCCCACAGGATTAGAGTGGTTCCTTAAGGTGGCCTCTCTAGCCAATTTGGTTTGGTTCTGTTTCTCCATACTGGGAGGCCTGGGGGTACTGGATACTACTCCAAGAGTTTTTAGATCATTCCCCAACAGGACTCTCCCAGGACCCTCAGTCTCAACACTGACAGGAATCCTCACTGTCATGTTATTACACTGAATGAGGGCTGGTAAAATAGGAACCATCTGGACAGGACCTCCAGATAATTTAGTGGGACCTTTGGGTGCCTTAGCAACATCCTCAGGCTTGAAAAAGCGTTCATCCACTACTGTTCTGCTAACCCCAGTGTCTCTCCTGGCAGGAGTATCCTGGCCATTGACAAGAGCACTGTCCATGTAATATACTTTAGGGTTTTCTGGAAGGGAGTCATACACACCCCTATTCTGTTTGCTAACCAGACCCATGGACTCTAAGGATACAGTCCTTGAAGACTCAAGGGTTCTTCAGCAAAAAAATCAAAGTGAGCACTAGCCATTTGTACGTCCTCCTCAGGAGTGAAGGCTAAGCAGACTGTGCATATCCCTGCAGGTTTACCCTTGCACCTGGGATCTCCTTTGATATGGTCAGTAGACCCACAGATACAGCATTTTCCAAATGCTCTCTGGAATGGGGGCTTCTGCTGACCTCCTTCTGGTTGAACAACAGAGTACTCACTAGCCCTATTTGGTTTCCCTTGGAACTTACCCTGGTTATTTTGTTGTTTGTGGCCCTCTTTGGTATGGGAGGTATTAGAATTCTCTTGGTTCTCTTTGGGTGGCTGCTTTCCATTATCCTTTTTCTGAGTGACCCCAGATTCCTTGTGAGTAGCCCTGTTGGCAACCCACAAGTCAGCAGCCTTGCCTAACTTTCTAGGATCCATTTCCTTAGAATCAGCCAAGTGCTGTCTGAGCTCAGGAGAGCAGGCATCATAAATAGACTCCAACACTACAAGATTTCTCATTCCCTCATAAGTGTTAACTCTATAACCCTTAATCCATCCCTCTAAGTTCTTCAAACACTCATTCACCCAAGTAGCCCAAGAGGTACTATCATGCTTTTTGAGGGTCCTAAACCTCTTAAGGTATTGAGAAGGGGTCTTCCCAAATCTAGCTATCAGAGCTAGCTTTACACATTCATAGTGCATCCTATCCACTTCCCCCAACTCCATTACCACATCAGATGCAACAGGAGGGAGCCTAGAGAATAACCAGGGGATCAACTGATTCTCTGTGATATCCTGGAGCCCATGATTGTATTCAAACATAGCAAGCCATTCTAATACATCCAACTTAGGTTCATACATACGCACAATCTCTTTAGGCATCCAGGGTCTTTTTGGACTGGAAGATCTAGAGGATACGGGGAGAGAAGCATTTTCCAAAGACAATTTCTTCATCTCAAGCTCATGGTTGAGCTCCATTTCTTTGAGCCTTAGTTATTGATGTCTCTGTTCAGTTTGGGCACACATTATTTTGAATTCAAGTTCAAGTCTCATTTTTTCTAGGGATATAAATTCAGGACTTAATGTGGGACCTGGTTAGGGTCCAGTAGCTACAGGTTGAGGTTCTTGAGCAGGCAGAGGACCAGAGGGGGTGACACTGTTATTCTCCTCTTCCTCACCTGACTCAACAATAACATTTTCAACATTATCCTCATTACTGTTTGCCACATCTGCTGGAGTACTAGGGCCCACCGCACCACTATCCAGGTTTTGTTTCTCTAACAGTCTATCTGTCATTTCTGTTTTCTTGCCTTTGACAGGAAGACCTTTCTGTCTGCACATATCTTTAAGATAATCAGCAGTTTTTGCAAGGAGGGTCTCCTGACTATAACTTTCCATACTTGACTTTGTTAAAATAATTTTTTGTGATTGTTAACCTTGTGGTTAGTTGCACCAAGGTACTAGTAGCACACTAAAATGTAAATCCAATACTTTTATCCTCACCGCTGTACACCAGTGTTAGGCAGAATCCAGTGCAGTTCCCTTAGGGAGTACTACACCAGATTAGGACTACAGGCGAGAGCAATAAATCAACCTTTGGTATCAGTCTGTACCACAAAGATAGCTGTGGCTGAGCAGTCAGACTTATCTCAAGAGTGAGATGAGCAGTATTCAGGGTTTACACAATAGGCAGTACAGTACTATGGAGCAAGGAAAAACTGACCAAAGCTTTGTATCAAAAAGAGAATATATTTATTCTATACACATCTAGTTTCAACACATAGATCACAGTGGATAAAGTAAGTTACGTTTAGTCAAGGGAAAGCATATACAACTCCCTATCCAATTGTAGACAAGTTTGCGGTAAAGTGAAAACCGAGCAAAATGGCACAGTGAAAACCAACTACAAATGGCACTCTAGCAATTTGACGAACGGGAGGGAAAGATCAAGTTAAACTGAAATATCTTCAGACACCCCCTAGCAACACTTCCCTGAAGTTTTGTGAACAAGTAATGCACAGTCACGCTTTAGCCAAAAGATAAGTGAATGAAAACTGAGCAAAATGGCACTCCGCAAGTTAAAACAGTAGGAAGAAAGAGGGGTTTAGAAGATTTGGGTGCCTCAACACATTTCTCATTGAAAACCAATCTAGTGAGAG